>NW_022103968.1:419939-441025 GCF_000313985.2 Echinops telfairi | reverse complement strand
ACCCTTGCCCCACGCTGCCCTTCTGGGCCTCGGAGGAAATAGCCAGCCACAGGGCTGCTACTCAGGCTTGGGTTCAAAATTTATCTTCTGCTGGAACCAGGCATCACAGGCTGACAGGGACTGACGGCCTGCTCCTCAAGGCTGTTAAAACCTTAAATGCCGTATTTGCTAAATCTCCAATGGGGTTTGAGGGCCTTTCTTCCGCCTTTTTAAGCTTTTAATGGAAAGCATCAGTTAAGCAGCTTAAAAGGTGGCTGGATTCTCCTCAGGCTTTTGAGTGATTTTAAGATGATCAAAATTGACTCCTATGTGGGAAATGGCCTGAAGCCAAGTCAGGGCCGCCCACTGAAGCATTTTATTACAGCGTGCCTGTCCCTACCTGCTTGATTGTTAATTTGATAACTTTAACCAGGTTTTTTGTCTGGGAACCGCCTAGGCTATGGTGGGTCAAATGAACCTGGTTGGAGTGCTGCTGAACAGTGAGAAAATGCATTCCCTCTTATCTGCAGTTAGGGGAGAGGAAAGGATGGCAAAAATATCATGCCAGGACAAATCATACGCTTGAGTTAAAAATGGAAACTCCTTTATATAGGTGGTGGGATCATTCTAAGGGAGCCTAAACGCTTTTCAATCTGAGATAAATCAGTGAGAGAAGGGAACATAAACCGGACCACTCTCTCAGTCCTGGCCACTTCCCAGAGTGGACAAAGGACAAGGGGGTTCTGCGATGGCATGTGCTTGCTAACCAGGGAGGCGAGTGCAGGCTTGGGTTTCTCCAGCTAGGCAGGTGGATCAGGAGAAGAAGACATGGGGGCTCTGGGTGGCCAGAATAGGGAGGGGGTGAGTAGGAGGGGAAGGAGAGGGGTGAATAGGAGGGGAGACTAGGTGTTCAGGCAGGTCTGAAAGGCAGACACCAGAGGGGGTCCAGAAGCAGGAGGAGAGGAGGAATTCTCTTTAGTCAGGAGGACTTGGCAAGGAGAGCAGGAACTACAGAGAAAGGGATGGGAGCTCAGAGGAAAGGCCGCCTGGATGCAGAATCTCAGACTATTTGTGAGTTTACTGGCAGAAATTGTCGAGATTCCAGGGGACATTGAAATTTAAAGTGCGGCGATTAAAGTTGTTACTTCCCAGAGCTTTCTGACCCCTCCCTCCTGCCAGGCTCAGGGTGGTGACAGTGGATTTGTGCGCTGCTTTCCTATCTGGGAGAGGTCTGTTAAATGCTGCTGGTGTTGGCTCAGAGGAGGCTGGGCAGGGAGGGAGCCGGGAACGGGAGAGAGAGTGAGGCTCCAGAGAGTCTGAGGGGTCTGGCTCGGGGAGGGGGCGGGTGTCCCAGGCACAGTGCCTCAGCTTTTGGGATTTGAGGGGGTAGCGGAGGAGGTGATGGTGAGGGGTACCCGGAACATGGAGGAGGCCTTGCTGGGGACGCAGATAAGGAGTCAGCGGTCCGGAGGAGAGTACTGTCTGGGCTTGATTAAGAGACTGTTTGGCTAAGAGACCTTGAGCAGGTGACAGGTGGTAGAGCGGACGGGAGTGGAGAGAGAAAAGACCTGAACATAAGGGACTTCTGAATATGTGAGGTTGCGGCGAATGTTGAAATCGAAAGTGCTATTTTCTGGCTAGCGCGACTCATTGTCCAGTTGGTCTTGAGGCCAAACTTGGTTACAGAAAAAGACCAGGCATTTAAGGCGGAGATCAGGAGCCAAACCCAATTCAGTGAGGTTGGCAGTAGGCACCCCAAAGGACTGTCCTTAGGGGGCTGGGACAGAAGACTTCCCATTGTGTCTCAAATGCATTGGGCCGATTGCATTCACCCTCAAACTGCAGGGGGTACAGACAGAGGAGAAGGGCGTCCCCTGGTCCCCTCGCACCCTTCAGTCAGGAGGTGGCCCGGTAACCCCGAGAGGCGTCCCTGTCAGAGCTAGGGCCCAGTGGGAGAGTCCTGGACTCTCTGGAACAGGAAGGTTCCCTGGCGCAGGCCTGCGGCTTTAACCGGCAGACAGGGACCTCAGATCAGAGAGAGGCACAATGGAAGCCGAGGAGGGGGAGGGGGGCCTAGCTTTATGGCCGGTAAAAATGGAGTTTAGGTAGGCCTTTGTTCAGGGTGAGAGTAAGGGGAAGCAGAACATTTTAGAGAAAGCACTGCGGGGCCTCAGACACAAAACACACCAACAGGCAGGAAAGGCTCAGACCCACGTCTGGGCTCCCGTCCAGCAGAAGGTGCAGGGACTGCTCGGAGCTTTGTCATCAGCAGGGATCCCAGGAGGTCAACACAGAGACAAAAGGCTGGGGGCCACATGAGAGACAGTAGATTCAGAGAAGAGATGGACACTAGAAACTGACCTTCTCGTCGCACCCCTTTCAGGAAGGCAGCTCCTCTTGGGACTAGGGCTGCTTTTCAGGGCGTTCAGCTAGTCAGCCTCCCGCGGACCATATGTTCCCGTCTGAGTTTGCTGGTCCTCGGTGTCCAGAGCGACAAACGAGACAGAACAAACATGAGAGAAATACTGACCAGAAGTCGCTCATTCAGACAGGCTCCGGAGGTTCGAGAAGAAGGGGCGGGTGTGTGTGTGTGTGTGTGTGTGTGTGTGTGTGTGCGCGCGTGCGCGCGCGGCCAGGGGCTGTTCGTCCCAGACAAAGCAGGGCTGGGACAGCATGGAGCCCATGTCCCTACCTCTCCCGGTTTCGCACACCAGTGTAAAGGCAGGACTGAGGAACAGGGAGGCAGACGGACATAACTGAAGGGACAAGGGAGAGCAGAAGCAGAGATAGCTTTATTAGGGGTTAGGGGAGCTCCCAGAAGAGGTTCCCTGACCTAGGCCAACAGGTCAGGGAAGTCGTGCTCAGTAGCTGGGGGGTTTTTAAAGGAGTGGTGAGGAATGTATGGCAATTAGCATATGGAGTCTGGAAACTGGGAGAATTGCTTGAGGAGGCTTTCTTTGAACTGGGAACATCAGGTTTAACTGGCTATCTTCTCTGGTGCTGGTTGCTGCTGACCTCTGGGAGGTGCAGGGAAGCACATGCAGGGCCCGGACCTGCTTCAGCTTAGTCCAAACGGGGGCTGCCTAGTTCAGACCCAGCCCCAACAATAACGAGTCATTCAAACCAATTCTCCCAACATGCTCCCGAAAAGCTGAAGGGGAGGGGACACTTGCTGACCCATTCGGTGAGGGCCCCTCACGGGGTGGGGTGGGGGGGCACTCAGCCTAGTTGGGTCTCCCAGCTCCAACCCTTTGGAATGCAGATGCAAACCCACCACAAACACACCAACACACAAACACAAGAGGAGGATTTTGGGAATGCAGGGGTGAGTCTGCACAGGAAATAAGACCTTGTGAAATAGAGGACGGGAAACCTTTAATGCATTGGGCCGATTGCACTCAAATGCAGACATTAAAATGCAGAAAAAGCATTTTAAAAATGCAACATGCTTTAATGATTAACAAAAACACCCAATAAACCAGATGAAAGAGAATAAATGTCTTCAACTTAACAAATGACACATAGAAGTCACAGCCAAGCGCATAACCGCGGAGTCTTGGTGACACAGTGGGTTAAGCGCTGGCCAGCAGTTTGAAGCCACCATTGGCTCTGCGGGAGGAAGACAGGCTTTTTGCTCCCACGAAGAGTTACAGCCTCAAAGACCCTGAGAGTGGAGGTGGGCTGTGGGGCTCCATTCGGGGGACAGACAAAGGAGAACTATGGAACTCTTCGAAGCGCGCGTACGTGAAAACCTTCCTGGCAGCGGATTGTTCCGGCAATGATTTCTTGGATGACCTGGCGCACTGGCCACAGAAGGAACTAATAGATAAACTGGTCTAAAGGAAAATTCAAAAACCCTTCCCATATCGAACAAGACTGTAGTCGAAAAAGCCAACCTAGAGAATGGGAGCAACTATTTGCAAATTGTGTATCTGATAAAGGGTTAATTTGCAGAAGACACACACAAAAAAACAACTCTTACAACTCAACAACCAATCAACAGCCCAATCAAAATGGGTCAAGGGCTTGGTTGGGCCCATTGTCCAGAGAAGACATCAAAGACACCAGGGAAATGTAAACACAACCACAGGACTCGCCCTTTCACACCCACAGGCCAGATTTGCTGAAAACAAAGCCACGCCTGGAGCAGTGTGTGGCCCTGAGCACGCAACCGACCAACCGACCTGGGCCTCTCCTCCAAGGAAGGTTAGACTGGAGGAGGTGGCAGTCCCTCAGGAAGCGAAACACAGGAATACAGGAGACTCACAGATCCCATACACGTCCACACCCACAAGAACTGAAACCGGGAACTAAAACTGACCCTGTACACCTGTCAATGTCCCATGACTCACAGGCACCACAGGCAGAAATGAGGGAGGAACGGAGCTACACAATGTGGTCTAGCCAGGCTGGGCAGACTGTCTCAGCAAGGAGTGGACTTCTGAGACACGCCACCCAGGCTAAACCTGGAAAACACCATTCAGAGTCCAGTGAAACCACCCAGACACACAAAGGCCGGCAGTCTGCGCTCGCATACAGAAACACCTGGAATGAGTACGCCTCCAAGTGAGCTGCCTCGAAGCACCTGCAGGAGGACGCCCCGTGGTGTTCCCAAGGCGGTCATCACCACGGACACAGACAGCCCAGTCTCTGCCCCATGGGTGCCCACCAGGCACAGGCTTATGGGGAGAAACTTAGCAGCTGGCTGCAGGGTGGGAGAGGGTGACGGGGGGAGTGACCGCTGAGCGGGGAGGGGTAGTGTCCTATGGGGTGCTGCAAGCGGTAGACGCAGGTCATGGTGTGTCAGACAACATTGCCCCTGTAACTGAGGCCAGGGGCATGGGCACTTACAAAGGCTAATATGGTCAGTTTTATATGAAGTACACTTTGTCGCCATTAAAAAAACTGTTGGTAGCATCTCCTGGGACCATGGCATGACACGCAGCGGAGTCACCAGCCAAGGGCCAGGCTGAGCATCTTCCCCCTGCCTCTGTTTCTCTAACTCGAGTGAGTGTTCTGACCCTTCTGCCAGCACGTGGTGCTCAGTAACTGGGGAGCCAGGAGGCTCTGCTGCTCACTTGCTGCCCGCTGCCCTCAGCAGAGCTAAGGCCACACTATGATGTCACCTTCCAGCAATGACTGGGGTTCAAGCATGGGCTAGGGGCCAGGGGCCATGACTATGCCTGCCAGCCCCACTGGACTCTGGCTCTGCCCATGTGCTGCCCCAGGGGAGGGGCCAGGGACCACTTGATGACAGGTGGGGTCCTGGGTCCTGGGGGGCCTACAAGGGGGGCAAAGAGAACCTGGCCTGGGTGGAGGTGAGGAATGGGAAGCCTAGTTAACATCAAGGGGAGGTGGAGGGAGGGAAGGTCTACGCAGTGGAGCTGGGTGCTTCTGGTACGTTTGAAATATTCTGTGATCCAATTCTTTTAGTGACCGGACTGGACATGCGTTCTCCCCAGCTCAATCCTGACTGCCCCTCAGATGGATAGCTCTGGTTTCTTGGGCCTGGACAGTGGCCAGCTCACATACTGGATGGCCCCCTGCCAGGCCGGGGGCAGGCTGCAGGCAGGGCCCCCCACTTTCACTGTCTCCTGCAAGATGGCCAGTGCCTGCTCCTTCTCCTCCATCCCATGCTGGGCCTTGGGGTCTGGGGGCTCCCAGGGCTGGCCAGCAGGGTCCTAGCTGCAAGGCAGATGCTACTTGTAATGGGCGGTGAGGAGTGGGCGATGGGGAGTGGGATAGGAGGGAGGGGCTGTGAGGCAGGGCTGGCCCATCGCAAGCACAGCCAGTCTCTGGAGGCCGCTGACTCCAATGGGTCTTCCTCACACACAGCTCTGGGCCCCTTGATGATCCTGCATGACAGACAGACACATCAGCTCAGAGCCTCCACGTAGAGAGGTCATAGGTCCCAACTTCCTGCACCTGGGCAGAGTCACCTTAACCAGGGCCCGTGTGGCCCCCACCACTCATAGCATTCCAGCCCAGTGGGGCCAGAGCCTAGTCTTTGGAAGCCAGAGCCCCACCCACCTCACGGGATGAGGCTCTGCTAGCCCCTCCCACCGGATACCTGTGACACACAGAGGGCTGGTCATCTCTGCCCACGGACTGTTGGCACTGGGACCGTAGGGTCCTGAATCCTGCAGTGACTGTGAAAGGCGAGGGTCACCCACCAGCCAGGGATCGCTGCTAGCCTGCCCGCCCCGCCCCCCCCCCTCGTGGTCACGCCCAGTTGGTACATACAGCCTCAGAGGGTGGGCTCCTGCCCAGTGTGCCCCGTTCCACCCTGGCCTTCAGCGCACACAGGACTGGCTCCACTATGCCAGGAGTGTTGGCCACCACATTGCGGATGTCGGCCTCGGAGACACAGAGTCCCAGCTTGGGGAAGACCTTCCTGTGAAGGAGCCCAGGACGCCCAGGTGAAGGCCACGTCCTCCAGTCTTAGGAAGTGGCCACAACCAGGACTCCTTGTGGGCTCATCTGGCCCTGACCCTGATTCCTGGAGCAGAACTATCCAGGTACCCCTCTTCCTGCTGGCTCCACCTCCAAGATGCCCCTCCTTTACCTCCATCCCTGCCCCCAGCAGCCCACCAGTGGTGCCCTGCACATCCAGACTACCAAGGGTGGAAGCCAGGTCCTGGCATGGCCTCACAGGCCTGCAGGCTCCCATGGGGCACCCAGGGTAGTCACATAGGCTGGGCACATGAGCAGAGCGTGCAGCTGGTACCCACAGCCCCTGGTTGAGGGTGAGGCTCTGCGGAGGGCAGAGAGGAGGGGCGGGGCGGGGCGGGCCTGTTCAGCGTGTTCCAGTTGGTGAGCTTCTGGTCTGTGTTGCAGGCTGGGATGTAGTTGTGCAGGTCCACAAGCTGAGGGCGGAAGTGCTTCACAATCTCGGCCAGCATCACTAGGGCCAAAGGTGGGAGGGCGCGAGGGGAAGAGGTGCAGGTGAGGGGGCCTGTAACCTGAGCATTGGCTCCTTGTTCTACACCTGTGTGGCTTCCCAGGGCCTCCTGAGGCAATGAGGGCTGGAAGAGGAATTGGAGGACAAGCTTGCGGACAGGTGTGCTGGTCCCTTGTGCCTGGAGAATGGGAAGACCAGGGTGGACCGGGGTGGGGCCTGTGGGGGCCTGGGGTCCCAGGAGCTGCCCTCTCCCACATGCTTCCGACAGCCGCCTGGACTGGAGGTGGACGGCTGGCTAATCACTCTGAGCTCTCACTGAGGAAAGACTTTTGCCGGCCTTCACCGCGAGAGGGGCCGGGACGATGGACAAGGAAGGTACCAGAAACAGACAGAAAGTAGCCCGGGTCTGGACTTGGGGAAAGACCACCTCCCTGACGTGCAGCCACCCTCCCCCCCTGTGCCCTCAGCCTCCTGCACACGGCCAGGACCCCCTTGGCCTCCCCACGGGTCCACACCGCCTCACACTGGGGGCCAGCTTCAGACAGCCCAGGAGTGTCCCTCACCCTTCTCACAGCCAAGTCTCCTCCTTATGGGAACACCTTAGCCCCTGCCCCCTCCATGCAACTCCCGCCTCCTCCCCACCCCCACGCCTCCGGCCCTGGTCACCTCCTCCCACCCAATGGAGCTGGCCTACAGCCCGCCTGGGCGGTCAACCCCATGCCTCTGCTGCCCGTGACCAGTGACCAGTCCACACGGTCCCCCGCTCCTTGCCAGACGCTCCCTCACCGCCGTCGCTGAAGTCCCAGGCCAGGTGTCGCTTGAGGCGGCTGAGCGGGAGACTGTCCAGCCAGGCAGAGGCCGTGGAGGATGCAAAGCGACATCTCTGGGATGGCTGAAGGGCTCGAGCCAGCAGCAGAGAGCATGGGGGCTGAGTTGCGGACTGGGGTGGTGGGGGGAGATGGGCCGGGAGGGGCGGTGCCTGGGCTCCTTATTGGGTGCGCTGCAGGGAGACGGGTGCCTGTGCTGGTCTTTGCCCAGAGACTGGCTAGGAAGGGGTGGGGCATCCGTGTTCGGGGAAGTCTATATGCTATGGTAAGACATCTGCAGTCAGAAGCGATGCCCTGGCAGGTTCCCTGGGGACACTCAAGTCCAAATACTGGCTTTTCTGTGCAGCCCAAAGGCAGAAAGTAGCTGACCCCTTGGGGCCCTCCCTTATACATCAAGGCTCTGACCTCCAGAGGTGGGGTTTCATCTAGTGGATTCTTCCATACATACCCTGATGCAGTTCTTTTGGGCTTCTTGGTAGTTCTGCCTGTGGTAGCTCCATAATTTCATGTCAACTTGGAAGATATGTGTATGTGGGGGTGGAATCTAGCCGTTTATCAGGCCAGGCCTGATTATCAGGTGCCTCCTTGTGGGTGTTGCCTTCTCAATAAGCAGGGTCCTGCGAACCTCCTCCTTTCTCTTGGCCTTGCTGACCATGATGGCTGTCAGAGCCCTGGAGATGAATCCAACACCATTGGATCCACAGGCCTTTACACGCACCAGCCTGTGATGTTCCTGCATTCTGCATCACCGCATGTAGTTCTGTGAGTCTGAAGAGGGACTTATGGACTAGTATCAGACCTACAGACTTGAGTTGGACTGGGCGGAGCTGTTCTCTTGATATACAATTACTTCTTGATCGAAAACTTACACATAGATGGGTGTCACTGGGTTTATTCCTCTAGTCAACCTACCCTCACATGGCCTCTGCATCTACATTGGGGTTGTTTAATTTGGTGTGGGGCAGGATTGCAATTAAACCCCAAGGGAAAGGAAGACAGTTTGGCACTATCTAGTTAAAGCATACATTTTATTTTAAGAAGCATTGGATCCTTAAATAGTATAAAAGCCTGGGAACTCTATAATGTGTGCCATGCACCCTTCCCCAATGCTCCAATCACAATCTCCCAACATTTAGAATATGGTCGATAATTTAATCATAAATATACAGCTTTGTCATTATGAAAGTATAAAATAAGGTCTCAGTCCTGCTGACCATCATGCACCTGAGAAGAACCTGCAGAGACAGTTGCTTCCCAACATGGCCCTTTGGATAAAAGTGGAGACTCCTAGGCTGAAAGAGAGAGAGCGAGAGAGAAAGCAGAGGCCCTGGTGCTTTCCTGCCCCAATCAGGGAGAAGGGGCTCAGGTACGTGGAGATGCAGAGCTCATGACCCAGCTCTTAAGAAGGAAGACCCTCAGGGCAGGCGCTGGAGCAGCATCCTAACTAGGAGACCACTGCTGATGGGGTACAGTGTGAACAGCTGGGGGCATGGGTGGGGGCCTCAGGGGCTTTCCAGCTTAAAGAAGAGGGTGTCTGAGCTGCCAGGAGGGTAAGAAGCCTGAGGGCAGGTGTGGAGAGGGCTGGAGGGGACCAGATCCCAAGTCTCTGAGGAAGGCTGTCCTAACATCCCACCACCGCAAACCACAGAAGATGGCTCATTCCCACCTAGACATGCTTGGCTCTGGGGAAGAGGGACTGGCCAGGAGGGGCTGGCCTGGCCTCTTGGGTGAATGTGTTCTGAGTTCAAGGACAAGATCTTAAGGCCCAACCAAGTCCCAGCTGAGAGCCTCTCTCGGTGTGGCCATGCTACTAGTGTCCCTAGCCACGAGCCATAGCCTCCAGCCAGGTGCCCACCCGCGCAGAGCTGCAGCCTGGCCAGGGCTGGGGCTGGGGCTGGGGCCTGCCAGAGACACGGCCCACAGTCTTTCCATGGGGATGGCAGGCAGCTTCCAGGCAGGTTTGCAGGGCCCCCACTGCACAGCACTTCAGAGGCTCCTGGCCCTGCTCACCTCCTCTGGACAAGGGGCTGGAGGGCAAATTTTATGCCAGCCTCCTGGGAGGGGGGGAAAAGAGACCCACTGTTACAACCATCTGCTAAGAAGGGCACAGCTTCCCGTCCTTAGACTCTCCCGCACTGATGTGAGCACAACACACACACACACACACACACACACACACACACACACACACACACACACACGGCAGACTCTCTACATGTGTCAGGGGAGATGCTGCCAGTGACCAGGAGACCCCAGATTTGTCCTCGGATGGGGTGAATGGCAGAAGTTACAATATACCCTTCACAGAGGGCCAGCTGACAACTCAAGAGGGGGAAGCCCCTGCCTTCCCAGAGGAGCAGCAGCTCACTAGCCCTGGGGTAGGGCTTCACCTGGCTGGGGGCTGGGGCTTTCCAGGACCAGGCTTGGTGGGTGGAGCAGCAGGCACAGCAGCAGGCCTGTCAGGCCGGGAGGGAGCAGAGCCTCCAGCACCAGGCTTGGCAGGTGGTGTGGGTGGTGCAACAGGTGGTCTGCTGACCTGCAAAGAGGCAGACACAGTAAGGACAGAGGCTGCCTCCCCTGCCCTTACCTGGACACCACACCTTCCCAGGAGTGAAAGCTCACCACTGAGAAGCCACACTGGGTAGAACCAGCCATTCCTGGGCCATCTGGCCCCAACCTGCTTCAACCTCACTCTCATTCGGCTCTCCACCAGACCCAAGGCCAGAATGTGGGCCTTGGGAAACGCAAAAGCCCGTGATGACTAACAAGCCCCTGGGCCAGAGAGCTGGCATCCAGGATGAGGGCAAGGCCCCATCTGCATGGTCCACAGTCCCCATGCCCCCCACTGACCCTTGTCTGATTTGCCACCCTTCAACCACACCCGTCTGAGCCCTCTGCCTGTCAAAGCCAGTCCTATGACCACTCCAACACTTCACGTGAGTCTAGAGCTCCCAAAGGAAAGTGCAGAGGAAGACCACTAGTAAGCAGGTGCCCTGGGGAGCCTGGTCAGGGTCTGTCTCTGAGTTTCCCCCAAGTCACCACTTAGTCACAAGGCCAGCAGGTGTGGTCACAGACAGCATCAGCCACACCACAGCACGCCGGTGCTCTGCCAGCCAAGAGGTATTGGTTCAGTCCAACCCAAGCTGGGGGGCCAGGGGACATGGGGGATCCCCGCCTTCCCCATGTGCCTCCCAGCCACGGCCTATCTGTCATAAGCTTCTGGGTTGCCGTGAAGCAGAGAATGGTTCAGCTTCCAGCCTGAGAGGGAGCAGGAAGAAAGGCCTGGAGATCTACCTCCAATTGGCAGCCAGCAAGAATCCTGTGCACTGCACAGCCAGACCTGCAGTTCACCATGGGACTGCATGGCGCTGGGCAGCGCTTCCCTCCCTGACTCACACTCAGCCTGGGTTGGCGACCGACTGGATGGGGACCAACATCGCTGTGCAGACAAGAGGGGGTTGAGGGCTGCCAGACTGGGGTAGACCAGGGAGGCGAGGGTTCAGCATGGGGTCCTGGACCAGAGGACACCTGAGGAGCTCCTGGCGGGGTCGGTTCTGTGGCCTGACCAGCGCTAACGCCTTGGTGATGGGAAATGCTGGTGCTGGGGTATGGAAAGGCCGGCTAAGTGCATTTCTGAGATGGCAGCAGTGTGGCCCAGTAGATGCTCCACAAACTTAGGGAAAGCAGATGAATGCTAAGGCCCTGCTTTGGGTGGTCTCCCAGAGCCCCCCAGTAAACGGCAATTCCACCCACTCCCCTCCCAGGCTGCTCCCCTGGGTCCCTATACCCACCCCAGTGACGCAGTGAGGACAGCCAGAGGAGGCTGTCAGAACCACCAGCTGGGCCCAGGCGCAGGCAGCTGGAAGCCGGGCCAGGCCCTGCAGGAGAAAGCCCAGGCTCTTCCTACAGCCCCAGTGTAGGAAGGAGCCAGGCTGGGGGCCCAGAGGGGCCAGCCCACTATCCACACCCCGCCCAGAGAGCCGCCCACCCATTGGAGGCATCTCCTGCAGGCCAGGCTGGGCCACAGCATTGTCTGGGACACGGGGCCTAAGGACTGGGAAGTGGGGCTGGCCAGTGGTGTCCATTCTGCCCTGTCTCTGGGGATTAGCAAGGGGTTAGCCCATGGGGAGGAGTAGGGGCTGGTGCCCTGGCTTCCGGGGGAAGTGCTGGGGAGGGGGTCTCCTGATGAAGTCAAACCTGGTCAAGGCTTCTGTGATTCACATTTGAGGGAGATCTTCTCTGAACCCCCAAAGCCCTACAACCCAAAGGGGCATTAGGCTGGGCTTCCAGGCCTTTGGGGCCCAGCCCCTGCCCCAGGTGTCTACCTAGTGTGCGTGGTGTGTGTGTGTCCCAGAAGCCTCTTACCTGCCTGGGCTTCTGCTTTGCAAGGGGCTTGACAGGAGGGTCGGGCCTGAGCTGCTGAGAGAGAGCAGGGTCACACCCCTCGAGGCGCCCATGCCCCTCCTTGGCCCCCAGCCAGACCCTCCCAGCAGCCTCCATGTGGCTGCAGGGCTGTCGTCGAGGTCCCTGAAGTAGTAGTCTTCCACAAGGGCCATACCCAGCTCTAAACCCTACCCCCGGGGATGGGCAGTCCCCCTGGCTGCCCCCAGTCCCACCTTCCTGCCCCACTCACCTGCTCTGGTTCTGACCCGGAGCACACGGGGACCGGGAAGGGCTGGCTAGATGCAGCAGCAGAGGGCTGAAGGGAAGGGGGGACCATGAATGCACCTTTCAGAGCTGGGACCCCTGGACAGCAGGGGTGGGGGGGGGAGACCTGGGGGATGGTGCCCTCCCCCATACTCCCTAAGGCCCAGCACTCAGTTGTGAGGTCCCTGTTCCCCTACACAGGGGAGGAGAACCAGCCATGTGTGCACACTGTGGGGGGTCTGCCTCGGCCTTCAAGGCTTCCTAGGGAAGGGGAGCACATGTGTAGAACCTTGGGGGTTGGACCCTGTGACCTCTCCTGGGCTCCCTGGGGGCATGGTACTTACAAGTGGGGGTGGCTGCTTAGGGGTTCCCGTGGGAGCTGAGGCTCTGGAGGCCTGGGGGGTGGAGGCCCCCTTTGCGGGGCCCTCAGCCCCCTGCTTCTTCCCTAGCACAGCCCCATCGCTGTTGCCGCCGCCACCGCCCTGGTGTAAGCTGGTATTCAGGTACCCCATGGGGACCTTGGGGGCCGCGCTCCTGCTGCCGCTGCCGCCGCCGCTGCCACCGCCCTGGTGTAAGCTGGTATTCAGGTACCCCATGGGGACCTTGGGGGCCGCGCTCCTGCTGCCGCTGCCGCCGCCGCTGCCACCGCCCTGGTGTAAGCTGGTATTCAGGTACCCCATGGGGACCTTGGGGGCCGCGCTCCTGCTGCCGCTGCCGCCGCCGCCGCCACTGCCCTGGTGTAAACTGGTGTTGACGTGCCCCGTGGGGGCCTTGGGGGCTGCAGTCCCGCCACTGCCCTGGTGGAAGCCGGTGTTCACGTGCCCCACCGGGGCCTTGGGGGCTGCAGTCCCGCCACTGCCCTGGTGTAAGTTGGTGTTGACGTGCCCCACGGGGGCCTTGGAGGCTGCGATCCTGCCACCCTGGTGGAAGCCAGGATTCGAGTGTGCCAGGGGGGCCTTGGGGGCTGCGTTCCTGCGGAAAGACCACAGTGAGGTCAGTGGGATCCTTGCCTCTGTGGCCCAGGCTGCACCACAAGGGACAAGGGGCAGGGAGTGAAGGTCATTCCTCAGGCACTCTCGCCAGGGGGACCTGGGAGATGCAGGGGGCGGGTTAGGGCAGCCTAGCACCCCTCACGGACACATGGACTAGGGTCAGGCATGCCCTCACGGGGACACGGACTGGGACCAGGCATGTGCCGATGTAAGCCCACATGCCAGCACCTCAGGGACATGTGGGAACGGTGCTTGTTTCATGTGGTGGGCGTGGGGCTTCACCTGCCTCCCAGCAAGATGCAGGAAAGCCCACCCTTAGCCATGTGGCGGCTGTGACTTGTTGGGACTGAGTCTCTGCCGATGTGGGCAGTTAGACCATCAGGAGGACACTCCACAGCTGGGCAGTCCAACCCTCACCGCAGGCAGATGAGGTCACCTGGGAATAGCAGCCATGTGACAGCAGAGGGCACACAGCTGCCAGAGGCAGGGTTCTGCCCGTGTGCCAACAGTGCATCTCCACTCCCTGCTGCTGGCCTCTGCTCTTAGAGCACCTGGCTCCTGGTACCCAGTTCAAGCCACTTCTAGGAACGAGGGCAAGGCCTGTCCTCTGGGGCCAGAGGGGCCGTGGGCCTGGGCGTCGTGCCACAGAGGGGCAGACACAAGCAGTCCAGAGAGGGCAGCCTTCTGCTCCATGGCAGTGCCAACCATGATGCCCATGTCCACACACGCTGTTGACCACACATCTACACACACATGTCCACAGATGCAGCACACTGATACCCTACATGTCCACACACGCACACACATACATGCGCACATAGGCGTGCACACACACACACACACACAGGCACACCCACGCAGTGTAAGGGTGCTTACTTGTGCATGAGGTAGTAGACAAAGGCTGCTCCCAGCAGGAGCAAGGCCAGCAACAGTATCACCATGCCCACCACGGCCCCCGAGGACAGGCCCCCAGATGCAGACACTGCTGGGGACACAATGGACTGGCGTCAAATGAGCTGTGGCACCAGGGGGGCTCTTGGGAAGCAGCTCCTCCCCAAGGCCCTGGGCCTAGTCCCATGGCTCAGCCATCACACAGACCCCACCTGCCTGAGTCCCTCTGAGCTCGGTGCTGACCCCCAAGACAGCCTGCTGCTGAGACTGCCTCCTGGGAGCTGGCAGCAGCACCCCGGCTGGGCCCTGCCCTGGACCCCACCAATAGCAGACATGGCTATTGTTACACCAGTGCTCCCCTGGTAGCAGGCCCCAGGCCCCTGGTGGTGCGGATACGTCTAGAAGAGCCCTTGGAGGCGCTGGGGGTGACCACTGGGAAGGAAGACAGTCATGAGGTGGGCTGTACGGGCAGGGGGCGGGGACACACAGAGGGCTGCACTAGGAGCCCTGGTCTGACCCAGCACACCCACCCTGGCCTCTCCCACACATGCCCACCACATGGGGCTGAAGCAGGGTTTGTGATTCTTGCCTCTCCCGGGAGCTTGGGGCAGGAACACTGTGGGGGCCATAGAGCCTATCTCTAATAGCACCCAAGCCCTGTTCCCCGGCTGCCAGTGGTCAGGCAGAGCCCAGGCAAGTCCCCATGCCGTGGGGCCCCCAGGCCTTACCTGTGTGCACGCCAGACTTGGGCTTCATGCATTTGGGGGGCACCCAGCCTGGTTGGCAATGACACTTGTTCTTGTGGTTGCATACCTGGAGTGACAGAGGCTCGGTGGGCAGCACAAGCCCTGGGGGGCCCCAGGGTATCAGTGCCCTCAGCACTGCCCCCACCTGCAGACCTAAGCCTCTCCCCCAGACAAGCTCTTGCTCATCCTCGGGGACCGAGTACCCCACACCTCAAAGAGGGTCTCTGGCCCGCAGACTCACCCACCCTACCCCCCACCAACAGCTCTGCCTGCCCAAGGTGGAGGGCAGCTCGCCCAGGCAGGCACTGAGGGGGGATGTACACTGGGGAATGAGCAGGGTGGCGGGGTGGGCTGAAAAGGGGCCTCCCGTGAGTACATGCATGTGGCCCATGCCAGTGCCCATGTATATGGAGGTGCATGCATGGTATACGCATGTGTGGTGTAGGCAAGGGCAGTGTGTGACCATGTGTGTGCATGTGTAGTGTCTGTGCCCAGGCAGGGGCATGGCATGTCTGCATGTGCACATGCTCTGTGCATGTGTGTAGTGTGTGCGCGCGCTGTGTGTGGCTGCCTGGGCTGCGGTGGGAACATTCAAAACTGAGCAGTGGTGGGCGGCGCTGGGCTATTTTCAGGTGTGAGGGCCAAGGTGCCAAGCCTAGGACCAAGCACTTGCCCCTTGTGCCTGAGGCTGGCCTCTACCCTCTGTCCACCCCACTGTGTCCTGGGCTCCCACGTACCCCGTGGCCATTGCACTTGGCAGAGCAGTTTTCCGCCCTGTACACCTGGAGGTCCTGGCAGCTTCCTTTCCAGCAGACCTGGAGGGGTGGGTGACCTCAGGCTGGTGCCGCGCCGGGGGCCAAGGCTCAGCGCTGGTCCCAGGCCCTTGAAGCACTGAGCCGGCCCCTGGAGTGGTAGGCCCTGCACTCACCTTGCCCTGACCACACTTGGTGCCCACAGGCACCGTCTCGTAGGCCTTGTGGTCCTCCATGAGGAGTGCCTGGCAGGGGCCAGAAGAGGGACTCAGGATGCAGGAGGTCCGCACCGTGGGCTTCTGGCCACCTCTACAGAACAGGACTCCACAGCGTTTGGCCCTGTGTACACAGGGGTGTGGGCCCTGCTCAGCGGGACAGGGCCATAGCAGGAGGGGCAGGGCCCTTGGTTATCCATCCTCCTACCCCCGCCAAGTGTCTCCCTGCCCACCCATGTGGGGGCTGGCGGGACACACACACACACACACACACAC
Source organism: Echinops telfairi (assembly GCF_000313985.2). Taxonomy (NCBI): domain Eukaryota; kingdom Metazoa; phylum Chordata; class Mammalia; order Afrosoricida; family Tenrecidae; genus Echinops; species Echinops telfairi. The sequence continues at coordinate 424,799 of NW_022103968.1, read as the reverse complement.
ACACACACACACTGCACATGAGTCATGGGTGGACACTCACTGGCCGGGAAGGGCCTGGCAGTTGATTGAGACTTCGAAGGTGAAGCAGACATCCGCAGCTTCCTGGGCACCTGCAGGGGCAGGGCAGGTGAGTGGAGCAGGGCCAGGTGCACCAGTGGGGGCTGTGGCCACCCCCTTGCCTCACCTGTTCCCCACAGTTGGCTGCAAGCCGAGCGGAGCGTCGGGCAGAGCCCATTGTAGCAGTAGCCTCCGGGGCAGGGGCTGCCGTTCTCCTGGAAGTCGTCCTCAGGGCACTCGGGTCGCTGCCCGTCACAGTGCTCTGCCAGGTCACAGGTGTCCTTGGCAGAGCGGCACAACACCCCGGCTGGTTTCACCTGCCGGGCCCAAGTAGAGCCTGAGCCCAGCAGCTCACCGTGTTGCCACTGCCAGTCCCTGAGGCTGGGCCTCGGCTGTGGGTGGGGCCCGAGGTGCAGAGCCCCAGCTCACCTTGCACTGGTCACAGCAGGCGCCGCGGGCACACTTGGCCCCCTTAGCGATCAGGCAGGTTGTGGCGTTACAACAGCGGTTCTGGCACTCCTGCGAGGGGAAGGTAGGGGGATCATCCACAGAAGCCCCTCAGGGCCTGTCCAGGGCCTGCAGGCTAAGGTGTCTGGGGCCTACACCCGAGGGTGTCTGACACCTTCTTCTAAGGCCAGCCTGCCTCTGCTCAGCCCCTGCCCCAAGGGCTGGTCCCCATGATCCCCTTCCCCAGGGCCATTTGTCCTATGCTCAGTCCCACCGGTGACCCCTCTCCTAAGATGCTTTCCTCAAGACCCCCTCCCCCAGGAGACCTCCCCAGGGGTCCCTGGCCCCCCTCTGCTCCACACAGCAGCAGGTGGGGTCTGCAGGCCAACCTGGGGCGAGCCGCAGTCACACTGCTCCCCACGCTCCAGAAGCTTGTTTCCGCAAACAGGGTCGCTGACCAGACGGCTGGTGTCCAGTTCGCCTAGCACACAGGCCGTTTGGGGCGTCTCCACAAAGGACTGCAGGGCCATGCGGCTGCACTCGCTGAACAGTGTGGGGAACTTCTGGCTGAATGGGGGTGGGGTGGGAGGAGTCGGCGTCAGGTAGGGACTGGCCAGCATGCCTCCCAGTCTGCGTGCCAGTAGGACTCACCCGAGGCTGGCTGCCATCACACAGCCGCCGTCCACCCGCGGCACTGGGCAGTAGCAGTTATCGACGTTGTCATCATGGTCCATGGCCAGGTTGTGTCCCATCTCGTGGGCGATGGTGGACGCCACCCCAAGGGGGCTTTTGTTATGGTCCTGGGGGGCACTGAGCTCACTCGCCGCCTGGGGGCCTACCCAGCCCCTACTCCTATGACCCTCGGCTCAGACAGAACTCCAGTCCTCAGCCCCCCCTGCTCCTACAATGCCTTTCACCAGACAGGGACGCAGCCCTGCAAGAGAGCCTGTCCCCTGGGCTGGTTTCAAACCTGGCCATCCCACTCCCGCCCAGGCCGGGGTCTCCCTGCTGACTTGGTTCACGCCGGCTGACAGCGTCCGGGTACACATGGAAGCTACATTGGCCAGGCCCAGTGTGATGCCATCGAAGTCGATTCCCCTGGAACAATCCACGTCCAAATGAGTGGGGCTCCCCTCAGCCACCGACACCGCTTTCTGCTGCATCCCAGCTCCCCAAACCAATTGCACGCCAAGCCCCTCCCCAGTCCTGCACTGTCTCCCTCGTCCCTGTCATGCTTCTTCCCAGCCCAGCCCGTCCCTGCAGTCTGGGGTCCAGCCTTCACGGCCCCTCACGTGATGAGCTGTGCATTGTCGTGGGTGTGCAGTGACACCAGGTGATTGGTCCGCCACGCCTGGAAGTTATCGAGCGTGACCTGGGGATTGGAGCTGACCAAGATCTTGTCACTGCTCCACATCTGCAGGCCCACCAGGCCCACACGGAAGTTGAGTGGCTGGTACAGCTGTGGGAGGGGAAGGCTGCTGTCAGTTGGACTGCTGAGTCCTGGGGGAGTCTGCAGGTGTGCCAACCAGCAGGGCCAGAGCCCACAGTCTCACGCCTACCCCCATTTGCTCCCAGGGGCTTCTCCCACCCCCTAAACACTGGTTTCCCCAGGATGGCCCCTGGGGTGTGTGGCTTGAACATAGCGGGCAGGCCCACCTTGTCCACGTGGTTCACCACCTCCATCACCCGCCGACGCAGGACCTGCTGGTCCGGGTACAGCTGGGACTGGAGCAGAGAGACCCCTCAGACCAGAGAAGCCACTGCCTGGGCCACTGCCCCAGCCCTATCCCCTGGCCCCTACCCTTACCTCCAGGCTGTCGGTGACCACGTACATCTCCACATGGCGGGGCTTTGAGGACGGTGGCCGATTCTGCAAGGGACCAAGAGCAGTGAGCCTCACAGTCACTGTGCCCACCTCAGCTTGCTCCCACCTTCTGAAGCTGCCCCATCCCAGGCCAGGGCACCAGGGCTTGGGGTGGGGGGGGGAGCGCCCACCCGGGGTCGGTAGGCTGCGGCGATCCTCGGGCCCAGGATGCGCTCCAGCTTGGCGTTGCTGACACCGCAGGTGCCCAGCTTATCCTTCAGGTGCTGCCACTGGTAGAGAGCGTGCTGGCCCTCCTCTACCCCGTCCAGGGGCTCAATCAGGTGCACTGCCCTGCTGGCTCGGAAAAAGCCCCTGGGGGTGGGGGCACCGATGCAGATTCGGTGAACCTCCCTACTGGGATGGGGGAGTGGAGGGGGGGGTCCCTGGACCAGTGACTCCAGGTATCTGCCCCTCGCCTCTGCCTCATTCTCTCTCTGCAGATGTGGAGGGCAAGGGCAGGCACTCACCTGAGGCCCTCACAGGTGCTGATGCTGGCGACAGAGCTCTGGTGGCCTTCCACATGTCCCTGGTAGAGGCAATGGTCCTGCCATGCGCAGGGCGGAGAGTGGCTGTGTCTTGGCCAGTCCCTGCTCCTCCCCCTCCCCTGCCCCACCTCAGGGCGATGCCCAGGCCATACCTGCCTTCCTAGGTGTTCCACCACCTCGGAACCATTGGCAGCGGTGTATGTCTCTGTGTACCTGGCACTCAGCAGTTCTCTGGAAGAGCCATTGGGAGGTCCTGGACTGCCTGCTGCCCTTGGCCAAGGCCCTCCGTGATGGGAGGCTGGGGGCAGGGTCCAGGAGGCTGTGGGCTAGGGCTCTCCAGGTGGGTGCAGCCAGCATGCTCACCTGTTTTTCCGTAGGTGCAGGGTGAAGTTGTGTCCTCCACCTCCAAGGAGGTAGCTCACGCTCTCAGGGTAGGGACTCTGGGAACAGAGACCTGGTCAACTGCCTGCCTGGAGGCCTCTGACCTCTGAGGGGCTGCCCCATGGGGAGCAATACAGCCTGCAGCCAGGGGTCATGTGGGGCTGAACCTCCTTGGACAGAGAAGGTAGAGCTCCAATCAGCAGGCCTCAGTTTACCTATTTATCCACTGCACAGCCAGTCAGTATCTGTCACCCCCTTCCCAGAAGCACCCGTCTTTCCCAGGGCCCACAGTTAGGATGGACTTGCCCACCATCCCATGGGTGCCCTGCACACACAGTCCACGTCCATACATGTACACACACTTAAATGATCCATGTCCATACACCTACACACATCACACAGTCCACATACATACATGTGTATACACACACTCACTCCAGATTTAGGAACCATCCCCAGAGCACCCCACCAGGCATTCTTGGTTCCCCAAACGAGCAGAGACACACTACCGTTTGCTCTTGGTTCCCCAGCTCACCCGGGGATCCCCGCCCAGCCCCACCTCCCCAAGGAAGGTGCGTCAAGGCTGACTCACAGCGGCCGGGTGAGCTGTCCACAGCTGTTAGAAGAATTTGGTAGACCAGCAGTGGCAAATGAAACATGGGTGTGGCATCTGAGCCTACCTGTCCCTGCCTGCGGGCTGACCTTGCCACCAGCCACCAAGAGAGCTTCTCCACAGGCGCCCACAGCCTCAGGGCAGATACTCAGGCCCCATAGGTGGCCAAGCTCTGCCCTCAGGAGGAAGGAAGGGGAGGCCACACCCAACAGCAAAGATAGGCCCTCCAGGCCGGCTGGCAAGGCTAAGGTCACCCAGAGCTCCTCTACCCACAGGGACACCAGGCCTGGAGACCAAGGAGGTCCTGGCTGTATGGCGCCCACCCAAGACTTACCCAGTGGGAGGGCAGGGCCCGGCGGGCTCGGGGGGTTGCCAGGCGCTGGGACCACACTACCTGAAACTGCTCCACATGAGGCAGGGAGGGACCCGAGACCATCACTGTGGAGGTGGGGGTGGGTGGGAATAGGTGAGACATGGGCTCTCCTGTCCTTGGACACTGCCCACCTCACCCCATGCCCCACCACCATGGATGGGTAGCTCAGAGGCCAGCAGCTCAGGTGTCGCCAACCTTCCCCCTACTGTGTGCATCCCCAATGACTCTGACCACAGGCCAGGGGGAGGAGGTATTTAGGTTTGCCAACATCATCCACCTCAGTCTGTCCTGTAGCTGGAACCCAAGTCCAGCTACAGATCGGAGATCTTGGTAAGACATCGCCCACTGAGAGGAAGGCAGGGTACAGGGAGGGAGGGTTTCAGAGACACTGCTGGGGGGGTAACCCTAAAGGTTAGATAAAGGTCACTAGGAAGGGCCCCCTTTCGCGCCCTCATCGAACCACCCCCTTGCCTCCACCAGTCTGGGGTTGGGGCATCACAAAGCCCCACCTGGAGGGGCCCAAAGGGAGTGTAAGCGGTGGCTGGTCCTCCCTGCCTGGAGACCAAGACCCCCAAGTGTCCCCTGGTTCCAAGGCACGATTCGTCTGTTTCCACTACTCTGCGGGCCCCTTGGGTCCCGG
>NW_022103968.1:418757-419839 GCF_000313985.2 Echinops telfairi | reverse complement strand
TCAGTAGTTCAGCGCGCAGGAGGCTTCCTGCGACCCGCGCAGGGCGTGCGCTCACCCGGGAGCCAGAGGACGCCGAGCAGCCAGGGGCTGAGGCCAAGGCCCGGGTCGCGCATCATCGGCGACTGCGAGCGGAAGCCGGGTGTCCGGGGGGTGTCCTGCGGGCACCGCGGGCAAGAGACTCCAGACGGGACTGGGTCCGTTCCCTGCGTTCCCCCGGGAGGTTCATTCCCTGCCGGGCCCGCCTCCAAGAACACCCCGCCCGGCACAGAGCCAGTAAGCCCCGCGATAGCGGGGCGGGCGGGGCCGCGTGGGGCGGGGCTGACCCCACCCTTTCTAGCCCTGGCCCCACCCCCTCTAGCCCCCTGACCCTGCCCAGCCTTTGTGACCCTCTTCCTCTGACCACCTCCATTGTGACCCACTGCTGGGTGGCACCTCTTGTCCAGGTGAGGCGGTGCAGAGTAAGAAAGGTGGGCCTCCCTCCCCAGGAGGGGCATCTCACCCTGGGCAGGAGTCCCCCAGCTCAGCTCTGGGAGGAGGAGGGTGGAGCTCAATGCAGTCAGCGACCTCAGCCCTGTGGAACCCCTCAGGGCAGCGCCGGGGTGCAAGGGTCCTGAGACTTAAATCTTTGGGAGCAGTCTCCCTTCTCCCACAGAGGGGCTGGGGGCTCAAGCCCCCTCAGCTTGTGGCTAACAGCTTCAAGCCACCAGGGTGTGTGACCTGAGATTCAGGGCCACGCCACCACCCAATGGTGCTGTGTGAGTTTTCGCAAAGCTTCTGGGCAGCCACAACCCCCTTCCTCATTCCCAGAGCCCCCCAGGTTAAAAGACAAGCCCAGTGTCTCAGGTCAGACTCCCCTCCCCCCACAAGGTCCCTTGCAGGGCAAGCACAGTTGAGGTTTCCGGGAGGACCTGGTAGGGTTCAGGAACAGGAAGGAGGTGGTTATGAAACACCCCACCTGGGGCTTTAGGGCACAAGGAATGGGGCATAGGCCCCACAGCCACCTGCTCCTCCCTCTGGGGTTCCCCCTACCCAAGTGGAGCCCCTAGAGCCAGTCTGCCACCTGAGACAGGCCCCCCAAGTCC
>NW_022103968.1:405381-418657 GCF_000313985.2 Echinops telfairi | reverse complement strand
CCCCTAGAGCCAGTCTGCCACCTGAGACAGGCCCCCCAAGTCCCTCAGCTGGACTCACTTCTTAAGGGTAGGGCAAGGTGGCAGGGACAAATGAGGGGCCCACAGACAGAAGTCCCTTTGCCCCCTCCCTTGTGCTGGCTTCCTGTGTGTGTGTGTGTGTGTGTGGCTTCCCGTGTGTGTGTGTGTGTGTGTGTGTGTGTGTGTGTGTGTGTAAGCTGAGTGGTGTCCTGGTGACTTGTTCATCCTGGGCTGGAGCTCAGACTCTGACACCTGAGCAAGGAAACCCCGTGTGACTCACAGGAAGCTGAAGAAGTGACTCCATTGGGGGTGGTTTAAGCCAGGTTGGGTCCCCTGCCACCAGAGTATCATGGCTCCCCCATAGCACGGGGCCAAGTATGCAGGACACCCCAAGTGGTCGCCCTAACTCGGTTCCTCTCCCCTGGCCACCTGTACTAGGAAAGCCCATCTTAGAGGGTCCCGGTGCCCCGGACACAGGCCTGGGAGCTGAGAGCCAGGGCTCTCGCAAATGCTTAGGTGCTGTGGCAACTTTGGGGGTGGGGGGGGTTGAGGGGGAGGATGGTCGAGGGGTAGCCTGCGGCTTTGGAAGTGGGGTGGGCACTGCTCCTCCTTGCACACTGCGGCAAAGGGGGCTGGTCCGCATCACCAGTCCCAGGTGTAGTTCCCTCAGTAGGGGGCCTGGGCTGTACCCAGCCCATGTCCCTCCCCTTCACCTGCTCACAGGCTTCGGGCCCAGCTGCTGACTCTTGGCCGGAAACATGCCCTCTGCCAGCACCCAGCCTGTGGGCCAAAATCAGCCAGGGCCACTTGGCATTCTTCCAGCCTGGGCTGCCCCCAGTGCCCATGGGCTCCAGTCAGCAGGCCTAGCCCCCACCCCCGCAAGCAAACAACTTCCTGTTTAGCTTTCTCTTTATTTGAAACTGGATCATGAATGTGGGCACACTGCACCCCCACCCCACCTGTGCCAAATGTGGACCATGGGCTCACTGGGCGGTGACCGCAATCCTGGGTGCTGCTGTTGGTGGACCCCGAGGGAGAGGCACGTGGGGGCCTGTCTTCTGGTTTCTCTCTGCAGACAGGCGTTCCAGGCGCTCCGTGTAGAAGCCATTGAAATCCAGCCTGGAGGGGGAAGTCCAGGCCCATGAGGGTGGCCCATGCACACACACACCCCCCCAGAACTTGCCGGACCCCCACTGCTCATCCACAGCCAGGTGGCACACAGGTGCTAGGGCCAGGAGCCTTGTGGGCAGCCCTGACTGCAGGTCCTGGGTGCCCATCAGCTCCCAGGAACAGCCCTCCCCACTCCGGTCAGGTAGCACAACAGCCTGGGCCTCTCTTCATCCCCCTCCTCCAAAAAGACATTGGACCTGCACCGTAACCACCCCTTCCCCCGCCCCACTTTATCCTGCCCTGTCTCTCCCTGCCCCAAACACTTGTCTGTTCACCACCCTACCTGAAGATGAGGTTTACCCTGTTCCCCACCTCCCAGATGACGCTGGCTGCCCCCACATACACACACACCTGGAGATGACGCTGGCCATGCTATGCTCGCAGTCACTGGTGCTATAGATGCTCAGCCGGGCCAGAAGGTCAAGGAGGTGAGTCGAGAAGTTCTTGTCAAACTTGTTGATGGTGACCTCGAAGGCAGAGGTCACCTGTGGTGCATCCATGTGCTCGGCCAGGTGCTGAGGGAGGAGCGAGGAGCACCTGAGATATGCTTCCTCTCGGCTTCCTCACTCAGCATTCACGCCAGCACCCATGGGTGTAATGGAAGTGAGGCTGGTGCCTGCCCACTGCACCAGGGCTGGCCAGGAAACTGACCAGGGCCTTGTCTTAACCAGGCTGCGGGAGCAGCTGGTGGGGGTGTGGCCCTGCAGGGCTTCTGAGCAGCAGGCAAGCACGCACCTTCTTGGCGAGCTTCTTACGGGTGTTCTCCTCAGCCCTCTCAGCCTCGGTGGGTGGCCCCAGCATGGTCCCATGCTCCAGGGTCAGGCGACCCAGCTCGCCATTCAGCTTCATGCTCTGAGTGAACCTCTGGGGAAGGGACGTAGCGACACTTAGTTTGACAGCCAAGGCTGGTCCGGGCACATGCAGATGACCGAAGTAGTTGGGAGCCTTCCGGTCCCAACACTGTCTGTGTTCCAAGACCCGCTAGGCTCTAGGGCCTGAGAAAGCAGCTCCAGCTCTCTGCCCTACATGCAGCCCTCCAGGCCCGCCCCTCACCCTGGTCACCCTAGCCCCTGGGCACCAAGGCTGTCCTTTTCTGCACGCTGGTTTCTGGGAAACTTCTTCTAACAGATGCCGACACAGCCACCAGCACCGTGCCTTGTGACCCGAGCTCTGACAAGGGGATAGGCTAGGTGACAAGGCCGGGACAGAAACTCAGTGGCCAGGGTGTGGGATGGGAGGGGCACAGTGAGGTAGAAAAGGCAGTTCCCCACTCTGTATACAAGTGAAGGAGGAGGGCCAGGGGCTGGGGAGTGTGTACCTGCACGCAGTTGGTGAACATGACACACACGGACATGAGCTTGGAGAAGGCTTTGAGCAGCTCAGGCGTTGTCAGCATACAGTCCTTGAGGCAGTTGTCCAGGAAGCTGGTATGGTGGCCCAAGACGTCGTCAATGTTGGAGGCCTGAGGGAGGGGCCGTGTGAGCCTGGAACGCCCACCGCGGGCTTGGCTCTGGCTTTTGTGTGTCTGCTGGGCTTGCCCTCGCCAAAGGGCCATATGGGTTTGGGGGGGGATGCCACACACCAACCCCCACTGCCAGCCACCACTGGGCGTGGCTCCCGACTTGCAGTGGGAGTTGCAGGACTGAGCAACACTGCCTGTAGCTGTTTGCCGGCACCTCCGTGGGAGCAGACCATTTAGCTTTCTCCTGAGGAGCAGCTGCTAGGCCCAATCTACCCACCTTTTTTGGTTGGCAGCTGAGCACTTAAGCACTGCGCCACCAGGCCTCCTTTTACACCACAATGCGAGAAACCGGCCTAGTCACTGGGTGCTAAGGTCCCATCTCCAGACTTTCCACCAAGGAGGTCGAGGGAACTGTGCTGCACAGCCAGCCACCCGTGTTTAAGGTGATGGAGTGTGGCTGATGGGCAGCCCAGCTGGGCCCAGAATGCTCTGTGATGAGAGTGGCAGCCCCCAGACTCCTTAGAAGAGGCAGCAGAAGGCACAGTGCTTTGCTGCGGCAAGGGGACCCTGTGACTCTTCTCTGATGGGAGGACTTAAGCACACTCCCTAACTTGAGGGGGTGGATGCTGTGACCGCCCTCAGGATGGGACATGATGGTTGTGGGGGCCGTCACCCACAACACCCTTCCCTCTGAGGGGGCCCAGGCTATCCCTGCCAGCACCACGCACCGATCTCAGATTCTTCTCCAGGATGTGCCAAGCAGGCTCTGTCACCTCAGACATCATGTAACACTGGATGTTCTGCACGAAGTTGAGCATCCGCTGCCGCAGGGTGAAGGCACCCGCAAACCTGGGGGGGCACGGCACTGGTGCCTGCTCCCCAGGGACTGGCCTCACCTCATCACCCGGGACCAGGAATAACAAGGACCTCCCCGGCCCCCACCTCACGAGCAGTGCCCCAGCCCCCGCTGGGTAAAAGCCCTCCCTGGGGCGGCTCCGGGCACCCCATGGAGAGCAGGGACACACCACTTGGCTGAGTGGAGGGCGTGCTGCTTGGCGGTCTTGTTGCTGACCCAGACACTGCAGAGCTGCCGCTCCACGTACTTGCAGTAGAACAAGTGCCGGAAGAGCATCTGGTAGCGGGTCAGCGCTTTCCTACAAGGCAGACGGGAGCTCGGACAGGCCCTGTGCTGTGCCCACACCTGCAGCTGGCCCCACGCAGCAGACACCACTCACCGGTTGATGATCAGAGACAGCGGCCATTTGACAACGTAGTCAAAGGAAAAGGCCTCCAGGCCACTCAGTGTGAGCTCTGTGGGCTCGGCGCCGACCAGCGCCCTCTCCTGGCGGGTCTCGATGGCCAGCACCCGCAGCAGCTGTGTGATGAGGTCATGGGGCATCAGGTCGATCTGGGGGGCAGTCAGGGAGAAGGTTAGGGCTGGGGCCCTGCCTAACCCGACAGGGCATCTCTGCAGGTGGATCACCGAAGTTGGAGGCAGGCATGGGATACCCAAACATCCACAAACCATGGCGCCCCAGGAAAGCGGAGACAGCCACAGTGGGACTCGGAGCCGAGTCCTCAGGGCTGGGCGGAGACACTGACAGGAGCCAGTCCCCTCCGAGTTCGGAGTCCGCCTGCACCGAGGAACCACAAAATCAGAAACACCAACAGCTCTTGGACCTACCAGGGTTCCCACAAGCCGGGAGTGGGGCAGAGCCCCAAGTCCTTCCACCAAGCTCCCTGGGCTGCCCAACAGGTGGGGCCAGACCCAGTCCTGGTGGGGCTGCTGCTCAGGCAGACTGCCCGAGACCCGAAATGCACCTTGGAGTGGCAGAACAAGGCCCCACAGAGGTGCTCAACTGGGACAAAGGGCAGGGCTCTTAACAGCAGGCCCAGCCAACAGGTGCAGGAGGCCTGAGGGTACCCAGTGGTGGTGGTAAGCAGGCCTGCAAAGAGGCCAGTGTGGGGTTTTGTAGCATTAGCAGAGCAACGGGGCCCCTGGGGTCTTAAGTAGGCCCCTGGGAACCGCAGACATACTGACCAGTGACATGCTGGAGACGTGTCTTAGCACAACCCTGCCTCACCCTCAGAAGGCATCAGCACACAAGAACGCACGAATGACACTAGGGACGCCGAGGACCACTACAAGGACAAGCCTGGGGGTAGTCACAGATGTGCAGACACTGGGCCGTGGAGCCTACAGCAGGGTGATGTCCATGTGGTTTCCTAGCCCCGTGTCAAGTGGGGACAGGATCCCACAGGAAACTGCCCTGCTGCTTTCCAGAAACCCCGGGGACACAATGGCCCACACACAGCAGGCTGCTGGGGAGGCTTGACAGGACTCCCAGCTTATAAGTCTCTGAACCTTTTCACCTGCAGCCCGCCAGTAAGACTTAAGAGCATCCCTGTACAGGGTACACATGCCCAGACCACACGAGACCCACATGTCATCACCTACAAGACTTGTGAAACTAGAGAGGGCCCCTAGGCCCCTGGGGAGGGAGGGGCCCTGTGCAGCCACCACCCAGAGGTGCCCCAGCAGCCCTGCCCCATGAGCTGGCTCCCAGCCTGTGACTCTCACAGGTGTTCTTAGGGCCCCTGCCACTCACACTCACTGGCTCTTGCTGGCCCTGGGCCCCACCCACCTTCAGGTCATCCTTGAAGGGGTCGGTGTTGGCTGTGCTCATGCGCAGAGCCAGCTCCAGCAGGGCCTCCAGGCGTGGGGGTGTGATGTCATCCACAGGCTTCTTCAGCTCCTCCTCCGTGAGGTCCATGAAGTGCACAAAGAAGTCCCCCTGATCCATCAGGAAGTAGCGCTTGATGGACCTGGCCAGGGTGGGGCTAGTGAGGCGCCACTGTGGGCTCCTGGGATATGAGGGTCTGTCTCCTGTAGGTGCAGCCCACCAGCCAGAGGATGCATAGAGGCTGGGACCAAGCTGTGTCAGGAGGAGGTAAGCTCAGGAGGACCACGGCTGAGGGTCCCAGTCACTCTCTGGGGCTGGCACAGGAGACAAGCCCATGCAATGCGGCAGGGCATCAACTTCCTGAAAGGTCAGCAGCCTCAGTGCACCCTTCCTGCCTCAACACATGCACACCACCACCAGGTGTTCCCCCAGCCCCCAGGCCCTGCCGGCATGGCGCACCTCACCTCAGGTGGGCCACGAGCTCCTGCTCCTGCATTAGGAAGTCCAGCAGCACCTTGCTGGCGTAGTTGAAGGCCTTCTCGATCTGCTCCACGTAGGCCCGCTCCTTCAGCGTGTAGGTGATCTCCTTGGCCACGGGGCAGGTAACGTCGTGGCCACACTCCCGTACCACGTTCAGGTATTTTCCTGGAGATGAAGGCCAGTGGCTACAAGTGGGCTGCGCCTGAAGCCCTGAGATCCTGGCCAGCAGCAGACACCACAGGAGTGGGAGCTGTCTTCAGCCAGGCCTCAGAGAAGAGCTGGTGGCTTCCCAGAAAGCCTGGGGTCAGGGCTGTGCTCAAGAATGGGGAACTTTCTGACCAGGAGTCCAGCAGCTGTGGCAAGGGGTTTCCTAGAAGCTGCACATCCCGGGTCCCCCGGTCTGGCTCCGCTTTGAGAACAGTCTACAGGGACCTCACTGACAGTGTGGTGTGCCTACAAGTGCTTGGAAGCAGGCTCCATGCAGACCATAAGGAGCAGGGCCCTGGCCGGGGTCTGGGTGTGATGGGAGGGAGCTTTAGACGTTAAAAGGGCGGGGACGAGAAAAGAAATCAAAAAAGAGACAGAGACAGACTACTGTCTGGCTCCAGGAGCAAAGTGAGTCACCTCAGGCCACATGGCCACTCTGACTTTGAGCCAACAACTCAAGGCCTGGCTTGGACAGCTACTGGCCGTGGGCCACTGTTCCCTGGGAAGGTGGGGAGGGGGGCAACACAGCTCCGGGAGTACATCTGGGGGGCAGCCTCTCACTGTGGGGGTGGGTTCTCGTGTATGTGAGTAGGGCTGGGGCCCACCTGTGCTGAGCACCTTGTCAGCCACCTCCTGCAGGAAGGACGGGATGTGTGGCTGCACCACGGTGTAGCGCTGGTCCCAGTACTTGTCGTTGTAGTCCTCCTGGATCTTCTCCTTCCGAAGCTCATGCTCCTCCACCATGAACTCGCTGCGCAGACACAACTTGAGCTCAGAGGTGGGCCAGGCCCGGGGTGGGGGTGGGGTGTCAAGACACAGAGGACCAGGCACTGTGAGGGCCAGAGGACTAGGACCCGGGAGGGTCAGACAAAGAGGACCAGGCTCCGGGGGAGGGTCAGACAGTGGGCCCTGCTGCTGCACCAGTGCCTGTAAGGTGGTGCATTTCCTGGGGGGCAGTGGAGGAGGGTGGGTGGTATCCTGGTGCTGGAGAAGAGGGGTGCACAGAGGGAACACATGCCAGAAGGTGCACTAAGGTGGAAGGCAGCCGTGTACTACAGACCTAGGGTCCTCCTGGGTTCCACTGCAAGCACCCAAGAAGGCCCCCAATCCCCCCAAGCTACAGTGCCAAACCCCAAGTAAGGCCCCTACCTCTACCCACACAAGAGTGGCACCAATGCCCCCATCACGGCTTTCAGACCACAGCCTTGAGGAAGCCCACTTGCTTTCTTGGGACACCTAATTTGATAGTGGACACACATCTGCCCTGATGTAACCTTTAAAACGCAAACCAGAATCATCCCCTGAAGCCGCTGCAAATCAGCCAAGAGAGTTATGCGTTCTACAGGGAGCTGTCAGGGCAGGGAGGGGCGGGGTTTCCTTTGAGGAGGAGGAGGAGGAGGAGAAGGAAAAGCTGCACAGCGTGGAGAACAGTGGTTTCCATCCCCGTCACTGAGAAACCAAACTCATGGCCACCGGCTCACAGCGACCTTTCGAGACAGCTTAGAACTAACTGCCCTGAGTTCCCGAGACTAGAACTCTTTCCAGGGAGAAAGTCCTGTCTTTCACTCAAGGAGCGCTGGTTTCAAACTGCTGACCTTGTGGTTAACAGTTCAACGGGTAACCACTGTGCCAACGCTCCATCCTGCTTCAGCCGCAGCTGCCCATCTTCCACCAGTTCCCCGAAGGACTGTACTCACCAGGACCAGACGGTACACATACGGTGACTCAGAGGAGAGAGGCCCTACGTGTCCGTCCACACCTCTCGCACACGGCCACTCGGTGCTGAAGGCCAGCCCAGGCTGCGGGCTCCAGAGGACATTTGAGACCGAGGGGGTGCCTACCTGTAGGGGTCGTCGATGATCCCCCGGTAGATCCACTTTTCCAGGATCTCAAAGTAGGGCACGCTGGCGGCCTTGGTCAGGTAGAGACACAGCTCCTGCGCCTGGGCATCCCCCGTGTAGTTGAAGGTCCTGTCGTGGAGGAGGCTGAGGGTGGAGCCCCCCAGACACTCACCCTTATCCACCGACGTGGCTGTGGAGAGAAGGCTGGGGCTCACCCGCTGCTGCAGCCTGGCCCGCCACGACCCGCTTCTGCATCCGGCTGGACAGTGGCTCATCCAGCTCTGCTCACCTGCCCCCCCAAAACTCCAAACCGGCGAGACTTTATCCTCACATTGCCCCCCATCACACAACACAGTCACAAAGGCACCTGCACTGGCCCCGCCCCAGGTCTGGCCTCCCTCTGGGCACTGGACCGGCCCCCAGGACTGGCTTTCTTCTGAGTGCTGGCCCCACCCCCAGGACTAGCCTCTATCTGGGCACTGGGTAGGGCCAGGGAGGCAGTACCAAGGGTGGCGAGGATGTCGACGGTACGCATGGTCGGCTGGATGTAGAACCAGAGCTTCTGCAGGGAGAGCAGCCCCTGCCTCTGCAGCTGCTCCAGCTGCGTGATGAGGATCAGGTACTCCTTCACCAAGGTGCGCATGGCGGCCGCCAGGGCATGGTTCACCTGCCCATACTCGAAGGAGGACTTCTCCTCGATGAACCTGGGGTAGGACACACGATGCCCCTGCAGGGCCAGATAGGCCTTCCACTCTGGGCAGCAGGCACTTCCCTGGGCCTCAGGCCGTAGAGGCGGGCATGAGGCCGGGAGAGAAAACGGGTGCCTAGTCTAAGTAAGCATGAGATGTGTAGCCAGGGCTCTTGCTCCCCTGCAAGGCAGACCTCTCAGGGGCAGCGTGAGCCCAAGCCACCCGGGGTAGCACCCACCTGGCCACGGTGGAGTAGCTGGCAGCCACCGGGAGAATCCTGTTCACCAGCTCCCTGACAGACAGGTCCAGGTTGGGGTCCACAAGGAAGGAGCGGCCCTGCCGACCTGTGAGGGGCTGTGCAGTGATGTACCTGCCATCCACACCGGCCAACACGTACAGCAGGTCCTCCACCACGGCCGACTCCTGGGAAGTCAGGGGCAGCGTGCCTGTGGAAAGGGGCAATGTCTCCAGCAGCAGCGGTGTCCCTGCTCCACCTGCTGGCCCCTTAGCCGACCCTTCTAGCGCCCTCCCGCCCCCCAATCTGGCTGGCTGCTCTCCTCTCTTTGCTACTGGCTCAGACACTGTGGAAACAAAACCAAATTGGGGTGTTTGGATGGCAGAGGCCCCAGATCCCGAGAGCTATGAGTCTGTCCTGAGCACAAGCCTGGCCCAGCGCAAGTGCAGGCAGACGGAGGCCTCTGGTTGGCACACATGCAGGCTTTTGGAAAGGGGCTGCTTCTATCCCTGCTCGGGGGGTTGGCTTCCCTCGGGATAGTCACTCTGGATTTTAGGAAGCTTGCTGAGAAATGCCTCTCACATGTCACGAGAAGGCTGCCAGGACCACCGTCTGTTTCCTTGTGGCCCCCCCAGCTCTCAGGAGACCAGAGAACAAGAGGACAGCACTGCCAGGGCAAAGTAGCAAGGTGGCTATAAGGAGCGGGGGCAGGCCAGGTCGGCACCCAAACTGTCACTGTCACCACAGACATCATGGGGCCCTGCACATCACCACAGGCTGATGGTCCGAGCACCTGCCGCTACCACTATGTACCCATAGGCAGGGTGGTGCCTGCTCCCAACCCCTACATACCTATGGGCAGGGCAGTGTCTGTGCCCACCCCTGAGCTGGTCAGGAAGTCCCCAGTCAGCGCAGGACGCTCATACACCCACGCTGGGAACACGGGGAGATGCTGGCCTGAGTTCTTCTTGTTCTGCTTCTCTCGAAGCATCTTTCTTGTAAGTTCCAGAGACTGGCAAGCACAGTTTAAAACAAACACAGAGGGACTTTCCTGAGTACCTGGCCTTCACATGCTCAGGGCTCTGATGGCCTGACAAGAGAGCCTGTTGTCTGATGCAAATGAGGGATTAAGAGACCAGGATAGGTTTCCCTGTCTGTGACCCATCAACAGGCCAGATGTGAGGGGAGGGGGCTCCTCTCCTCTCTCTGCCATTTGGGGAGCCACCAGTCCAAGGAGGTGCCCTTGGGGAACCATAAGCACTGTCCCAAACCACCCCAGAGTGACCATCAGTCTCCGCTAATGCAAACACCGAAGAGCCTGGTGCAGTGGCATGAAGCCTTGGTCCTGAGGGGCTGGCCTACCCATCGGCTGGGGTAACCTGGCCCTTGGTAGCACTGATTCAGGGCTCTGCTTCTAGGGTAGGCAGCTTGGGTGGAAACTGCCCCTGCCTTGGCAATGGCCCATTTCTCATTCAGGGGTGTGAGTACTATGGGAGACCCAGGGCCACCCAGACACAGTACCTCATTACTATAGCCTCTCCCGGGGGTCTGGCTGGTCTTCTGGCCCACCCATCCACCCACCACACGCTCACAGCCCCGACAGCCTGATTCACAGGCAGCGAGTTCTCAAGTGGGCCTAAGATGTATCATAAAGGTGCCAACCTTCTAAATAAATAAATAAAGGTGCCAACTTGGCAGCCAATCAGAAAGACAGGGGCTAATTGCTTACCAAATAACCAGAGGACTAAGAGAAAGACAAAATGTGTGGCTAATGGTCTCCACAAAGCGCTGTGGCCTCCTTTGCCATGAGACCAGAAGCACTGGATGGTGCCCAACTACCACTACTGAACAGCTAGCTGATCACGGACTTTATAGAAGAATCCTGAGCAGAACAGGCCTTCAAATGCTCATGAAAGACGGCAGAGGCCACAGCACCGGCCGTGCTGGGGCTGGCGGTGGCAGCAGGAATCTGCAAGGGCGGCGGGAGGTTGGTAGCAGACAACAACAGTGACTGCACCACGGTTAATGTAGCTGGGGCAGGGACTTGTACATGTCACAGGGCTGAGCTGGTAAATTAAACCACAGTCTAAAGCAGGAAGAAGCAAACATGAGGGAAGAATCATCCCAGGAAAATTTTTTGTAAAGCACATTCTAGAGAAAACAAACTCCAAAGGATGGGTGATGGCTGAGTGAGGCCCCCATGTCCCTCTTTGCAGAGGCTGGCTTTCCGGAAAGTCTACACTCACTGCAGCGCTGCTTCCGGCTGAGCTCCAGGAAGCTGGCTGCCAGTTAGCTGGAAGGAGGTCGGGTGGGCTTCTACCTGCTGCAGCGTGGAGCCTGTGGCCACACTGCCCAGCTGCCGCCTCAGCTCCTCCAGCTCGCGTGTGGAGATCTTGGAGGCTGCCACCGGGAGGCTGAGGCTGGAGGTGGTGCTGGCCCCGAGCTCGGCCCGCTCTTTCGCATTCTGCTGTAGGTACTGCAAAGTCTAAAGACGACAAAGCCAGCACTTGTGGGGGTCGGCACGCACTGCCATCTGGGGAACAAAGCCACCCCTCCACCCCACTCCCACTCCCAGCTTACTACTTTCCTGACTCTAAGGTGCACCCACAGGGACCAATCTGTATCCCATGTGTCTGGCAGGCAGACCACCTGTCATCTGCTGAGCACCTCTCTGCCAGCCACTCTTCCATACCCCTGCTGGTTCAGCCAGGCTGCAAAGTCCCCATCAAGATCTCTGAGCTCCAAATGAGCAAGTGCTTCCACTGGTCTCAGTACTGCAGGCCCTACCCTCACCCCTTCTGTCTAATGACGCATCCTGGGAATGTCACCAGGCTACGCTGAAGCGTCCTTCCAGTAGCACCGTCCATGCAGGGCCCAGGTACCTCCTGGTCCTCCATGAGCTTCGACAGCAGGTACACCAGTGGGTCCAGGCCCCGCGTGTTTTTTGACTTCAGCTCATCATACTTCTTCAGGAAGTCTTCAGGAGTGCGAGAGAATTCTGCTATTTTAACCTGAAAGCATAAACACGGAAGATCCAAGTGATAGTACTTAAACCCTAAGCCACACAGCTTCAAGTAAAATAAACACAGGACGCAAAAGGTAAGACACGGCAGAGTGGCCTTGGGTTCCGAGAACGTGAACTCCGAGGGAGCAGCCAGCCTCATCTTTCTCCCTTGGTTGCACTGAACGGATAAACCAGGCAAGCCAAGCAACCAAATAAACAGACCTGCTTGCCCCAGCCTGAGTCCTGCCCTCACCACTCCCAAAGTTGGGCTGTCAGGTGTCACTCAGCGATCTAGAACGCTCCTTTGGTATGAATTAGATGTACCTGCAGCTCCTAAATAAGAGTCCTGGTAGCACTGTTGTCACACTTAGCTGCTACAGCAAGGCCAGCAGTTTGAAACTACAAACTGCTCCGCGAGATAAAGAGGAGGCTTTCTACTCTGTAAAGAATTTCAGTCTCGGGAACCCCCAGGGTCAGTTCTGCCCTGGTCCATGGGGTGGGCATCGACTGGATGGCAGTGAGCTTGGTGGCTCCTGAGCTCAGTTCTGCTTGTGCCCCACCCCACTGCCCCATTCCTCGACTGATCCACGTTGCTTCAGGACTTGTCTTTAACAACAGATTTTGTGTTCAAAGTCACTTTCTGCTGAAAACAAGTCAACTACAGCTATTCAAATAAACTAAGGGACAGCACTGGGCACGATGGAAATCAGTGGGCGGCTGGAAGACGGGGTCAAGTGAGAGGTGTGGCAGCGCTTACCCTGGCGCTGTGCGCGGAGACGGTGGTGGTGACGTAGGGGGTCCGGTTCTTCTGCAGCAGGTCCATGTAGACCTCGGCCCCATCGCCGCCGCCGTGGACACGCAGCAGGCTGAGCAGCTCGTTGACATCGTGGTGGATGCGGAATTCACTCATAGCTGCGCCTGAGGCCCCAACATCACACGCGAACCCCTAGAACCGGTGGGCGCCGCTTACAAAACCAAAAGCCACCGGTGAGTGGGACTGGGAGTGGAATCCGGCCCGGACAGCCCCCTCCCCGCTGCCCTGCGCCTCCTCCTTGTCCCGCGCAGTCAGCCCCTCTGGGTCCGAGGGACGGGCGCTAGACAGGGGACCACACTCGGGGCTTGGGGTGGGCTGGGCGCAGCCTTCCCGCGATGGGCCCAAAGAGGAGATCGGCCACCTCCTCCTCCAGCGACTCGCAAGCCCCTAAGCCAGCCCGGCCCCGGTGCCGGGGGCCGGTGCCCGACAGCCCTCTCCTAACAGGCCCCAGGCGGGAATCGGCTCTCGGCACAGAGGACGCCAAACCAGGCCTGGCCAGTGGAAACCGACCGCCAAGTGTTGCCCCGGCCCCTGCCCCGGCGGAAGGGACACCTAGGAGCCAGCGGGAAGGTCCTGGCGCGGTGAGGCGGTGACAGGGCTGCGGACGAGCTCGGAGTCAAGGCCGGTCCTCCTACGCACCAGGGACCCCTCGCGCACCTATCTCCGCCCGCC
>NW_022103968.1:389888-405233 GCF_000313985.2 Echinops telfairi | reverse complement strand
GGCCGGCCGGCCGGCCGCGGGATGATGCAGCTGCCGCCAGCCATTCGCGCCCGCCTGGCCGAGGGCCCCGGGGCGGCCGAGCCGCTGCCCGTGGAGCGGGACCCCGCGGCGGGGAAGGCGCCCTTTCGATTCGCGGCGCGCCGGGTCCGCTTCCCGCGGGAGCACGAGTTCTTCGAGGTGCGCCGCCAGTGATTTGAGGAGGCAGGGGAGGTGCCTATGGGGCGGGGCCTGCCTGGAGGGGTGGGGTCGGCCGCACCAGGCCCCTTCCACATCACGTATCATCTCCAGGATGGGGACGTGCAGCGCCACCTTTACCTACAGGATGTGCTCACACAGGTGGCTGAGGCGCCTGAGAGGCCCAGGTGAGCAAGTCCCCCGCCGCAGAGCCGTCTCTACCCTCCTCCTCATTTACCCCCGACGCGGCCCCGCCCCCTGTGTCTTGTCTACGAAAAGCCCCGCCCTCCACGGGCCCGCCGGGGAGGGCCACTGGCCGGACTAACCGCTAGCTGCCGCTAGTGGGCGGCCACTACACCCCTTCGTGGAGCAGCCCGGGCACTCTGTCCCCCTTAACCTGTAACCAGGCTGTGTGCCCCGACATCCCGCCCCCACCAGCGCCTGCGGGTCAGGCGTCCCCAGCTCCTGCTATTTCTGAAAGCTTAGGGCAGAGAAGGCTGAAAAGGGAGAGTGGGCGGGCAGCCTCAGCTGCCGTGTTGCTCCGCCCAGGGTGTCCGAGTTCCCGTGCCAGGTGGCTGGCTGCCAGCAGGTCTTCCATGTCCTGGAGGCCTACGAGCACCATTACCACACCCAGCATGCCAACGTCTGCTCCGTCTGCAAGCGAGCTTTCCCCTCCAGCCACCTGCTGGACAGTCACCTGCTTGAGTGGCATGACACGCTCTTCCTGACCCTGGCTGAGCGGCAGGACATGGTGAGCAGCTGTCAGGGACCCTCCATCTTGGGGGCTGGGGGTCCCAATGACAGAGTGGCACTGCGTAGGAAGGTGGTGGTTTTGTCCCTTCCAGTACCAGTGCTTGGTGGGAGGCTGCAAGGAGAAGTTCCGGACCAGCCGAGACAGGAAGGACCACATGGTGGCGTGTCACCTGTATCCTGTGGATTTCCGGTTCGATAAGCCCAAGAAGAGTAAAGGGTATGTGCTGTGCCCACACCACCCCTCTCACTGCAGGTGGCCCCGCCAGCATGCGACTCATCTGTCTTTGCTGTGACAGAGTTACTGGAGCAGGCATTCCACCTTCTGTCCAGGGTCCCCCTGCAGAAACCACTCTGAAAACTGGGGTCTTGTCCACAGGAGACAAAACCAATAGGGGCTTACTTTTTGTGTGGCCCCTGCTGAGCAGAGGGCAGGCAGGGCAGCCTCTGACACCCGGTCTGCGTTGGGTCTGACTTGTTCTGCCCACTAGGTCAGCCTTGGGTCCCTGAGTCTTTTAGGAGCCCCAGCTCTCCTTGTCCACAGGGGCCTCAGGGAGGCTGGGTGCAGGTCCTCAAGTTGGGCTCCATGGTTTCTCAGCTCACCTGTGGTGTGTTCACAGCCCCCACAGCATAGCCATTTATGGCCAGACCAGTTTTAAGGGCATCCTGCACAGCCTAGTCACAGTGACACCCACCACCTGAAGTTGTAGGAACCTCTCCTGGGATGTGGGACGTTCCCCTGCTTCTGTCAGGCAGACCTCGGTCACCTGGCTTCTCAGCATGGCATCGTCATGAGGCCCAGGGAGTGAGGCTTGATGGTTCTGTGTGTGGGCTGCTGAGGGCCAGCCCCAGTTCTCAGTCTTTGTTCCTGGTCGTGGCACCGCGTGGTCCCCAAGACACAGTTGGTACCCTGGGCGGGTATTTTAGATGACGAAGTAATTTGTTTGCTTAGATCTGTTAAATGCGGCTTATATCGCATACCTGTGTCTTACATGCTCGTGCTCATGGTTTGTCCCAAGAGCCTGGAAGTTCACCGTCAGGTCATCACTGTCATCCTCAGGTGCCATCAAGTCAGTTACGAGTCAGTGTGACCCCGTTTACAAACCTGTGTGCAAAAGCCCCGCACTACCTTACTGTGGTTAGATTGAACCCACTATGTCTGTCTCCCCCAGAGGGTCTTCCTCTTTTCCTCTGACTCACCCTTTGCTTTATTGAGCAAGAGGTCCCCTGGGGATTGCCCCTCCTGAGGGCACATCTGGTGCTCGTGAGACAGGGCCACCCCTTACCTACAGCCAGCATGCTGGTGTTCTTCCTCTGGGGCAGATCCTGCAATCCGAGTCAGCCATCCTCCAGTGCCGTGCTTTGGTCACGTGCACTGTCAACTCAGACTGTACCACGACAGGGAGAAAACAGCTTAGCAAGAGAGTTCACCTCCCACCCCTGTACCCACAAGTCAGTTCCAGGAGATGGCTTGTGGGGCTCGCTGCTCACAGCTCCCCACTCTGTAGCCCCAGCACACCAGAGGTCTTGGCACCCATGTCGGCCGAAGCCCTGGGGGAGCACAGCCAGCAGCTGGAAGGGGATGCCATGGAGGTCTGCTCCACTGGACACGTGACGCCACCCCCAGCGCCAGAGGAGGAAAGCTGCACCCCGCCAGGGCTGCCTGGGCGGCGGGCCTACAGCCACAGGTGAGTGTCCTTTTCCGAGCTACTTGTGAGCCCTGGGTGCTTAACCCTGGCTTCTAGCTCTGGGGTGCTCCATTTCTAATGCGCAGGGCAGACCACTGGGCCTCCTGGGCACCCACGCTGCAGGCAAGAGAACCTAGCTGTCACCATTTATGGTAGAACCTTGGGGCCTGGCTTTCCTCAAATGGGTTTCAATTCCAGCCCTGGGGAGATGTTTATTCTATGGAAAAGCCACCAGGGTGTCCATGTGGTGGGACACCCTTACTGCCTGTCCTTTCATCTGGCCTGTGAGCCAGTCCTGAAGGTTTGGTGGGCAGAGGACGAAGGCAGCCTGTGCCCTAGAGGGCAGTCCTTGGGGCCAGGCCCCCACGGTGAGTGGAGGGTGTAATGAGGCAGCGGGAGGGTCCTGCTGTTCCTCCGCCGGGAGGGCTCTGCCATCAGCGACCTGCATGCTTTCCCTTACAGAGTGCCAGCCACCATCTGCTTCGGGCAAGGTGCATCCAGGGGCTTTAGAAGCATCAAGAAGAGAGGCAAGCACCACTGAGGGCCCCAACGGGGCAGGACCTGAGACTCCAGACCAGGTGCCAGCAGGGACAGCGCCTCCCAGGGCTGCCCTCAGCGTCTCTGCCCCTTGACAATTGAGCTTTCAGTGTGCAGTGAGGCTGACCACTGCCCGGGAAGAAGGTGGACACCAGCCCTCGGCAGCGGGTACTGCGAGGATTGTGAGTTTGGTCATGCAGAAGAAATCCTTTCCGTGACGAGTTTCTGGTCGTGGTTTCTGGGGTTCAGTGGGAGGGCCCTGGAGGGTGTGGGTGTCAGCGCTGAGTCTGAAGGCTTCGTGAAGGTAGGCGAGTGAGTTAGCAGTGAAATTGAGGGAGTCCCTTGGTCTGCCCTCCAGCCCACTCCTCAGCTAATGCTTGTGTGTGTTAGGTGCCAGTTCACGTGGACACGTGTGGCCTCACCTGGTGGCTGCTATGGGGAGGGGAGAGCAAGGCACTGCAGGGGCATCTACAGAGGGCTGGGTTCAGCCAGAGGGCGCCCTGGGGAGGGATACTGAGGCCTGATATAGGGAGGTGACAGGTGACAACAGGGCCCAGGGAAGGGCAGCAGGCAGGCACAACCTGGAATGCAAAGCGTGGCTCAACACCACAGAATTCTGACCTGGGTCTCACAGGAGCTGCTTGTTCCCCAGGCGGCCGGCAGAGCTGCACACCAGTGTTTGGTCTTTGACGGTGTAGGCTGTGAAACCCACCAGCAGCCAGCTGCAGTTAGACAGACATCCCTGTGCAAGTTGCTCTGTCTTTCTGGCATTCTCTGCTTTCAGCTACGATCCGGCTGACTGTCGCAGTGGTGGATCACACCCACCTGGATGGCGTGGAAAAGCTGGGACCCAGAGAACGTTGTCATGCGCACGCAACTGAAAACCATAGCTTGGGGCAGGCGCACCTTAGTCCTCAGAGCACCCTACCTGCTCTGCAGGTATTATTAAGATGGTCATGCCCCAGTGAACTATAAGCCACAGAGTCGTCCTCAGCTCAATCTCAGCAGACATCATCGCGCACTGCACACACATTCGAGTCTTTCCTCATAGGCATGGTGTTTCCCATGATCACACAAGTGTCCTGGGGTGGGAGGTGCGTGGCAAGCAATCTTTAAAAGGAAAAGAGAAGCTGTGGAGGCAGGTTGGTGGGTGGGGCCGTTTGCAGCCGTCCTTCATGAGAGTGCCCCTCCCCCCCACCCCCCACGCCCGCCATAGTGCAAGCTGGGCCCATGCAGTGGACACCAGCAGCCTAACAGAAACCAGGGGCACCTCAGTGGTCCAGCAGGACCCCTACCCAAAACCATGAGTGAGTGAACTTGCCCCCATGACCCTCCAAGGATGCAGCACGTGTCCTCCTGCAGCCCACCCCACTGCCCACCTTGGCAGTGGTGTCATACTGGATGGGAGGCACTCCCTCCCCCGCACCACCCCCAGGTGCACAGGGTAACCCACTGCCTCCCCAGTCCCCATTCTGGCCCGTAGGAGGCACAGCAGCACCCCTGTCCCACCTCCCCATCCCTGCGTTCCTGTGCTGGCAGCATGTTGGGCCTTGGGCCTCTTCTATTAGAAACGTAACTGATAAGCAAAACCAAAAAATCAGCCCACTTAAGATAAGCCTAAGCATTCTGTCCAGCCCGCGGTAGCAGCCTTCAGCAAAGTGAGTCTTAGTCAACTTCTTTCCAGCCAACTGGTGCGAGCCTTTCCAGGCGGTTCTAGTTATTGAACGAAGGAGGGACTTCTCCCTGCGGGCAGCTGGAGTTAGAGGTGGGCACAGGTCCACAGCAAGCCTGTAAGTACTTTTGTCGGCCGTATTGACGTTGCACAGACTGCATGGTACCTGCCAGTGCCGTTTGCTGAGAGCATTCTCTTGAAAAGATTCTGCAGGTTGCCCACAAAGAGCTTTGGGAGCCAGTTCTAAGAAGATGGACAAGAATAACTAACCACACACAAAAAAAGAATAACCACCTGGAGAGGCCTGCCGGCCTGTGACTGTAACTTACGCCCCTGCATGCGATGGTTGTCCGTCCTCTGGTGTGTGTGTGTGTGTGTCTGGTGGGGGGGTGGCCAACATCCCACCACCCTGCTCCTGGGCCTGGCAGACATCAGGTCCACACCTCTCGGGGCCATGCGCTGACCCAGGGCCCTAGGACAGGTAGTGCAGGCCAATGGAGGTGACGGGCAAGGCCAAGAACTGAGTCAGTGTCTGCAGGGTGGCCAGAGAACCTTGTTGATGGGCACCTAGAGCGAAGGGCGGGGGAGGCATGACGGACAGCTTAAGTGTGCAGGTTAGCCTGTGGGTGCTTAGCCTAGGTGTGGTGGCTCTGGATCCAGAGCTTGGCCTGAGTCTTGGTGAGGTGCAGGCTGCCAAGCACTCGCAGCGGACGAGTACTGCCTCTGGTGGAACTGGCACTCCAGAGCCAGCAGCTGCCTGCGGTGAAGTTTGCAGTAGGCAGTGCCTGTGCTCCCGGAGGCACTCGCTCAGAGCCGAGCAGGGCACTCCTGGTTACCTGCAAGTGCCATTTGGTGACCCCCAAGGCGATGAGACCCCCCACAAACCTCTGAGATAAGAGAAACAATGCATGCAGGCAATGACTGGGGGCTGCACAGGTGCTGTGGGCCCGGGAGTTTCTCCCCAGACCCGTGGCCAAAAGAGGCCAAGAGA
Organism: Echinops telfairi; assembly: GCF_000313985.2. Lineage (NCBI taxonomy): Eukaryota > Metazoa > Chordata > Mammalia > Afrosoricida > Tenrecidae > Echinops > Echinops telfairi. The sequence continues at coordinate 399,421 of NW_022103968.1, read as the reverse complement.
CTGCCCCTTTGAGAGACTCCAGGGTGGAACTGTGCAGGGGCCATGGCAAGAACTGGGCAGAGGACCCCCTCAGGTCCTGCCGGAGGCCAGGTGCAGGGAGGAGGCCCCGGAGAGCATAAAGGGGCAGTTGCAGGGACTGGCAGGGCATTGGGCTCCTGGGCAGGAGCAGACAGGACCGGATCCAAGAAACCTGGAGAACATGTGCTGTGAGCTGCCCTGGCTGGCAGGAGGTCCCTGTTGGCACGGGCCGCCAGAGCTCAAGCCCAGCAGGGTCACCTACAGGTCCCAGCATGCTGGTGTCCTTTTCAGCGGGCTGCCGGCGTGGAGGGGCTACTTGCTGAAGTTAAGAGTCCCATAGGCTGGAGCAGCTAGAGACACATGGAGGGCACGAGCTGATGGCCAGCGGGAACCAGGCCCCGGCACCCAACGCACAGCCCCATCTTCCCAAGCCCTGCAGCCCTCCCCTCCAGGGCTCCAGACCTCTTCCTCGCGCAGCCTTCTGCAGTAGTCGACACTGAAGGGCAGTGGGCCGGGCCTGAGCCTTCCCCAGTGGGTGACTCAAGGCCAGCTCTCTGGCCACAGCTTCGCTGTCCTACAGGGTTGCTATGAGTCTGACTGGACTGGACACGGCCTGGAGGTATGTAGTATCAGTTTGTCCATTTATTTTTTGAAAGCAGTTTTGGCTGCTTCCAGCTTGGGCCATATGAATAATGCTACAATATATATCCTGTGTACAGGCTTACAGGCGGACATGTGTTTTCGAATCAGTTGGATAAATATCTAGGAACAAGATTTCTGGGTTGACTATGGAAAACCATTTGAATTCATGAAGAAATTGTGAGCCTGTCTTTTATGCAACTTTGGAAAAGTCTTGCAGTTTCTTCATGAATTCAAACGTGGGTTTTCCATGCACCTCACCTGTCGATCACTTCTAGGGAGCTGTGTGGGGTCTCATGTGGAGGAGGGTAGGGCAGGATATCAGGTAGTTCAAGTGGGGGAGTCCCCCAGGCCTGGGCATCGAAGTCAGGGTCCCTCCCAAACTTTCCCTGATGAGCTTTGCCCCCAGTGGTGCCTGCCCGGTGTTCCCTCAGCCTCCTTCTGCCCTTAGCCAACCTGTGTGTCTACTCATCCCAGTGCCTGCCAGCCTCCAGGTCTCAGAGAATGACCTGTGTCAGTCCTAGGTCTGTATAGTTGAAGCTCAAACAGAAATCTTTTTCTTTTTTTAAAAAGATGTTTCAAAAATGTTTAAATCAATACCTGTGACCCTGAAGTGGAAGCAGGGATCAGTCTGAGGTCTGGAGGACTGTGAGGGATATGCTGGTGGCTCCAGAGCCACCTCCGTGGCTCCAGGCAGCACAGGACCTCCCCCACAGGACCCCTTTCTGCCTGAGCAGCCCCTGTGAGGCTCTGGACTGGGTAAAGGCCCCTGCTGGCTGAGAGCTAACCCCTCCAGCCACTGTGGTGGAGAAAGGGAGACAGGCGCCCTGTTAGACAGCGGCAGGCAGGCACTTGCAGGCAGAAGGGCTTACTGCAGGTCTCCACACCACACAGTCACCCCAGAGAGGGTCGGAAACTCAAGGAAAAGCCTGCCTCCTTGCACCCCTCTGAACACCAGCCCCCAGGCAGACGCCCCGGGCCAACTGCTCTCTGTGGTTCCCTCCCTGCCCCCCACCTTGGGTGGTGGCTACTTCTGTTTGGGGGCTGCCTTCACACAGCTTGAGTGGCAGGGCCCTGGCATCCCCAGAGGGCTCAGTGGAGCTTTGCATGGGGCTCCCTGGTTCAGTTATCCTTGGATAGCTGCCCCCACCCTGCCAGGGGACACCTGGGGAGGTGGCAGACAGGCCTGGGGTGGGACCATCTGGCACAGACACCACCACCCAGACATGGAAGCAGTTAGTTGAAGGGGCTTAATGGACCACACAAACATTAGTCCCACAACCCTGAGACCAGAGGAACTAGATGATGCCTGGTTCCAACCACCAACTGCTCTGAAAGGGATTCCATTAGAAGGGCTTGGAGAGCAAGGGGGAGAATAACGTGGAGCAGAAAGAAAGTCATGAAAGAGACCAGCCTTATTGGTCTGACAAAGACAGGTAGGACCCCCAAGACTATGTGGCCCTTGGTCACACTTCAGATCTGGCCCCGTGTTGGGCCAGATTTGAGGTCCAAAGAGCAGCATTTACACAGGACGGGGATCAGAAAGGAGGGCTGGAAGCAGGGGCACCTGGGCGGAAGTAGGACAAGTGAAGGCACAAGGGGGCAGCAGTGGATGAGCTGGACGAAAATGCTGTAACCCAGGGGTTCTCAAACTTTTTAAACATGGGGCCAGTTCACTGCCCCTCAGACCTGTTGGAGGGCTGGACTATAGTTTGAAAAAACACTGAGCAAATTCCTATGCCCACTGCACATACCTTATACTGAAGTAAAAAAAACAAATGGGGCAAAAACACCCGGCGGGCCGGATGTGGCCCGTAGTTTGCGGACGCCTGCCATAACCTGTGGAATGTCAAGCTCATGGTTGGCTCTGAGAACCTTCACCTGAATCACAATGAACACAGTACAAAACAAGGGTGGGGGTGAGTCTGGGACCATCGAGCTGGGACAAGCCGGGCTGCTTTGCAGACTGAGCTGTGCAGCTACAGGGAGACTTGGGAGGGGGCACAGGAAGGGGGTGTTCCAGTTCTGATGCTGTGTGGCCTGGGCTGATGTCTTTACCTCTCTGGCCTCAGTTGCCCACTTGGTCCCTCCTTGATCATGCTGTGATATGCTCTGTGAGCTGAAAATTTACCTGACTCCGCCCTGCTCCAGTTGTCCAGGACCGGAGGCCTGTAGGCATGTAGCCTGAAACTGGACCTGGCACCACTCCTCCCCACCCCCACCCCCATGACACTTGCTCAGCCACTGGGGCTTCTGGAGACTGGGTTGGAGGTCCACAGGTGAATGTGTCTGCTTTGAAGAGAGACCTCTACCCACCACTGCCTTCCCCTGCCAGCCCACAGTGCAACAGCTCCCACCTCGCCTCGCATGGGCCTCTGAACTGAATGTACTCTGGCAGCCTGTCTGCCAGCCCCTCCGTGAAGTTACAAAGACTGGCCACATGCAGCACTGCCAGGCAACACCTGCTGGGCCAACCCCAGGGCCCATCTCCTGGGCACTTGCCTCTCTGTAACCATCCTCTCACCCTGGGTGAGGTCAAACCACAGAGGTCACCTCGGACAGCACAGGCTGAGAGGAAGGGTGGAGACTGTGAGCTAGCACCCTCAGAGCAAAGAAGGAGAAGGGCACTACAGCCCTTTCATAAGCCGCACTTGGAAACCGCACACAAGCTGGGCAGCAGGGAACGCCTCCTTCCTTAGGGCTCTGCAGTAAGCTGTGCAGCAGACAGGGAAGTGGGGGAGTGGCAGCACCCAGCCCAGGGCCATGATGCCTGCACCCAGATCTCCCATGAGCAGCACTCAGCTCTCCGTATTCTGCCTTGCCCCACTGAGCAGTCCCAAGGATGGGCAGGAGGCCTGGCGGGGACAAGCCCTTCACCCCGGCTCCAGTGAGGCTCCTAGCAGGGCACTGCAGCCCTTTCCAGGGAGTCTCATTGAAGCCGCACAGCCCGGTGTTCCCATGGGATGCACAGCTTGAATGACCAGCCTGACAGGGGAAAGGCCACCCTGGGGGCCCCAAAGGGGCAATAGACCTGGGGTCTGAAAAGAGGAACCTGCAAAGACCAGCCCTAGCCCTTCATCCAGCCCTCACCACAGCTCCAAGGGCTTCACTCTCCACCCAGCGGCGTCCACCCAGCCCTCACCTTCCTTGGTCCAGGATGATATTGAATCTTGACAGTGCCACCCTTGAAATGTACCTGGGACCCAGTGACCCACCCCATCAGCCTCCTGAGTCCCAGATAACTGCTCTTGGGAGTTTTGTCCAATAGCTGAAGATTGGCCCTGCCTGGTGTTCAGGGAGTGTGGGAGGATGAGGTGTGGTCATCTATGAAGACTGTTGAGGAAATCTAAGGGAGATTAACTCATTAGGTTTGCTGTGTTTGTAACGTGCCTTCAACAGTCTAGAGAGATTTAGTTTTCCAGATGTAAGAGTAAGTTAAGTATTAAAGAATACATGAAGTCATTATAACACAAACGTATTAGATCTATGAACAAGCTTTCAAGCTGTCTTAAAGTTTGAGAAGAGCTAATTTTTAAATGTACATTTTGTATTCAGCAACTACAGACTGGTACCAACAGCGGGTCCACCAAAGCCTGCTTCCGGTGCCACACCTCCTCTGGGTGGGATCTGTGCCCCTCCGTGAGATCTGCGCCCCCTCCTGGATGGATTCTGTACCTTCCATTCACTGTGTGGAATCCGTGGCCCCACCCCCACCCCATATGGGATCTGTTCCCCACCTTGAGATCCGTGTCCCTTCCCTAGGTGGGCCCTCCTCTGAGCACAGTCGTCCTGGGGCTGCAGTCAGGAATGCAGCCCCTCCCTCCAAGTTGCTACTGCCCCCCTTTTAGTCCCAAGGTACCTCAACAGCAACAACTGAAGCCCCCATTTTCAAAGGGGACCCTGCATTTGGTGGAGGGGTCTGGACTCGGTGGGGTTCTAGACTTGGGTAAGGAATCTCAACTCAGGGACGGCCCCTGAACTTGGGTGGAGGGTGGGGATTGTGGTAGTTACATCATTTCATGTCAACTTGAAGGCAGATAAAGTGTACAGGTGATAGTCAACCTGTCAGTCAGGTCATAGCCTGATGGTGCCTCCTTGTGGGCGTGGCCTTCTCATAAGGAGGGCCCTGGGAACCTCCCCCTCCCTCTCTCTGCCTTCTTCCTGCTGGTGTACCTTGGTTGCTGCCAGAGTCCTGTGATGCATCCACCGCCATTGGATCCACCTGACTGCACCCACCAGCCTGGGATCTTCCTGCATCCCAAATCACTGTGTGTTGCTGTGTGAGTCCGAAGAGGGATTTGTGGACTTGAGTTGGACTGGGCTGGGATGTTTTCTTGATATAGGATTACTTCTTGATGTAAAGTTTTTCCTACACATACCAGTGTCACTAGATTTATTTCTCTTGTCAACCTGATCTAACACGGGTCTAGACTCAGGTGGGGCTTCTGGACTTGGGTGGGGGATCTGGACTGAAACGGAACTTTCCAGTGGGTATTGGGGAGACATGCCCTGGTGGGGGTGGGGGTGGGGGCGGTGGCCTGCAAACATTAGCCCTCTTACTGGCTGAGGGACCAGAGACTGAGTTGAGAAAGATGGGCCCTGCGGCAGTCCCTCAGACACACCAGTTCAGTTGCATGGGCCTGTGCTGGGCGGCAGTGGTTTTCAGTCAGGGTGGGGTGGGGGAGTGCTGTGTCTGGATGGGCAGAGGGGGGTGACCCCAAGGACCCAGGCTCTCAGTGTGAAGTCAATTCGGACAGGGACAGGGAGCAGCCGTTCTCTGCACAGCCTCAGCCATGCAGGGCTCTGGGCCAGGCCTCCTCAGTGCCTGTGTGAGCTGGCTTCCAGGGCCCACCAACTGCGCCCTCCAGAGGGAAGCCTTGAGGTTCCTATGGATGGGTGGGGAGCATGAGGCAGCACCTCGCCCCAAAGGGTTGAGGGGTGGGGGCTGCGGGCAGTGTGCTGGGAGGCGGAGCTTCAGCCTAGAAGGAACAGAGCCAACACCCGGATGAAGGACGTTTACTCACACCAAAGCAAGGGGACCAGGGATTGGGGCGCTGGGAACAGGTCCCAGGGGTGCACAGGGGGCTGCCGTGGTGGGAGCACAAACACGTGGGCAGTGGGGCAGGCGTCTGCGCTGTTCACGCTTGCGGAGGAAGGGAGGGGCTCTGCAGACAGCGCCTGGAGGCCAGAGTGGGCGGGCCATTCTGGCTGTAGTCCCACGGCCCACCTGGGGGGCGAGCAGAGCAAGCTGAGCCTCCAGCCCTTCTGCTACCACCTGCCGCCCACCCGGCACCCGGCCTGTGGATGATGGCACTCTGCATGGGGAGGGCAGTGAGCTGGGTCCCTGACTCAGAAGTGGTGGTGGACACTTGCACAAAACCCAGAAAGCACCTGACCAGGGCCTCTGCTCGGAGGGCACACCTACCCCAAGCCAGCAGACCCACCCTGGGGCCCTGGCAGATCTCTAGGGTGGGGAGTGAGGGGAGACAGCTAACCTACCCCTGTGGCAGGGCGACCGGTGGCATGACAGCGGGAGCACATCACTGCGGAGACACTGGTGCCGAGTTCTCGACCGCCTTGTGGGCCTCTGCTTTGTGGGCCTCCTCTTTCTCGCCCTTAGCGTAGTGCTTTCCTGGGGGCTCCAGGCCCCCCAACCTGGCCCCCACCTGGGTGGGCCCTTTGGGGTCTTCCTTGGCTATGGCGGCGCGGTAACTCTCTGCCCATGCCGAGGGCATCTCGGTGCCGTGTTTGCGGCCCAGAGGGTAGGCCCCAATGGCCGCCAGGATGCTGCGGTGGCGCTCGGGGTCCATTTCCGTGTAGTACATCTCCAGGGTCAGCGGCGTGCAGATCTTGTGCTGGGCGTGGCAAAGCCCGGTGGGGGCCGATTCAGGGGCGGGCCCGAGTCGGGCGGTGTCAACATCAAGGGCGGGGCCAGGGACGTGGCAAAGCCCAGTGGGGGCCAGGTCAGGGGTGGGGCGGGGACGGGACCCCGGGAGCTTCCCTGAGCACTTGCCCACCGAACAGGAATGGCTCGCAGCCCCGGAGAGGCCTGGGTGTAGGTACGGAGGCGACAGTCTCCTGCGTTGTGACCCAGAATGGGGCCTAGAGGCCCTGCAGTCCAGGGCAGTCTCCCGGGAAGGTGGGCGACTTCTCTGGGACGGTCCCTACTGTCATCCCATGTCCTGTCCCCTACCCTCCATCCCAATCCCCCTATGCTCCCTGTCCCCCGCTGAGTGTGGCCTTACCCGAAGCAGGAAGCCATCGGGGCAGGTGAACTGGTCGTACCAGATGGCCTTGTACATTATCAGGACGCACCCCATGAGCGCCAGGGCGAAGGCGAGCATCCGCGCAGTGGGCAGCTGCTGCAGCGGGTGGGAGAGACATGGCTACTAGTACGGGCCGGCTCTGGCCCAGGGCTCTCCTGGGCAGCAGTCAGGTGCACAGGGCCCTAGCTGGAAAGTCTTTGAGGTATATGCTAGGTGGAGGTAACTGGTCCTCTGTCCTCCCCTCCAGCCAGAGAGGTGCCCTAGGAGGCAGCGGCTGCGGCGGAAGAGAGGAGCTGCACTGGGCTGCTAACCGTCAGGTCAGCGCTTGGAGACCACCAGCCACTCCTCACGAGAAGGACGGGGCTCTCTACTCCCGTTCATAGTGACAGTCTTGGAAACCCATCGGGGCAGCCCCTCACCCCCCATGGCCTATAGAGTCGCTGTGCCTGGCGGGAGGTGGGGTGGGAGTGGGCATCATTAAAATTGGTGGGACCCAAGGAAAGCAGGGACAGGTGGGTGCCACACTCTAAAAGCAACAGGCCGCTCTAAGGTAAAGGACGGCAGGAGGAGACAGTCAGGACTCGTTAGCAACGCCCTGCACAGGGACCACCCCGTCAGTGAGGAAGAGGGGCCAAGGCCCCCCGTGCCCCCCAGCCACCCCACTGACAGTCACAGATGGCTTCTGCAGAGACTCCGGGCCTCTGTCACCATAGCAGCGCTTGTTGTTGAGGTTCCATGGTCTGGCAGAGGACACGAGTGGGAGCAGACGTGGGTTATCCGGGCACTGCAATCTCCCAGCCTTGCTCCTCTCCCGGCCCGGCAGGGCAGCGGCTGGCGTGCGCTCACCTTGCGGCCTTCCTCTGAGTGGCTGCCATTCAGCGGCTGGGCCTCCAGGTCAGAGAACTTCTTGGCCTGCTCAGGGGAGGACAGCTGGTATTCCATCTTTGTCTTGATAACCACCTGCAGGTAGAGGGCGCTGGAGGCTGGTTGGGGGCTGGAGTGGCCCTGATGGTAATGCCATTGCTGCCAGGTAACTTATGCCCACTGCGCACTCTTTACTGGCCATGGCAGGAACCTACACACTGGCCCTAACAATGTGGAGACAAGGGCACTGGAACCCACATGGACCCCCTGGGGATTTCAGCCCAGCCTGGCCCTTCCCCACTTGCCCAAATGAGCTTCACCCACACTCCTTTGTTCCCAGGAGATCTGTAGGGGTTCCCACTGCCATAGGTGCTGCACCTGGTCTGAGAATGATGGCTGGAGCTGGCTGACATCCAGGGGACTGATCAGCGGGACACTGTCCGTGGCAGCTCCATCTCCAGGGCCTTTGCCCACCTTCCCAGAGAAGCTGCAGCCCAGCTTCACCATGGTGGATGGCAGGCAGCCTAGAGAGAAGGCAGAGGCAGGGCTACTACCCACAGGCCAACAGCTCCATGCCTCTCCACCTGATTCAGCCCCCAGATACCCTGGCTGCTCCCAGGCACCTCCCTCCAGAGCCAGGGCCTGCCCTCTGTAAATCCCACCAAAGGTTTCAGGTGCCTTCCTGCACACACTTCCTGCTCCCCCTGGCCCCCAGATAGGCAAAGCCCAGGAGAATCTTCCCAGCAGACCTGCTCTCAAGGCAAGTCTCCCCCAAAAGCGTCCTGGAAAGGGATATGTGTGCAGATTGAGCAAGCAGAGATGCTGGACACCGGTTACATCTGAGTTTCAGATCCCCAGCAAATCCCCTTTAGTTTGGGGTGAGCACATCCCATATGACAGGCCCTGTGGGGCACACTGATGCCCAAGTGTGACTTGTCCATCTGAAATTCATACTGAGCTGGGCGCCCTTGTCTGAGATGCCACAGCCGCTGGAGGCAATGAAGGGTATGCCTGGGAGTGGACCCAACTGCCACTGTGTGGGACACGGCCTGGAGGCCGCACTGTAGATCTGCAGGGGACTGGCTGCATTGTGGGGGTAGGAGAAGATGGAGCCAAGAGTCCCACGTGCAAGCAAGGAGGACCAAGGATCCATCTAGCTGGGTAAGTTGGGGTGTTGATCTGGCCACAAAAGGAGCTGAGGGAACCACTGCATGTTGGTGGGTGGAAAAGGTAGAAAAGTCCTCAAGCAAGCAAGCACTCAACCATGTCCACTGAGAAACAGAGCCACGACCACAACCACAAACGCCAGGCCCGGCCGGCTTCGCCACTGAGCCATCAGTCACTTCATGAGGAAAAGCTGCAAATCTCGTGCAAAGCTCTCCCAGAGACCTGGCTGTACGGAGCCCACACAGCCAGAGTCGGCAACTCGAGGTGGGTGTGTGAGAGACGCTCACGGACCAACGCCCCCCAGACATCTGCTGGGTAAAAGCCCCAGATGGAAGTTGGGAACTTGCATTTGGTGAGGTGAAACCCTGGGGGGCTGGGGGTGGGTGGGGTCCTGGAAGTGAACCTGGGGGGTGGGGGTAGCATTTGAAAAGCAGTCTGAGTATCTCTTAGATCAACAAGAAGTCACCTGACCCGCCTCGGGGAGGAGACAAGCCAGTCAGGGTGCGATGTAACAACAATGAGAAATACAACTTTCCTCTAGTTCCTAAATGTTTCCTCCCCGCTCCCACTACCATGACT
>NW_022103968.1:378075-389182 GCF_000313985.2 Echinops telfairi | reverse complement strand
GGTGACTCAGGTTATTGTCCGCTATCAGGGAACTTGCATGCCTCCCAGAATAGTAATTGTCTGTTTTATTATATGAGACATTAGAGTGATCAAACTTGTTCTAGAATGAATTGTATTGCCCCTTTCTGTGATGTATGATTATGATGCGTGGTTAGCAATAAATAATGAGGCTCCCTGGTTCTCGGGAGGGTGGCTGGAGAAGGTGACTAAGGAGGACGAAGCAGCGGCTTCTTCTCTGAGGACTGAGCCCCCTCCACGAGGACCATCAAGCCTAGCTGAGGTGAGATATGCTACCATGAATTGCGTCTGACTCCATTACTTGACTCTATCTCTTAGCTCTCATGCTCTCTATGACTTTACTATAATCTCTACTTATTATCACTGTACAATTGCGCCTACCGAACCTGTGATATTTTGTGGGGTTCCCTCTTCCCCTTAACCCCACAAGAGGGGAAAATGAGGACCTAATGTTGGGGGTTTAAGTGGAGAGAAAATGTTTTGAGAATGATGTACAAATGCGCTTTACACAATTGATGTGTGTATGGATTGCGATAACAATTGTGTGAGCCCCTAATAAAATGTTTTTTTAAAAAAAGTCACCTGACCGCTTTCAACAAGAGCTGGACAATTATTTGATGGGCTCAGTGTTTCTGTATCATATAAACCTCCATGAGCACACAGTGGGGCAGAAGGGATCTTCCTTAACCTGTGGACAGGTTACCCACGTCCACACACACAACAAAAACAAACTAGACTGAGCCTCACTGCACCACATAGGTGACAGGGTTGCCTTTCTCATGAGAGGGACAAAAGTGACCTTTCTCATGAATTCTACAAATCATGGTACCAGCAGCATTAGCCAATGCTGTTGAGCAAGAAAAATACGTGATAGGTGCAGATAAGACAAGGTTGAGTACAACTCATCATTCACAGATGAAATGCCTTTTGTGTGCAGAAAATCCATGAAAATCGACAGGAAAGTGATTAGGTTTTAAAAAGAGTTCAGCAAAGTTGCTGAATTTTAGGTATTCAGCGACTCGTTAGATTTTTATATATGTATGAAAAGCACACTGCCACCGAGTCAAGTCCGACTCCCGGCAACCCTGTACAGGGTTTCTAAGGCTTTGTCGATTGCTATATGGGAGCAGATAGCCTCACCTTTCTGCCACCGAGAGGCTGATGGAGTTGAACTGCACACCTTAAGGTTAGCAGTCCCAAACTTGCCTGAGAACTCCACCAGAGCCCCTTTTATATATGTAGTTTAGCTATCAGAAAAGTTAGGGAATACGTTTTTAAAGATTCCTGTTAGGTAACATCAGAAGCATCAAATGCTCAGAAGCAGATGTGACACGTAGCCTACACCAGGAGGCGCTGCTCCAGAGCAAGATCAAAGACCATCCTCACCCTTCAAATTAAAAGGGACAGCCTTGACCATAGACTTCGGTAGGACGCTGCTGAACACATCAGCTCCTCCAGAGGTGCAGCTCCAGAGTCAGCCAGCCTCAGACAGACCCCAAGGGCATGTTTCTTCTGTGGACCTGACCATGCAGACTGACACAGGATGCAAGGAAGAGGACAAAGGAGACACCTTGACTGGCAGGGAGGGAGGGACCACAGCGCCACAGGGGCCCGGTTGTTACAAGCTATAGAATTTAAGCCATGCGGTGTCACTCTGTCACAGAGGCCCCCATGTAACACCCAGGCTCCAACAGAAACCCAACCAAGCCACCGCTGAGTCGCTTCTCAGAAAGCCAACACGGGAGTGCCAGGGGACTGCAGGTCTCTCTGCACACAGCTGACTCCGCCTTTCCCCTTGGCAAAGCTGGTAGCTTTGAATCGCTGACCTTGTGGCCCAGTGCTTAACCCACAGTGCCACCAGGGCCTCTTTACGGAAATACTGGGTGCTGTACAATACGCACAGTGGCGCTCTTCCTAGCAAGAGGGAACTGGCAGCCCCACCTGTCCACCACACGAACAGCTGAGGAGGCGGCGCGTGTTTGCACAGGTGCACAGAGTCATAGAACGGAAAGCCAGGAGCTTGCAGAGGCTCAGTCTCCCAGAGCAGTGTGGGCAGCAAGTGGCCTGGGACAAGCGAAGGCCTGCCAGTATCCAGGGAAGTGGACAGACCAGGTGGGGTTTGGCACCAAGTAGGTTCTTGGGGTCACTTGACAACAGCTCATAAGCTGTGTGCCTGTTTTATGTAAATTTCTGCATATTCCTTGTATTTATCAACTAAAAGGTTAAAACAAACCAATCACCCAACTTGGGGCTCCACGGGGCTTCGAGGTTCAGGCCTTCTGTCGTGGGTGGCCTATGTCCCTGTGTCTGCCTGACATCCTTACCCCTGCAGGCACTTCCAGAGGAAGGGCAGCCTGCCCAGTAGTCCACAGAGACCCTGCCTCAGGTAGGCACCTGCGGGCTACCAATGGATATGAACGATCCATCACCCACCCATCCACCCACGCACCCATGCATCCATCCACCCACCCCTCCGTCCATCCCTCCACCCACACATCCATCCCTCCACCACACATCCATCCATCCATCCATCCATCCATCCATCCATCCATCCATCCATCCTTCTGTCCACCAAGAACTCTGGCTCCACAGCAGACAGAGCCTGCACACTAGCTCACAAACGCTGCTCTGTCCATCCTCCCCAGGACCTCAGGTGACCTAGGAAGAGACCAGAGCAGGGAAGGGCCGGCCCCCTCAGGACCCAAACCAACTCAGATTCCGGGGAGGGGGCAGGCAGCAGACGATGTGGAGGCTGAGGTTCGAAGGGGGAGGGGGCTTTCTGGAGGCCCAAGCCGCAGTGACACCAGGGCAGTCAGAGCTGCAGAACGAGGGCAGAGCGGGTGCCACCAAACCTCCCCTGTCAGGACGCAGTTTCCATTGCAGGCTGACTGGGGACGGAGGGCGTGGGAGGGGGGCGGTGGTCCTGCCTGCCCACAGGCCCAGCCCCGGTCCGGCCCCCAACCCGCAGAAGGCCTCTCATAGGCAGCGTCATCACCCCCTCCCCATCCAAATGGAAATTCCCACTCCTCCATCAGACTGGAGCTGGGCCTTTGATGTCACTGCGGTTTCCAAGGAAACGGATCTGCGACCACGAAGATGTGTCCTCTCAGGGAACTGAGGCCCAGGGCGACAGGGATGCAGGGGTGGGGGGGGAGTTGGCTCTTGACGTCATTGGCTCAGGCGGAATGGGGGCCTGGGCTGTGCCGCCGCCCCCCCACCCCCATCTTGGGCTAGGCTCTTCTGGGACACAGATCTTGCTCGCCCGCTGCGCCCTCCCGGCATACCCCGCGGATCTCCTGACTCCGGATTCCAGGTGGTGGGGGTCGCGCAGGTGGTGGGGGCACCCAGGATGCGCCGAGACTTGTCACACAGCGCCCTAGGGCACTGCGTCACGGCGGGGACAAAGGTGTGCGTTGTCGCACCAGCCCTTTTCGGCTTGAGATGTGTGTGACAGCTGAAGGGAGCGCCTGCAGGCTCCTCAGGAAACCCAGTGAAACAGCCCGCTCACCCCCCACCCCCCACCCCGCCGCCCCGCCACCGGGTTTGGGAACCTGGCCCCGCTGCAGCCACCCCTTCGCCACCGTCCCTCAAATCTAGAAGCCTTGTCCTGCCACAGTACACAGCACTCCCCCCGCCCCCCTGCACCCTGTCCCCAGAGTCTGGAAGCTTTGCCCTGCCGCAACCCTCTCCCCGACGTCCCCCACGCCCTCCACCCCCGCAGCCACAGCTCCCGGCGTGGTCGACCACCTCTGGAGTCCTGAGGCAGACCCAAGCCTGTGGTCACTCTAGAAATGCCCCTCCTGGTACTGGCCAGCCCAGTCGGCCACCCGCCTCCCTCCAGCAGGCAGCTGAGCCCCACCTGGGCCCGCACCCACACCTTGGCACGCCGGCCTGCCGCTGGGGTTCGACGCTCTGCAGAGGAGGATCCGCTGGGTTGCAGGGGACCTGCGGACACCTTGGGGGGATGGGAAGGGCTAGAGGCCGAGAGCCAGCCACCCCCATCCCCGCCCCGCTCTGCTCCGGACGGTCTACAGGCTGGTCACCCTCAGGCCAGACCTCCCTAGGTCCCTCCAGGCCTGAGGACCCCCTCCCCACCTTCAGGGGCGCAGCCTGAGGATTCCCCCGGGACCGAGGCGGCCCTCGGCTGGGCCACTGCCCCCACCTCTTCCACCCCGTGTACACACACCTGGCACACGCGTGCACACACACAGCCCGCCCCTCACCCCCAGGCCACAAAGAGAAGCGTGCAACTCGCTCACAGCGGCTCCGGCGACAGCGGCGGGATGCGCGGCCAGAGGAGGAGGACGCTGGACCCAGGATGCGGTTCCAGACGCTTCGCGGCGGGCGGGGAGTAGGCGGGGCCGAGCGTCCAGACCGAGGCTGCGGTTGCCTGGAGACGAGGCGCGAGCAGGGGGTGGCAACCTTTTGGAAGCTTCCAGATACTCTGCTGCTTGTCCCTGCTTCCCCCACCTCAGGTCTGGTCCCCTGGTCCCCCAGTCCCTCCCCCGCACCTACCCCTGTGTGCGTTCACACGCACACACGCACACATACACACGTGCACACATACATATGCACACACACCACTCCTCACACCCAACACAGTCTCACATGCACCTTCTCATCCATCCTGATTTTCACATATGTGCCCCTCAGGAGCTCCTCCCCACCACCCACCACACAAACACACATTTTCTGTTTCACACAGCCTCACACACATACACAGTTAAACACACCCTACTCTTTACACACTGTATTCTCACACCCTCTTATCCACCTGATTTTCACATGTGTTCCGTGACAGAGCCCCCATCACCCTTTTCCCGTCTCACACAGCTACACTCACACACAGCTATGCCCCTCCCACATCAAAGCTCCTTCCCTGGACACCCCCATACTCCCTCACACCCTCTCCTCACATGCACACCCCCCCCACATGTATGCTCACCACCCAGACACACCCTCCCAATTCTGTGTCACATACAACCTCACACACAGGTTACTGTGCGCATGTTCCTCCCACGCCGTGCTCACCACACCTCACGCACTACTGTCTGTACACTCACCCTGTACACTAACCAACATCCTCCTGGGGCCCATAGCCACCCTCCCCCACCTCCCTGCACCATGTGCTCTGGGTGCAAACTGGACCACACCATCCTTGGGGCCTGGAGGTCAGTCATGGTCCTCAGGGTCAGCGCTCCTCTCCATCTCCTCCCTGTCCCTACACCAGCAGCTGTTTGCAGGGTGTGCAGGGGGCAAAAGCTGAGATCCCTTACAGCCCGCATGGCCATCGAGTGTGAGAGAGTGTGGAGGTTTAGCGTGAGGGTCCTGTGTGTGTGTGTGTGTATGTGTGTGTGTGAAGATGTGAGACTGTGTGTGAACGTGTGTGAGGATATGTGCATGTGAGCATTAGTATGAGAATATTGAGAGTGTGTGAACATTCTTGTGAGAGCATGTCAATATTTATGCATATGTGCATGTGCGAATGAGTGTGTGGATGTGTGTAAGTATTTAAGACTGTGTGTGAACCTTAGTGTGAGAGTATGTGAACACATGAGTGCATGTGTGAGACTGTGGGTACACAGCTGAGTGTGCATGTGAGTGTGAGCATGACTAACCATGCATGAGTCTGAATGTGTGTGAAGAGTGTGCGGATGGGCGTGTGTGGGTATGCATTCAGGAAAGTGGGGTAACTGGACAGATGGAAGACCTTGGCCCCCTCCCTCCCTCCTGGAGAAGCAGCCACATCATCCTGCTGTCCCCTGCCCCCTGGAGCAAGAGGGGTACTGCTCCCTTCTGGCACTGCTGCCGCCTTCAGGATCCCAGGCGCCCAGTGCCTACAGTGCGGGCTGCCTCTCAGGGATATTCACTTTGAGGACTGTCACATCCCTGCTGCCTCAGCTGCAG
Source organism: Echinops telfairi (assembly GCF_000313985.2). Lineage (NCBI taxonomy): Eukaryota > Metazoa > Chordata > Mammalia > Afrosoricida > Tenrecidae > Echinops > Echinops telfairi. Next base: position 383,257 of record NW_022103968.1, on the reverse strand, counting down.
TTTGAAACCACCAGCTGCACTGCAGTAGACAGATGGGACTTTCTACCGCTTCAGAAACCTGCAGTGGCAGTTCTACCCGGTCTTACAGGGTGGCTGTGAGTCAGTTGGAGAGTTTGGTTGGTGGTTTTACTTGGACACATCCTCAGGAGAAACCAGTTGCTGGAGAAGGGCATCCTGTGAGGGTCCGCAGAAAGGAGGGACCCTCAGTGAGATGGACGGCACAGTGGCTGCAACCATGGGCTCAAACTCATATATATATATATAATATATACATATATATATTTATATTATATATATATATAAATTCGTCCACACAGCAGTACAGAGGGTTCAGTTCAACTCACTTCCGTGGAACATTAATATACTGGAAGTCCTTCCCTTCAACTCACCTGGGCTGCTGGGTCCAAGGTCAAGGAAACAGAGTGGAGTCCTCCCTCGGGCAAGGCAAGCAGAGTCTGCTCACAGGCAGCAAGTAACAGGGTGGGTCACCAGCAGTTGGTAGCTGGGAGCTTAGCAAAGTTGGCCCAGATGGGCTATTGAACACAAGCAATGCAAGGTGACAGGATCTACAAGCCTCCAGCTCAAGCAGTGTACACACCAGAATTGTGGTGAAGCAGGTCTTGAAGGAGCTTCAAGCTCTAGCAGCATGATCCATGGGTTAGCCTGACTCACAGGTAGTGTAGCTCCCAGGTTGAGGCAGGCAGAGGAGTAGCTAAAGCAGAAGCACATTCCAGCACAGTCCGATCACCAGAGAGCAAGAGAGGTGGGGGGTGGACCTTGCCGAGCCATTTATATCTTTGCCCTCCAATAAAACTGTGGCCTGATTAATCCCACATGTTCCTATTGGCCAGGTTGGCACAATAGACCTATTACAGTATATCAGTGGTTCTCAACCTTCCTAATGCTGTGACCCTTTAATACAGTTCTTCATGTTGTGGTGACCCCCAACCATAAAATTATTTCATTGCTACTTCATCACTGTAATTTTGCTACTGTTATGAATCAGGCAACCCCTGTGAAATGGTCTTTCAAGCCCCAAAGGGGTCATGACCCACAGGTTGAGAACCACTGCAGCATATAGTGCCTTGGGAGTGGGGTGCTAGAAAAACAAATCATGAAGATGGAGAGTGGATGCTTGTTTGAGCCCTGCCTCACGGTAGCTTTCCTTTTTTGGCTGGCTGGAGGTCAGATAGGACCATGTATTTTATTAGGCTATTTTCTGGAAAAGGACATGGGAAGCTAATGTTTTGATTATTTTCTTTGGTTGTTGTCCTTGGTTATTCTTGTTTGAAATGGCAAAAATGAATGTGATTAATGTATATTTGAGCTCAGGGGACGAAATCGCCCCTTGAATTTTCTCAGAGACCATGCTGCTTAGTGAAAATGGCTGACAAATGCCCTGGCTTGATACAGTCAGAGGCCTAAGGCCATACTTTGTAACAGTGGAATAGTTTAGATATGGATTGAGATAAGATGGATAAGGATTGAACTTGACTGTTTTAAGAATTAAGTTTAGGATCTGGCTGTACTAGGTTTATACTATTTTATTTTGACTATTATTATTGATATAATGATTGATAGAAATGATTATTTGGAAGTATAGAGAGTTTGTAAGCTGTTTCAGGTACCAATTTGAATCTTTAACTGGGTTAGGACACACCTGCAAAGAAGGCTCTGAAAAGCTAAACCCCACTCAGGGCCTTGAGTGCTCAGGATATTTGAAGGTGCAGAGACTTGCCTAGGGGGCTGTTGACAGATTGAAGGTGGAAAAAAAGAAACCTTTGGTTTTTTTCCATTTTGAACTAATGATTTGTGTCAGAACCTGGAAAAAATGTGGAGCCGGAAGAAACTCTCCTCTCTAGGACTGAACTGTTAAAGGGAGCCTGAGGACAAGCTGAAATGGTTGCTAGGTGACCGTCTGATCCCCTTGTTGAGTGGAAGTGAGAGAAACACAGCAATAAAGAGACGGGTTGGGTCTGGCCACTGACACCCATGGACCTGGTTCACAGGGACTAGAGGAGAAACTGAGAGCAGGTTGACTGGTCTGAAGTTCATGACCTAGCCCAAGGGGGCTAGGGTTGTTGACAATTCATGAGACAGCCCATGAGCTAAAGCAGCAGTTCTCAACCTATGAGTTGTGACCCCTTTGGGGGTCAAACGACCCTTTCACAGGGGTAGCCTAAAACCATCAGAAAACACTTATTCTGATGATTTTTAGGAACTGAGACACCTCTTCTCTATCCATCTCCAGGCGGTCCACCCACATGCAAATACACCCACTTATGAGTCCCTGGCGTGAAGACTGTTACCCATGCTACACCATGCTTCAAGACAAAATTTCATTTAATTTTAATTAGAAATAAATATTTCTCAATATATAATTACATATTGTTTTTGTAATTAATCACTATCCTTTAATTATGTTCAATTTGTAACAGTGAAAATACATCCTGCATGTTAGATATTTATATTACAATACACAATAGTAGCAAAATTACAGTTATGAAGTAGCAACGAAAATAATTTTATGGTTGAGGGTCACCACAACATGAGAACTGTATTTAAGGGTCACGGTGTGAGGAAGGTTGGGAACCACTGGTCTAAAGGAAAGGCAACCTTGGGGCACCTGGTGAAGATAAGCAAGGTGGCCCACAATGAGTTGACCAGAATCCAACCAGATGAAGAAAAGATTTTTGAGCCTGTTAACTGGTGCGCATAGCTGTGGACTAGATGCACGGCCTGTCCTGATTTGACTCTGCTTATGGAGGCAGACTCACAAGGTTCCAACTGGAAGGAAGATTCTTCGCATCAAGGAACGTTTGTCTCCTCAGAGCACTGGGTTGATGTAAATGGGCAGCATAGAAATTAGATGCCCCAAATTGGGAGGTAAAGGCATGAAGTGGCTAGCTTATACACTTTCATAGGTGGGGGAATATATTCATAGGATTATAGGATTAAGGTGTAGGTGTTCACTTAACTGCAATTGTTAGGCATAGAATAGTTTTTTTGCTCACTTTAGAATGTTATGTTGAAATGAGGGTGGCACATTTTTAATTGTATGCATTTTAGTTTTATCCTGTGAGGTATGGAAATGATTTTATCACTGTTTTGTTTAAGAATTATATGGCTAAAGAGTTGTGTAAAAGTGTCAAGTTGACAAGGGGTGGTTTGTGGCAGCTACATAATCTCCTGTCAAGTTGAGGGAAGGGGTGGAGTCTAGCCTGTCAATCAGGTCATAGCCAGTGAGGCCTCTCTGTGGGCATGGCCTTCTCCTGAGGATTCTGGGAACTCCTGTCTCCCTCTCTGGAGACAGGACATACACTCTCTCTGTGAGACATTCCTGTTGACAAGTCACATGGAGCTACACTGATGGAGCCAGAGCTCTGGAGCTGGAGGAGCCACGTGGAGACCTACGCCAGCACTGAGATGCTTCCACTGCCACTGAATCCACAAGACTTTCCACCCACTGGCCTATGATCTTCCTGCATTCGGCGTCATTGCATGTGTTGCGTGAGTCTGAAGGGGAATTTGTAGACTGGTATTGGACATAGGGACTAATATTGGACTTGTGGACTTGATCTGGATTGGGCTGGGATGTGTTCTTAATATACAATTACTCTTTGAAATAAAGCTCTTTCTTACACACATGAGTGTCTATGAATTTGTCAAACGAGACGAACACAATTATCTAACCGTAACGTCTCACATTTAGTCTATTCTGATCCACTTTGGGTTAACTTTTGTGTGTGATGTAAGAGAAAGGCCCGAGTGTTTAACATACTTGTGTTCTGCAGATTGTGCAAACAGCACAAGGGTTGAGTCTGACCTCCTGGCTTCACAGAGGGAAGGAGAATCCCGCCCCAGCTCTTCATGGGGAGGCCACGCATGCCTCCATGCTCCTCCCTGCTCTATCGATGCTGACACCGTCGCTCCCTCCAGGACACTATCTCCTTCTCTGCAATCTGTCTTACTAGCCATGCTGAACTCAAATACAGTACTTACAGCTGTGAGGTTCATTAGATTCCAGCTCAGGATCAGAAATACACAGGATACTATTCTCCAGTCAAGATCACCACTTCTCAGGCCCACAAGCATGATCTTTCTGGTCTCCAGCCTCTCAGTCACATGGCCTGTTGGCCTCTGCCCTAATCTCAAAATGTTACAAAGCTATGTTCATGCTGCCATTAAGTGTCCCAAAGACACCCCACTCCACCAAAAGCCTGAGCCCCTACTGCTCTGTTGTTCTGCTGTTGTCCCTCCTCCGCTAGCCCTGTGGTGTCACATTTCTGTCTTCTGGATGGAGCAGGTTCAGCACCAACGGCAGCCAGGGCGCAAAGGATGAGCTCCCCTCCTGGTTGCTCTCTTCTTGTGGCATGAGACCCATTCCAGCTTCTGAGATGGCCCATTGTGTACCCAGTAGAAGGACAAAACTGTCCAACCCGACTTAGAGGTCCAGACACCCTATTTGCATGGCCACACCCACTTGAGTGGTAGGAGTTAGGCAGACTGGTGGAAGCGCCCCATCAAGTAACTCAGGACGCCATCATGGGGGCATCTGGCTAATTGCCCTGACCCTCATCATCCATGTAGCTGTGAATTTGCTTCTGGACTCAGATTTGTTTTTATTGAGTTATGTGTTAATCTTTGTGTCAGCCTTGTTTACTGTGGCTTTATAGTAAGTTTTGAAATCAGGTAGTGTAAATTTTCCAACCTTGTCCTTAAAAAATCATTTTGGGTCATTTGTGTTTTCATATACATTTTAGGATCAGCTTGTCCTTTTCTACAAAGAATACAGTAAGGAAACTGCATAGCAGTTACATTCAATCTGTCAATTTGGGAGAATTGCCCTCTTAAAAATACGGAATTTACCAGTGGAGAGATCTGGGGGGGCTGACCCCAGTCCCAAATACTAAGTAGACGCCTTCCCCTCCCCCCAGAAGAATTTATTTCAAAGGATAGCATTGAATCTGCATCTGCGGGAGAGGGACATATCTGTTTGGAGCACACCTGTGCAGATGAAGGGGGAGGAGGAGAGAGTGGAGCACATCCTGGCCCACCAGGCTTGAGGACAATGATCCTAATTAGAGCAGCCAGTCCACAGAGAGGACCAAATGGCCAGCCCCACTATGAGACCTGATGCCCCTCACTGACCCATGGCCCTGCGGGGGACAACACCGGAGAC
>NW_022103968.1:353579-374945 GCF_000313985.2 Echinops telfairi | reverse complement strand
CGCTCTGTGTTCATGAGGGATGAGCTAGTGTGTGGGGTCCCTTCTTGTGACATTCTTGTGTAGACCTGGGTGGTTCCACATGATGTGGGTCCCCCCTTCCTGCGGTTGGGAGGAGCTGGTCTGAACCCTTCTCAGATGCTGCTCTGGCCTCTGTGGCCCCCCGCAGAGAAGCAGCAGGCGCGCACACTCTGGGTGGTAGTTCTCTTCTGGTTGCATTCAAGGGATTCTCTCAATAGCTGGGCTGTGACTGTCAGAGGAAAGCAGCCTCTAACAACCGAGGGGTCCGTAGGCACAATTGTGCGGCAATAATATATAAAGATCATAGTAAAGTCATAGAAGACAGGAGAGAAGATAAAGGAGTCAGACACATTTCATGGTAGCAGGCTCACCTCAGCTCCTTTTGGTGGTTCACGTGGAGGGGGAAGAAGAGAGAGTCTTTATAAGTAGCCACAAGACATGCGTATTCAGTAGTTAGGTGCGTCACAAGGTGGGTGGTGACCACAGTAAAGTCCCTGAGCTCACAGGTGAGGAAACCTAACACCTGCATTGGGAGTAGGTATGAAGGGGGATGGGTGCCGTGGCGGGAGGAGGAGATAACCAAAGAATGTCTGCTTCTACAGGGAGATAGAAGCAACCATTCAGGTAGCATAGCTGTTAGGGAGAATCTGTGGGAATGATATTTAAAGCAGGATCATGTACTTGCACTTTATCTCTAACTTAGCAAAGCATCTTTCCTACTGTGGAATATTAGCCTTCCAGATTCCCACTGTTGTAAGTCAGGGAATATAGTCCTCATCATATTTCCCTCAGTGTCAGTTTCCCACATAGGACGGCCCTTTGTGTTGGTCCTACGTGGTGTACGTGAGCTTTTCATAAAATCTGGAAAGTTTGGGGCGTATTTGCCCTGCCCTTTTCTCTCCTCTGTGGCACATGCTGCAGGGCCATCTGCTCCTCCGGTGGCTGTGTGGAGCTCCGTGTGGGCATTTAGTGTCCCAGGACGGCTGAACAGGGCTGGAGGGAGAGCCTGGCAGATGGTTCCAGCTGCCACTCCAGCCAGGCGTCTTCCTTGCACCTGCACCCGCTGCCTCCCTGTTTGCGGAGCCAACCACTGTGAACCCAACCACTGCCAGAGCAGCTTGGGGTCTGATGCAGTCTAGGATTCAAACCCACAGCCCCTCCCCCAGTAAGTAAGCGGAGGGCCCTGTGTGGCTGAGATGCATTGGGCAGCAGGCGGTGGGGAGGTGGTGCCTGAGTCTTGGCTGGGCGAGGAGAGCTCCAGGGGGTGATGGGGGAAGGCCAGGGGGAAATCAGGGGTGGGTGAAAGGACAGGTCAAGGGGAGGGCCAGGTGTGTGGTACAGGTGTGTGGGATATAAAAAGACTTTTCCCCAGCTTTGTCTCCCCCAAAGATATACCAAACATTAGAGGTTGTTTGCCAGCACATGGTGGGAGGTCAGATGCATTTCTGCCTTCAGAGGACTGTCTGGTCCCACCACAGGTGGAGCCCACCCCCTGCTGTTAAGGACAGTGGGTTACTTCTCCCTGAAGGCTTTCAGCTAACAGTCTGGTCCAATGTAGGTGGGGTTCACACCCTACTGATAATGGTTTCAATGGAGAGCCAGAGAACAGGTCAAATCTGCTCAGTGACGTCCAAAGTTAGGCTGCCATCCTGAATCTGGGATCCACCCATTTTGTCACATGTGTGCCCCCAATCCCTCCCCTTCCTACTGCATGTATACCTCTAGATCGTCCCCCTCCCATTACCTATAGCACAACCTTTCCTGTGAAGCATGCCTTTACCTTTAATTAGGGGGCTTGAATGCCCCCAAAGATATATAAGCCTTGGTTAGCAATAAAGAGCACCCCCCCTCTCCCAGTCCTCAATCCCCCATCCTCTCTCCCCTTGTCCTCCTTCCCCTCCCTCTCCTGCCCTCACGTCTCCCATCTGCATGTGGACCACCAAGTGGGGCTGAGGTGAGTATGCTACCATGAAATGTGTCTGACTCCATTATGTCAATATCTTCTATCTCTCATATTCTCTATGACTTTACTATAATATTTATTATACCCATACAAGCACATCTACAGGATCCCTGATGATTTGTTGGGGGCTGGCTCCCCTGACACAGGTGGGGTAGGGCTGGTGGGTGGCAGGTATGTCAGACATTGGGGCTGTCTCTGCAGCAAGACCTGGGTCTCTGGGTGGCACCCAGCCTTGAGTGGGCGGAGCATCGGTAGTCACCTCAGTAGGGCAGTGTGGGATTCCTGGGCTCTGATCTCTGCCCCGACACACCCAAGAGAGCTACAGAATACAGCCCTGCAGAGCACCTGTGACATTGCTGGGGACCCAGAGATGAGGAGGTAATGCCCAAGGTCCCTGCCCCACTCCCTACTTCCCCCACCCACCTGGTCCTGCCATAGGCTCAGCCCCTGAGCCACCTGTCCTCAGAGCTGGACCACCCAGCTCCAGAGCTCAGCTGCCCCGGCCCCAGAGCTGAGCCACCTGCCTCTGGTGCTGGGCCTGCTTCCTGTGGGGCTTCAGGGCCCGAGTGGAGGGCCTCTGTCCCCAGCCAGGAGGCTAGGGCTTTGGGCCATCTCCCCCTTGGGGAAGCTGTCTCCTTCCTGTGTCTCTTCTGACAGTGGTCACACTGGGTGGCCACCATTCATCCAATTCTGAGACCCTGGGTGCTTGTCTCCAAGGTCCCTGGGAACGGGACGGGAAGGTGAGGCACCAAGCCTAGAGAAGGAAGCTTGTGACTGTCCCTGAGAATGGACCTTGGGAAGACTGGGAAGAGAGGCGGCTGCAGGCTGGGGGCTGGGGAGTGTCACCTCGGGAGCTGGAGTTTGAGGCTCAGGCTCCTGCCAGACCCTGGGGTCAGAGGCCCTTCTCTACCTTCTGGGAGAGGGTCTCTCAGAGCCAAAGCCACCTGCCCCTCTCCTGAGGGTTTCCTTGGGGCCTCAGCTTGGATCAAGGGCCATGCCTCCCCTTGGTGGCCCCTTTGGAATTTGGTGCCCCATGTGCTATGGGTGGGGACCAGGCTGTCTGAGGGGCTTTCCCAGGGGTGGGGGTGCTGCCCAGGGGGCATGGTGAGGCCCAAACATCTGGGAAGTGTCCGCACTTGACCCAGCTCTAGGACTGCCTGTCTGGGTGGTCTGGTCATGAAGGAAGGTCACTGAGCTGGGACATGGACCTGCGTCAGGGCAGGTGGCCCTCTGCCCTTTGACCTCCAGAGTGTGTACACACAGGAGCCACACCTCCAGTGCTGAGTTACCAAGGGAAGGTCAAAGGTTCCTGTGGGGCTGGACTCTGGGGCCACCCCTCCTCCCACACCCTGTGGCAGGGCCAGAGGGTCCCAGAGGGATTTCCCAGCCTGCTTCTGGGGAGCCTGGTGAGAGGACATCAGCGAGGCGTTTGCCTGTGTCTTTTTGGCTCTGGGAAGACCTTCGGCTGAGCGGTTCAGAAGAAACTCAGGCAACATCTGGAGAATGGGGCTTCCAGAAAACGTCCTGGTGCTCAGACCAACCACACTGTACACAGACCAAGAGGCAGTTATCTGGACAGGACAAGGGGAGGCCGCATGGCCTAAAAGCAGGACGGATTGGAGCCTCTGTCCACACGTGTTCAGTCTGCATGCTGGCCCAGCACATCACCAGCAAAGCCGCACTGTGCGCAGGATGGCAGGAGGCTTGTTACCACGTTGATGGCTCCTCCTTGTTCGCGGGAAGCACTTGCCGGTGAAGAGCCGAGCGAAGCCGAGCGCAGCCTGCGGTGTGGCTGCATCTCAGGATGAAGAGGACAGACGCCCTCACGGGGCCTGGAGGCCATTCCATGATGCAGGTGGAGGCGGCGGGAGCCGAGCAGGATGTCGTTCGTGAGACCACAAGCACCAGCGGTGGAAGCAGGAAGGCAAGCGGCACAAGCCTCCGAGCCACTGTGCTGCACAAGAAGACTCCTGAGCGCTGAGAAGCACGCTGTCCTTGGAGGCCGAGGGGAGCCTGACCCCAGCTATGGCACCAGTTGCCTCAACTGCCCGTGACCTGCACAAGAAGACCCCTGAGCACTGAGAAGCACGCTGTCCTTGGAGGCCGAGGGGAGCCTGACCCCAGCTATGGCACCAGTTGCCTCAACTGCACGTGACGGCTGGACACTGAGTGAGGACGCCTGCAGGAGGGCCGGCGTGTCCGGTGCCGGTGCTGGGAAGGACATGCCATGGCTGTCTTGAGGAAATACAGCCACAAGGCTCCTTAGAATAGAGACAGTAAGACTTTGTCTCACACACTGTGGACATGGTGTCGGGAAGGCTGGACTCTGGACAGAGCCATTTTGGCAGAGCAGAGGTCAGTGAACAAGAGAAAGGTCTGAGAGGAGAGGGCTTGCCATGTGGCTGTCACAGTGGACTCCCCCACACAGCTGTGACCTCACATGACGATGGGGCTGGACCGGACAGGGCTTCCTTCCGATGTGCATGGTGTGACTGTCCATCAGAACCAGCTGGCTGGGAAGGCAGCTGTGAGCATGGGGACTGAGGACCCTTCACGGGTAGAGCTGGAACCCAGCCCCAGAGGGAGCAGCAAACACAAGGGCAGGGTTGACCAGGAGTCCACTGGGGTGCACAGTGTCCATGGGGACTCACCGCTCTGGTGGTGGGGAAGGAAAAGTGCCCAGTTGAGAGGCTGACTGGTCCAAGTCCCCTCTTAGATGGACCATCCCCCCCAAAGGCCTCTGTCCCTGTTGCCTGGGTGAGTGCCCACTCATTGGTCACCTTCAGCCCCAAGTGTGACTTCCTGTCTCCTCTCTGGCCATCCCTCGAAGGCCTGTCCCTGCTGCTGCTGACACACCCTCGTCGATCCCAGACTCAGCGGAGTCCCCACTATCCTCCTCCTGAACCTCCTGCCTCCAGAGCCCCCTCTCCACAGCCAGATGCCCAGCTGTCCTCTGCCTCCCAGGAACCAGCCCACCACCACGGTCCTCAATGCCACCCCTGGCTCCTGAGTGCAGTGCCCAGCCTGAGCACTGAGTGGAGTGCAGAGCACCTGGGCTCGTTGGCCGCAGCCCGCTTGGGGTCTGGGGCTCAGGCTGCACCACTTGCAGTGTCCTGGTCCTCCAAACTGCACGGAGCCCCAGATGCCACAAGCCTCACCCCTCTGCAGTCTGCAAGGGGTCACGGGCATCCTCAGAGGGGGAGAGGGCAGCCTCAGGAGTGGCCTGCCTGCCTCGGAGGCAGCCTCGGGGCAGGCCGAGTGTCTAGCTGGTTATCTCCTGCCAGGATGAGGCTGATGGACAGACCCCCCGACCCCCTGTTCTCTTCTCCCCCTCCCCCAGGCTGATCCTGGTCGTCGGCCTGTTGGCTGCAGTGCTGCAGGAGGCAGGCACAATTCTGCCTGCTCAGGTATGGGAAGGCTCTCCCCCTTTACCCTCTGGCCCCTGGGCATGGTCAAGGCGAAGCCTGTCTATGCCAGCCCCGACAGGAAAGGGGCCCCTCCTCTGCTGGGTCCGCTGGGCAAGCCCAGGTGACTTGTGACCAGTCCATGGGGGTCGGATAGGTGCACTCTTTTGGCCATACTAGGCCTGGGGGGTGTCCTATCCCTGCGTTACCCACTCTGCCCTGGGCTGGACCATGGGGGAGGGGCAGCTTTCTCACAGGTACACGGGGGCAGGGCAGGTGCCACATCCCATTGGACTTCCTGTTCCACCATGGCCCTCAGTCCCTAGCGCTGAAGAGGGGGAATCTGTAGGTGGGAGGAAACTTGGCAGAAGAGAGGAGAGGTAGCTTCAGGCCTCAGGTGGGTGGGTCCCTGGTTCTGGGGTCTCAGGCCTCAGGTGGGGACAGTTCCCCAGAGACATGAAAGCTGTGTCTGACTCGGTCAGCTCTGGGCATGGGCATGGCACCCCTTAGCCTGCCGCTGCCAACCATCCTTCCAGGACCCACACCTGGGCACATGCAGCATGTGGCAGGGACGCCTTGAGGGCGTAGCATTTGGAGCTGGTTCGACAGGAGTCTGCTGGGCACTCAGCTGGCATGGGCCCCTCCCCCTGCAATACTGGCTGCAGAGGGTCCTGACTGTCTGGCTGTGCTGAGCACCAATCCTGCCCGAGCCTCGTGGGCTTTGGACCCTCACCTGTGCCTTCCCCTCCAGGTCTCTGCCAAGTTCAAAGAGAGGGACCAGGTCTCTGAGCAAGACACAGAGGAGTAGGTACCCTTGCTCCCTGCCCTGGAGACCTGGGAGAATATGCTCCCATCCCCCACCCCACCCCACTTCCTGAGACCTGGGAGTATGTGACCCCTCCCCAAGCTCTGCTGGGTCCAGTACCTCATGGGGTGGGGTGGGGGCAGTAGTGGGCAGCACTGAGGGTTGGCCTGCTGGCTCTGAGCCATGACCTCAGCTCCACACCCACTGTCTCTCCCCCGTGGGACCTGACCCCATGTCCCCAGGGCCTGGGCAGTCAAAGCTGTGGAGCGACCAGAGAAGGAAGACCGGCTGGAGGGGCTCTTCCCCAGGCTGAAGTCCCCCACCGCTGCTGACACTGCTGAGAACTGGCATGGTGGGGAGGTGGTCTTGGGAGGTGCAGACAGACGGGTGGGGGGCAGACCTGTGAGGGAAACTGAGGCCATGACACCCCATGCCTGTTCTAGGTGACAAGGCCTGGGTGGAGGACCTCCTGAGTCGTGTCCGGAGCCCCCTCCAGGGCCCTGAGCCAGACCGAGACAGCCTCTACCATGCGGAGCCTGAGGAGGGGCTAGACATGGCGTCCTGGTCTCGGGCTCGGCTGTTCTTCCAGCTGCTTCAGGGCCCAGAGGAAGACCGGGACCACATCTACCACTCTGAGGAGCGCTGACCGCCCTGCATGCCCCTCCTCCCTCAGAGGGCCTGCTCACCATCTCTGTCCCCATGAGAAAAAAAATAAATGTCTGAAGGCAGAAGGCTATGTGTGGTGGTAGCCAGCCTGGCACTGTCTAGGGGTGGTGATGGTTTACACGAGCCAAACCTCCTGGGGCCCATGGAGTGCTCCTGTAAGAGGAGAGAGACCATGCTGGGTCCAAGGCCATCGACTGCCAGCTCCAGCACCCCCCACCCTTCCGATCCTGAATGGGATAGGGGTGTGAGCCTCTGGGGCCATGGCCAGCATCTGGGGCCAGAGGATGGCCACAAGGGTCCAGTCTGGGCTGAAAAACAGGGCCGGTACTGGGCCCACACTGTAGGGTCAGAGGTAGGAAGGATGTGGAGGAGGGAGGGCCAGGCTGGGCCAAGGGCAGGCTGAAAGCCTGAAATTCACACCCACCAGATAGGGCAAGCCAGTCTCTAAAACTGCTACCCACCATGAGGGAGGGAGCTGTACTGGACACCACAACACACACACATACACACATACCCCCACACCACCTCACAGGCTGCAGAGGGACTATGAGAAGTGTCCACAGGGCTCTCGTCCCCTACTGGTGAAAAGGTAAAATGCTACAAGTATTTTAAAGACAATTTGGCCATTTCTTAAAAAGTTAACCACACACTTCTGGTTGCATCTGGTAATTTTTTCCTCAGGAGAAGAGAGTATGTCCTTTCAAGATCTGTGTGTGAGCGCTGACAGCACTTTCACCTGTGAGAACCCTTGCCCCCGGGCACCTGCTGCTCCCAGTGCATGCTGGGAGTACAGGGCCCACCTCAGTAACCTCTCTGCCTGACAGTCCAGTTTAAAACATGGAAAACACAAGCTACTTTATCAAAGCAGAAGCCACTGTGGGGATCTGGGGTGAGTGGACCTTTCTGGGGTGATGGGCTCATTCCCTCTCTGGCTGGAAGGGTCCTCTCAGGTGGTGGAACACATCAAGGGTTAACACTTTCTCTCAATGTGTGCAGCTTATGTATGGACACCTCCAAAGGCCCCCAAGTAGTCAGTGACTAGAGTCCTAGAAATGCCCAGACAGCGGTGCGAGGGCTGGTGGCCCAGTGAGGGAGGAGTCAGGAGCTGCTACAGTGGGCACAGGAGCACAGGGCCACAGGCAAACACAGACCAGAGCCCCCTCTGGGCCCCAAATCTCTGCCCACCATTCTATGTGCCCTCCCGGCTCTGCTTCTTGCCCCCACCTCCCCTCGGAGTGTGGGTGTGGGTGTCCAGTAGACCACCCCCTGGTGCCTCAGTGCTGCCAGCTCTCAGACACAGGGAGCCTGGGGACGGTCAGCTCCCTACCTGTTTCTTCTGTCCTTTTGTCCTGGGGCCTCAGTCCTCTCTCCTCCCTGAAGGTATGGCTATCTGGTGATTTGGAGGGCAGTGGGAGGTCCCATGGAGAGCAGCCTGGGTCCAGGACAGTGGCCTAGGGGGCATTCCTCAACACTCTAGCCCCGTGGGCCCTTTCCACCTGGGTCGGGGCTCTGCGGGGAGCACCCTTCTGTGCTTCCCTCTGTCCCCCAGGACGACCCCGGGGTTGGGCACCAAGTCCCATTTGAAGATGGTGCAGTGCCCATGAGCCTCCAGCCCACGCTCCAAGCTGCACACCTGGGTGGCCAGTCCCCTCTCCAGCAGCTCAACACACAGGCACCGTGCTCCCAGCTCTTCCTTTCCAGCATCCAGACTCCCAGCTCCTACCTTAAGGTTCTAATCCTTACTGCAACCACCAGTGTCTGGGGCAGGGGAGGGGAGAGAAGGCAAGCACAAGCAGCCCTCATCCAACTCAGGATCCAAACTAACCCCCAGCCATCTCCCCTCAGAAGGTGGGGGCCTTCTTTCTACCTACACTGGCCAGCAGAGGATTTGTGTGTGTGTGTGTGTGTGTGTGTGTGTCTGTTTCTGTGCCTCTGGGGGCTGGCGGCACAGCATAAAACAAGTCTCCATAAGAACAAAGCTCTCTGGGGGATGGACAACAGAAAAGTGGGTGAAGGGAGATGTCGGACAGGGCAAGATATGACAAAATAAAAATTTATACATTATCAAGGGCTCATGAGGGAGGGGGGAACTGGGAGGGAGGGGAAAAATGAGGACCTGATGCCTGGGGCTTAAGTGAAGAGCAAATGTTTTGAGAATGATGAGGGCAATGAATGTACAAATGTGCTTCACACAATTGATATATATATGGATTGTGATAAGAGTTGTATGGCCCCCTAATAAAACGATTTAAAAAAAAAGAACAAAGCTCTGGTCTAAGTTCAGACTCCACACAGGAAGCCGGGCCACTCCATCCAGCAGAGATCAGGAGATGCCCTAGGCTCAGTGGCAAAACCCAGAGGCATAGCCCCCAGCTGCCCTGTGGGCCCAGGCGGGGCAGATGGGCTGGGCTTGTCTCTGTAGGGCTCACAGGGTGGCATCCACAGGTCTAGAGCAGGTCTTCAGGGGCCAGCACCCCTTTCTTCAGGATGATGTTCCCGTGGTGGGCAATCTCACTGCAAGAAGGGCCAGGCAGGTGGAGTCTTCAGGGGCCCAGCTCCAAGACGGGGCTATAGGAGTGGCCTGCCAGGACCATCCCTGGCAGGGGTAAATAGCCACTGCACTGAGACTCTGGGACAAAGAGGCGCAGCACCCTCCTCCAATACTTGGCAAATTCTGTTCTCAGTAAAATGCTGTCTTAGCCCCCTGCCACTCCCCCATCCTCACCCCTGGCCTGGGCTGCTCTGGAGGCGTGATCTCTGTGGAGAAGGGGCGGGGCTCGACACTCACCTGGTGGCCACCACAGCAAAGGCCATTTTGGCTCGCTCGTAAAACGAGAACCACTCCGTGGGCTCCAGGGGCTTCTGGAAGACAATCAGAAGTGGCTGCCACCTTACGGGGTCTGATCAGTCACCTGGTCAGTTTTGTGTTTGCAAGCCTCCTCTAGCAGTTTGGGCTTGGGCCCTCCCTTCAGGCTGGGGGCCAGTCCCCTGCACCAGACAACTCCAGCAGGCTGGGCAGACTCAGGAGGCTGGGGACAGGCTTCTACTCCGCCCTGGGTTCTTCCAGCACCAGTTTAGTTCCAGGGGCCTGGGGGGTGTGTGTGGGTGCCCACTAAGGGGGTCTGGGGATCCAGGAGCCCAAGGGCTCTGGGGAGACTGTACAGGAAGTCAGGAGAGGAAGGGTCCAATTCTTTTTAGAGCTGTGACCACCACCCTCCCGACACTCCAAAGGGCAGCCAGCAGACTGAGGCTCCCCGCTGTCCACCCCCCACAACTGGAGACCACTCCCTATTTAATAGGCAAGGTGGGTGTGGGCCACAACCAGGACTAGAGGTGTGTGTGTGGGTGTCCCAGGAACCCCCTCAGGTTCCACCTAGGGCCTGGCTAACTCCAAGGTGGGGCCCCACCCAGAAACCCCCAAACCAGGGTCAGCAGAGCCTGGGTCCCCAGAGAGCGCTCCTGGGGTTCATGAGGCAGTGAATACCCTAGGATGAGTAGGCCACACACACCCTCCTGCCCACATGACTCTCCCTCCTCAGCCCCAGGTGGGTGCAGGTGCAGAGGGAGGCTCACAGTGCAGCCTGCCTGGCACAGGAGGGTCATGTAGTCCTTCCATATCGGAGTGTGAAGGCTCCTGTCCCGGTCACTGGGTACCAGCTCCATGACTGTGGCCTGGAGAGAGTGCGGTCAGCTGTGCCCACTGGTACACACCTCCCCTCCCCACAGCACTCAGTCCGGGAAGCAGAGGGCACCGGACTCACTGGACTTGCCACGTAGGTGTCCAGTGGCAGCAGCTTCAGCATGGCCCCTAGGAGCTGTGGGGTGCACAGGTCTGTGGGAGGGGCAGAGTACTGCTAGGCCACTGCCCTGCCCAGCCACAGGGTGTCCTAGGGTGGCCGAGGCACCCGGGCACGCGATCCAGGGAGCAGGCCAGTGTGAGACGCAGTGGAAAGGTGGCCAGGTGACAAGGCATCTAAAGTCTGGGGCCAGGGTCAGCCACAGTCATTACAGTGACACTGTAGGACTAGCTTGGGTGGGAGGCCTGGGGTCTTAGTGCTCTGGGTCACTGGGGATCCCCCCAGGCAGGACATCGGGAGCTGTGGAGCAGGGGCAGTTCACCATCAGCGCGGATCTCCACAGGCCGCAATGGCACAGGGCAGAGGTGGGGAAGTTGCCTTCTTCAAGAACTGACCGGGAGGGCGGGTCAGCCGGAGCCACTCAACACACACTCGTGGTCAGAACCTGTCCCACAGGGCCTGGCCGACTCTGCGCTCCCATCTCCAGAGTCTGTCACTGTCGGGGCTGCATAACCGCCCTGTCCCCAGCCAGGGCAGGGTGCCAACGGGGTTGGGAAGGCTGGCGCTGTTCCTGGTACTCCAGGACAGCAGGTGTGTGGGGGGGACTAGTTGTAGTTGTGTGTGTGTGTGTGTAGGGGGCACACATGACATGACCTGGGTGGTCCCCAGTGCTGCAGGGCCCACTCAGGACCCTCAGACATGCTTGGATTAAAGGCAAGCACTTATGGCCAGCCATTCACTGTGGGGTCACCACTGTGGTCCCAGGGCAGGCTGAGGAGCCAACAAAGGGGAGTCAGTCCAGGCGCCATGAGCTCCCTGGGTCATAACAGAGGTGCTGTGAGGACGGCGGCAGATGTGGCTATGGGACTTGTGTGTGGAAGGTGAGAAGACCCGATGTGTGTGCACATGGGGGTGTGGAGGGCTCACTCATGTGGAGCCCTTGCTCTGCTCTGGCTCACTCACAACAGAAAACGGGAAGAGCAGCGCATGCGAGCTTGGTGAGACCGGCCGGCCACTCGCCTCCTCTGTGGGAGCCTGCCAGCGAGCATCCCTTGGCACAGGCCGGCCAGCCCCAGGTCACATGACCCCACGTGAGCAATGCGCCATGTGCACAAAGTCCCTGAAGTCAAGCACCGACATGTAAGCGCTCTTGAGGCCTGACACTCACAGCCTGAAGGCCCCATGGCGCAGCTGCAAGCCAGAGAAACGGGGGGCACGTGGCTTGTCAGAGGTTTATTTACTTCTGAGGCTGACAGGCGCCTCCCCTCCTTCCACTGAGATCTGAGGAGGTGGCCTTCTACTTGTCTTTGAAGTTGGCCTTTCTCTTCTCCACGAAGGCGGTCATACCTTCTCTGCGGTCATCCTAATGGGAGAGACATGGGGCTGGTGTCCTCCCATCTGGTCTCTGTCCACCCGACACAGGGCAGTGTTTGTGCCGCTGCGGCAGCTGCCAGCATGTGTCCTTTCTTTTGCATGCTGGCACACATGTGCGCACACATGTGCACACCCACTGTCTTCACTCTCCTCCAGAGCCCAAACCATATACGTTCAGTCCTGCTACAAGACACCAGAAGCTCAGCTAATGACCAAAGAACCAGGCTGTAGTGTCGAGAGACCACTGGCAGGGTCTTGGGGCAGAGCGCTCTAAAGTTCAGTTATGGTAACACGTGGTCACTCACTGTCATCGAGGCGATGCCGACTCACAGTGACCCTACAGGACAGGGCAGAACTGCCCCTGTGGGTTTTGGAGACAGTGACTCCGGATAGAAGAATAAAACAGGAAGCCCGTCCTTCTCTGGCAGAGCAGCTGGTGGGTTAGAATTGCTGACCTTGTGGTTAGCAGCCCAATGCACAGACTACACTACCAAGGCTCCTTACACAAGGGTAAAGGGCTCTGCATTTCAAACCCAGGAGCTTGCCCACGGGCAGCCAGCTGTTGGGGCTCCCATGTGAGACCTGAGCTTCAGGGACTGGCCCGAGGGAGGAGGTGCTGCGGTCCGGGTCAGAGGGAATGCCAGGGGCTTGTTTGGGGAGGGCCGTTTACTCACAGTGGCAAAGGTTGAATAGAATAGCTTCTTCTCCAACTTGTTTCCTTCTGTTAACGTCATTTCAAAAGCTGGGAGAGAAAATCTGGGTGTTAGGAGCTGAGCTGGCAAAATGGGGCTCTCACCCCCCTGCACCCACCACCCAATTCCACTGGGATCTGAAACATTACAGCAACCCCATTCTTGCTCCATTTTCCTGCCTCCTTGGTTCCCACATCTTCCAAATCCCCCACCGAGACCACCTCAGAACCAGCTGCTGGGGTGCCCCTGCCCACAGAGGCGTGGCGGTTAACTGGTCAGGCTGGGCAAGGCCTGGGCCCTCATCCTGAGAATAAGCGGGTCCACAGACAGCATGTTTTTAATCCACATATAACTCCAGTGGCATGGAATTAAGCCACAAGGTGCTTTCGACCAGCCCTGCAGACAGGGCCTATGGAACATGCGGAGTGTGCGGGTCTGGGAGCCCTGGTGGTGCGGGGTTAGGGCTGGGCTGTTCCCCACAAAGCCAGAGGTTTGAACCATCTGCTGCTCCCCAGGAGAAAGATGCAGCTGTCTGTCCCTTTAAAGAGTGAGTCTGAAGCCCACAGGGACGGTTCTGCTCTGTTCTTTGGGGACACCGTGAGTCGGAATCGGCTTGAGGGCAGTGGGTTTTGAATATACGCAGGTCCCCTAGCGGAGCGACGTCACAAACATCAGCTGCTCCAACTTCAGGCCCCAGAGGTGACGGAACTCGCCCGAGGACACATTCACGTTCCAAAGTCAGTGACCGGTCCATACACACCGGGATGGCAAATTTTCGATCACACCACCTGATCGAACACAAATGAGATGGGGGCCTGGGCAGATGGGAGCTGGGTAGGTTTGAGCTCTTGGCTGTCAGATGGACAAGACAGAATGAAAAGTTTCCAGATGGACAGAGCTGACTGTCCCCACATGCTCACAGCACATGGGTTCAGAAGGTTGTTCTACTGGGATGGACGCAGGATGCGGGTCCTGCCCTGGGCTGCAGAACACCCCCTGCCCCTGGTAGAGCTCTACCTGCACTGACTGACTCCTTGGCCATTGCCACCACGATTTTGGAGTTGCTGGCGATTTTTTCCGCACACCGGATGGCTTCCTCAACCAGGGTCTCCACAGGGAAAACCTTGCTCACGAGACCTGGAACAGAGAAGGTGGGTGCCATGTTGCGGGGGCACTGGCATCCTTCCGCTTCAAGGCGCCAGGGTCCCAGGGTCCCCAATTGGCCAGTCAGCAGGCCTCTGGCCATCCTCTGCCATGGCCTTCACAAAACTCCCAGGACAAGGTGGGAGGCGATGATGGAGACCATGGCCCCCTTGGGAGCGGGCCTGATGCGGAACCTGCAGGAACCTCGAGCTGTTAGTGGGTCTGGGTAGTGCAGGGTGCCCTGCACCTTGTGGGTGTGACTTAAAAACGAGTGCTGACATTTCTGATTTGAGTGACTTCAAATAGAAATTTAAAATGCCATTTTGAGTTAAACTAAGACATTCATTTGTACTTTTCTAAAAGCCCTGTCTCCTACACACCTTACTTTTAAGAACTTTTCTCGGTCAAAGTGCTCCTGCTTAGAAAAACTCAGGTGGCAGGGCTTCCAGCTCTCTCTCAGCCAGGCAGAGCTGCTGTCCTTTGGACCTGGGATCTCCACACCGGAGACAAAACGGGGCCACCAGGGATGATGAGCAGCAGCAGGAGACCAAGGTGAGAGGGTGCCTTGGGTGTGGACAGGGGGTAGCTGGCGGGTGGGGCACCTCAGGAAACTTACTGAGTAGCTAGAACTCAGGAACAGGCCAGGCCAGCCCAGGAGGACCAGGGAGAGGCTGGCCATACGAAAGGTTGAGAAGAGGTTGTCTTGCCTGAAGAACTGTGTCCTGAATCTTTCCTGGCCCTGAATTGTAACCTGCTACTTCCTTAATAAACTCCTAACAGTGAGTGTGGCCCATGAGCTATGTGTGGCTGTTTGATGAAGCCAGCAAAGGAGCAGAGAATGGGAGGGGAGGGGCAATTGGTGTCGGAATTAGTGGTAAGGTTGGGCGGGTACGTGTCTGACCACTGCCTTTTAAGAACTGGGCGGGGGCTGTTGATCTTGATTCTTCTTCCCCAGGAACGTCAGCAAGAAGGTCTGATACCGCCCCCCCACACCTTTCCTTCAGTGGTGTGCCTGCTGGTTCCTCTGTGGTGTGGGATGGGATGAGCGAGTGACAGCAGCAGGCAGCCCTTAGCTCCTGCTCACCTGCCTGCTTGGCCTCCTGGGCTGAGATCCGGTCACCGGTGAGGACCATCTCCATGGCCAGCGACTTCCCAACTGCCCGAGTGAGCCTCTGTGTGCCCCCGGCACCTGCAAGGACCCCAAAACCAGTCAGTTTGAGGTACAAGCTTGTCCTGGCCTGGCAGTTCTCCCACACTCAGCCACTTGTCCATGCCCCACACCCACACCTCTCTTTGGTTAGTCCATCTACTTTCTAGAAATCTCCAGCACTTGCTGTCCTGGGCCTCTTCCCAATAGCTCCTGGGCAGGGTCAGACTGCACAAATGCTTGCTTGCTGTGCTTGGGCCCGCCGGCCTCCAGAATCTGACCTCAGACGTCAAGGGCAGCAGGGGCAACCCTGAGAGAGGCTTGCTCGCATCAGTGTGCCCCACAACCCTCCTGGCCCTTCAGAAAAGGCTTCCAGGCTGGAGCCAGACTGCCCAGGTGGCACCTTCCCACCATGCCCATCCCTTGGCCCAGAGGGTGGCTGCTAAGGGTACCGGGCTCCACACTCAAGTCCTGAGCTAGAAGTCTGTCCACTCACTGCTGGACACGGTGCACCTGCAGGGGTCAGCACGCATTCGGGGGAGGCACCTGGAAGGACCATGTTCACAGACAGCACCTGCTACCTGGGATGGTTCCTAGGAGGATCTCGGGCTGCCCAAATTGCGCCTTCTCCCCTGCGTAGATGATGTCACACATCATGGCCAGCTCGCAGCCACCACCCAGCTGTGGACACAGAGCCCAGTTAGAGAGCTGCTTTGTGGGCTCAATGATGTTGCTGGGATGAGACCCACAGGCAGGCTGGCCACGGGGTGTGGCTCTCGCTCTGTGGTCCCTCGGCCCTGAGTTCTGTCGAGTGAGGGGCTAGTTTGGAGCT
Source organism: Echinops telfairi (assembly GCF_000313985.2). Taxonomy (NCBI): domain Eukaryota; kingdom Metazoa; phylum Chordata; class Mammalia; order Afrosoricida; family Tenrecidae; genus Echinops; species Echinops telfairi. The sequence goes on along the minus strand of NW_022103968.1, from coordinate 359,104 downwards.
CTCCCCTCATCCTCCCAAAGGGCTGGCTGCGTACCAAGAACACTTGATTTACCACAGGAGGGATATGGGATCTGGCCATAGGCAAGTGCTTTTTGGACTGCAGCCCTGAGGACTTAAGCTCACAGGGGCACAAAGGGCCAAAGATCATGAAAAATTAGGATGACCTGGGGGCGGTGAGTGCCTTGGGGAACTGGGGCAGCCAGCATAGGGACCCAGAGGTGTAGTTGCTGGCCTGGAAACCACACTCAGAGTCAATAGAAACCTGGCACTTTATACACCCAGGCTCCAGGCCCAACCTGTGGGGGAAAGTAGGGTGCAGTACAGAGGGGCACCTTACACACCCAGGCTCCAGGCCCAGCCCGTGGGGGATTTGGGGGGCACAGAGCGGCACTCACTGCATAGCCATTGACGGCCGCGATCACGGGCTTCCTGATTCTGGCTACTCGGTCCCAGTGGCTGAGGAACCCAGCGGAGTAACAGTCCTGGAATGTCCGGTTCTGCATCTCCTTGATGTCAGCTCCCGCTAGGAAGCAGGCACAGACACTCAGGAGTCCCCAAGTGTAGGGCCCGCCTATCCTTCAACACCTGGTGGACAGGGCGTCAGGTACACCAAGCGTATGCAGCAGTGCTGCTGGTGGAGGCTGGCTGCACACCCGTGCGCTTGGCTGTGGACATGCTCTTTCCCAGCCAGCAGTGTGCCTCCGCTGGCACTGGCCCCACGTACTTTCCCCTGGCACACCCAGGGGCCCAGGCCATGCCTGGCTCCCAGAGGTGCCAGCCTGCCCTGCACTATTCCCTCCTGCCTACCGCCCATGCCCCCTGTAGCCTCCCCACCTGCAAAGGCCTTCTCCCCGCCCGTGAGGACGATGGCCCCCACAGCCGGGTCCCCTTCGAACGCCTCCAGTGCCTGGTTCAGCTCCACCACGAGGCTGTCACACAGTGCGTTCAGAACCTTGGGTCGGTTCAGCTGGATTAGTCCCACACTGCCGCCCTTTCCTGTCTTCTCCATGGTGATGTACTCCAAGTTGCCACCTGCCAAGATGAGGTAGAGGGTACTGCTCAGTGGAGCCCCTGCCTGCCCTCGTGGCTGTGGTGCTGCCTGGGGCCCACAGTGGGTTTTCTGTGCTACTGGCTTCACCCAGGGCTGACTGGCACAGGTAGTCACCTGGCCCTCCTGCTACAAACATGTCACACCATGTGTCACACAACCATGCACTCTTCTTCCAACAGACGTTGGTGAGGGCAGTCGGGTGGGGGGCACAGAGTGGCAGGGCTAGCCCAAAGTGGGCAGTCCTGAGATGGAGTCGCCAGCTGAACCATCCTGGGGGCTGGGGAAAGGCTTGAAGAGAGAAGAAGTGACAGTGGGCAGGCGGCAGCAGGTGGGGAAGGAGACAGGCTGAGAAGACATTTGCAGTCTGTATCTTAAGGCCAGGAGATGACCACCGCCATTCCCCTTAGGGGCGGAGCTGAGGGGTCTTCCTGGTCGGGCTGGCCCAAGGTCCCTCCAGCACGGCGTCCACGCCCCAGGAACACTAGGGCGGGGTGTGGAGGCGCAAGTTTCCATCACAGACCCACGAGGGGGTGAAGGGGCGCAGAACACGTGGGGTGGCCACACGAGGGGATGACCCCACCCGGGCCTCCCTTCCCACAGGGCTGGGGCGCTCTGGTCGCGGGCGCTGGAGGACGCCGGGGTTAAGGCGCGGTGCAGGCCAAAGTGAGCCCTGGGGTCAAATTGGCGGTCTGTGGCCACCCGTCCCGCTCACCCGAGGCGAAGGAGCGCAGCATCGAGCAGCTGGCCCGGGGCCGCAGCGGGCCGCAGACGTGGGGCAGGAGGACACGCAGGGTGGCCATGGCACAGTCCCGATGCCTAGCTGGCACTGCACCTCCCCGCGGAGCCGCCCCTCGCCGGCGCCACTCCGGGCTCGCACCGCCCCCAGGCCGGCTATCGCGAGACCACGGAGGGGCAGGGCCGACGCCGGGGGCGGAGCTACACAGCGAGAGCCAGGTCTAGGCTGGGGGCGGGGCAAGAGGGCCCAGAACGGGCTCGAGGCTGGGGGTGTGGTTATGTGAGTCGGGCGTAAGATCTACTCAGGGGAAGGGCTGCGAGGGTTTAGCGGAGCAATGGAACCTGCTGCGGGCGGGCCTTCGGGGACCCGGAGCGGGATCCTGGCTGGGGATAGGTTCCGGAGTCAGAATCGAGGTTGGGGTTGGCTTACGCGAGGCCGGGTACGGGATCGAGGCTGGGTGCGGAGCAGGGAAGGTCAAGGGCCTGGAACCAAGGTCAGGCTGCCAGTTGCAGGTCAGGGGCGGGAAGGAGGCCCCTCGATCGTGTACGAAGGGCAGGGCCAGGGTCAGAGGCGAGGAAAGTTGCCTTCGTACTAAAGGGTCGTAGGCCGTGGCCCAAAGGGCTCGGGCCAAGCCCATATCCTTCAGGGTTCGTGATCCGAGGAATGTGAACGCAGAGACGGGGCAGGGGATACCGTATGGCCGCCAATCCTGTGGAGGGCAGTTGGGCAGAACTCCCATGCAGTATTCCTAAGAAACCGGACTAGCTCAAGTCTGTTGGGAGTACCTGGGGCTCCTCAACCCAGAGCTCCCGTCCGGCCGCCTCCAGAGCACACAGCCCCGGGTCAAGCTTGGGTTCGATGCGCCCAGGCCGTGCTGTCTAGCAAGCCTGCTAAAGACAAGGTAGGGGGTTCAAGCCGCGGGCTCCTCTGGAGAAAATGAGGCGATTTGTTCCTGTAAGAGTTGAAATCAACCTGCTGGCAGTGAGCTTGGGTTTTAAGGGCTTGGCGGTTGGAACCCACCAGCTGCTCCCAGGACGAAAAGTACCGGAAAGAAAGACTTGGTCTCGGAAACCCGCAGGGGAGCTTGTACTCTGCCCTAAGCTGAGCTACGAGAGGACGAGAGTGCCTGCCTCCATGCACACCACCAGGAAAACCAAATTCACAGCGACCCTACAGGACAGGTCGAACTGCCCCTGTGGGTTTCCGAGACTAACTCTTCACGAGAGGAGAAAGCCCTGTTTCCCCCTCCCAGTGGCCGGTGGTCCACGACGCCTCCAGGCCATTCTAAGGCACCCGATAATCCATAAACCTAAAGTTCCCCGCCTCAGAGGGCGTCTGATGCCTGGGGAGGTTCTCATTTGGACGCTAGAGGTAGACAGAAACGGGAGAAACATTTGGGGGACCGACTGCAGGCATAGGCACGGCGCGCTTTGCCCACTCGCAGTCCCGTCCTAGCACTGGCACTGTGAAGCCGCATGGGGTGCGCCTTCGCTCCAACAGAAACGTGCAGAAGAAAGAGGTTCAGGGATTTAGCCCACTAAGAACATTTAAAACTCAGATTTCTAAGTCCAAGCCGCGGGGAATCTCTCAGAAAGCCAGGCAAAGGGAGACGGGAAGAAACCGCAGGTCCAGTGAGGAGTGTCGCACGTCCGGAGGAAAGCGTTCCGGGAAAGCCAACCGCAGGCTCGAGAGTCGCTAAACAACAGTTGCTCGCGCGCGCGCGCGGGCAGTGAAAATCGTCCCTGTAAGAAAGTCGCCGTGTGAAACTATGATCTGCGCTGGAAACCTTCATTCGTCTAATTTAAAGTGAAAAGTTAAAAAAACACAATGGAAAAGGCTCCCGGCGCCATGTTGCCCGGCCAAACTGAGCGGTGAAGACTGCGGCAGGCTGGAGGGTGCTGGGTGGGGGAGGGCGGGCCTGGGATCCCGGTAACCCACGACCCGGTTCCCCGGACCTCGGGCTGTGTATTACACCCGTCTCAGACGACCCCAGGAGCCCAGGTGGGGCTGCGAGTTAGGCACTGGGCAGGCCCAGGTGTGGTTTTGTCGTGCGTGGGGCCACTATGAGCTGAGGCCCAGTACGGACACCTAACAACATAAGCTGACCCGTGGAGACCCACCCCACTACCCCGAGCCCTGCAGCCGCCGGGCCCGTGGGCCTCTCAGGGGACTTAGAGCTTGGCGCCCTGACCCTCGGGCGAAGGAGTCCGAAGGTGAAGGCGCTGGCTCGGCTTATCTGAGCCCGGCTGTGGGAGGACTGGGGCGACCGGCACCACCTTCTCGCCGCGCCCCGGCCTCGTGACCCCTGTCCTCGAGCTACGGCCAGGCCGCAGGGGAAGGACTGGTGCCAGCGGGTCCGCCATGTTTCCCCGGACCCGCCAGTCAGGTCGGCCCTGAGGGCCCCCACGCCCCAGCTGGCCCCGCCCACGTGGCCCCGCCCCGCGCTCCCTCGGCCCCGCCCCGCACGCCCCCGGCGCGCATCCGACATCCAGAAGTGACACGCCATGCGGTCAAGTTCCAGTGGCGGCGTAGCGGAAGCCCCGGGCCGCGGGTCGCGGGTGCTGGTGGTGGGCGGCGGCATCGCGGGTCTGGCTGCCGCGCAGAGTCTCTGCCGCCATCCGGCCTTCTCGAACGTGCGGGTCCTGGAGGCCACCGCCCGCACCGGCGGCCGCATCTGCTCGGAGAGAAAATTCGGTAACGGCCCTTCCCTCGGACTCCGCCCCGGAATCCAACTGGCACTGGGCTTAGCCTGTGCTCCACCGCCAACCAGCCTGGGGCTGAGCTGAGCTGCACCCCCAGCCCCGTGCCCATCTAATCTCCTTGACTTACTGGGTCCCCAAAACTCAGCTACCTGACCTCCACATTAGCCAGGCCCTGGAGAAGGAGGGAACCCCGCCCCTCCGGAAGGGAGCTTACTCTGCCCCCAACCCGGCCTGTCCTGGGAGCTCTTGCGCCCAGGGGCCTACCTTCTTGGGGTAGAATCTCAGATGATGTCTCTGGCCCTTCCAGGTGGTGTGGTGGACATGGGTGCCCAGTGGATCCACGGACCTTCCCAAGGCAACCCGGTTTTCCAGCTGGCTGCCCAGTATGGGCTGCTGGGGGAGAAAGAGCTCTCCGAGGAAAGCCAGCAGTTGGAGGTGGGGGGACACCCGGGCCTGCCCTCCGTGTCCTATACCAGCTCAGGCCGCAGCGTGAGCCCGGAGCTGGTGGTGGAGATGAGCTATTCTATGCCCTGCTGGACCAAACGCGGGACTTCCTGTATTCGGCCCAGACCCCTGTCCCCAGCGTGGGCGAGTTCCTCAAGCAGGAGCTCAGCAGGCATGTGGCTGACTGGCCTGAGGACCAGGACACCAGGAAGCTCAAGCTGGCCCTCCTCAACAGCCTCTTCAACCTCGAGTGCTGTGTGAGCGGCACCCACAGCATGGACCTGGTCGCTCTGGGGCCCTTCGGAGAATACACCATGTTTCCTGGGCAGGACTGCACCTTCAAGGGGTATGTGCCTATGGGCCCTCACCCACCTCGAAAAGCCTCACTCTAGCAGCCATGAATACCAGGCTGCCCAAGGAACCCAGGCCTGCTCCTCCCCCCTCCCCTGTGCACCCAAGGCCAATCCATCTCTAATCGATGGCTACCCTCCTCTTTCATGTCCCCAGTGCTGCCCACCACCTCCACCTTGGTCTTGCTAGCCTGGGCCCCTGGCTGTGGGGGCCTGTTGGACTCGATGGCCACCTGTGTCGT
>NW_022103968.1:337543-353127 GCF_000313985.2 Echinops telfairi | reverse complement strand
CAGAGGGAGTTTGGCCACCACCAGGTGCAGGCAGATGGGGACAGGGGTGCACACAGTAGTGTGGTGGTGTGGTGGGTCCCTCTTGGCAGAGGCGGGTGCTTCAGGTCAGGAGGATGTTGGGGTCCCTCTGAGCAGATGATTCTGGCTTTCGAGGCTTTTGAGGGGGGTCTGTAGGTTTATTTCAGGCGGTACCCCTCCACCTTCCCCCCTACCCAGATGCCCTCCTGTGCCTCAGGGGCTACGAGGGACTTACGAGCCGCCTGGCAGCTTCCTTGCCCAGGGACGTGCTGATCTTCAACAAGCCAGTGAAGACTATCCACTGGAACGGGGCCTTCCGGGAGGAGGCGCTGCCTGGGGAGACACTGCCCGTGTCAGTGGAGTGTGAGGACGGGGACTGCTTCCTGGCCCACCACGTCATCCTCACGGTGCCCCTGGGTAAGGCTGAGCCATGCTCAAGAGTGCAGGCACGTGTCTACCTGGTGCTGCTGGCCCTGGTCTGTTGGCGCTTGGGGCTTGGCTCCTGTCTTCACCTTAGTGGCTTCCAGGTGGGCCTGCAACTGTTTTCTTTGAAGTGACCCTGACTCCGGGGCCTTAAGTGTGTCAGAGCCAAGCTGTGCAACAGATGCAGGACTTTCGGGGGCATGTCCAGAAGTGTCCTGCCAGGCCTCTCTTCGGAGGAACCCTGGGTGGGCTCACACCTCAGCTTCTGAGAGGCTGGGCAACAGCCATCCGCCCACCTGGAGGAGACTTCCGGACAGACGAGGCTTGCCCCCAGTGTAAGAGAGGGTGCAAGTGATTGTGTGCTTACTCGGAGGCGGTCAGAAAGGGGAGGGCTTGTGGAGGTGGTCCACTCCCATAGGTGACAAAAAAAGGACCTGAGCAGCCAGGTGTCCAGGTGAGCACCGTGTCGGTCTGTGCATGGAGTTACATCACCCTATTCATTGCCAGAGCAGGTGCTTCTGGTGGAAATCCAGGGGGCAGAGTTTAAAAAGCTGGGTAAACCCTGGGGTTGATAGGCTTGGCAGGGGTTGCTGTTGACCTCTGGCCCCTGCAGGGTGTGGCATGGTGCTGGGCCTGCCTGTGCACATTCTTTGTTTTTTAAGCATAAGGGAAGACATTTATTGGAGCCCATACGGGAAACCCTAGAGGGGCCCAGCATACCCTACTGTGTAGGCAGGCCCAGCAAATGGTCATACCATTCACTGTACCCCCATGTCCCAGAGGATCGCCTTGAGTTGAGCTCCAGAGCCCCAGGACTGGCTGGGGGTGGGGACAGCCTGTGCACATTCTTGCTGGCCTGTTACAGAGCAGGTGAGAGTTAAGTTCCCAGGTTAGTAAAACTAGCAAGTGCCCAAGCCAACACTGAGATCTTGATCTGGCCACCCCAGAGGCCAGTGGTCTCCTCACAGGGCCTTGTGGATGGATGTGCTGAGCAAAACACCCTGCTGTCTCCTCCTGCGTTTGGCGCGCTTGGCTTTTTGTTTCGTGCCTTTCTGCTGCCATGTAGCTTTCTGACGTGACTGGAAGCACCTGTCCGGCTTTACTGTTGGGAATGTTGGTGGGTTTCATATCCCCCTTTCTCACGGCGTTTTCTGTGATTCACGAACACTCGGGAATGGACAGTGGGGTAAGTTTCTGTAGGGAAAGTGCGGGCTGCAGCCGGACAGATGGGGCTGCGCCAAGAGGTCGTAGTGTTCAGCTGTGCTACTCGGGTGTCCGAACTGACTCGTCAGAGTGCTTGGAACTTACCGTGATTGGCTTGTTAGTACTTGTGCTGCAAATACTTCATCTTCTGGTTCGCTGACATTTGTCTGTCTGTTTGTCAAGCTGGTTGCTAAGTGGCTTTTAGGGAAAAGTTGTATGGTAACTGGGCTCCAAACTAACTCTTCCTTGGGTGGCTTGTGGAGGCTGAGAGGACTCAGGATGAGAAGCTGCTCACCATCCTTGCCTGTCCAGTGGTGGCCAGGGTGCCTGTGGAGGCCCACAGCTGCAGCGCTGACTTCTGGGATGCCCTCGCTGCTGCCTGCTTGGGGCCACGGGGCCAGGAGTGAATGGTGGTCTTTGGAGGAAGGGGTTGGCCCTGAGCCTCTTCCTCTGCCCCGTTGCTGGGCCATGGGTGGGGGCCATGTTGCTTGTGGAGTCGGGTTTAAGAGACTCTTGCCGGTCAGTCATGTCCCGCTGTGCTTGCAGGCTTTCTGAAAGAGCATCTGGACACCTTTTTCCAGCCGCCGCTGCCTCCCGGGAAGGTGGACGCCATCAGGAAGCTGGGCTTCGGAACCAACAATAAAATCTTCCTTGAGTTTGAGCAGCCCTTCTGGGGTCCGGACTGCGAGAGCATGCAGCTGGTATGGGAGGGCTCATCGCCGCTGGAAGCTGCCGGGCCTCAGGCCCCTGACGCCTGGGTCAGGAAGCTCAGTGGCTTCCTGGTCCTGCCCCACTCTGGGTGCGTGCCCGCCCATATTTGCCTACAGGGACAGAGCAGGTGTTTGGGGGAGGGTTCTGCCCACAGGGCGGGCCAGGAGCACCCCAAAGCCCTGGTAACTGACCTGGGCTCTCACCCCCCCACCCTTACCTTCCCCTGCCTCATGAGATGGTGGGAGGGTTTTGCAGGCAGGGCCTGAGGACTGGGGACATGTTGGCACATAGGAGGTGTGTTGGTGTGTAGGCAGGTGTGAGTTTCTATCGGAAGCTGGGCCTTGTAGAGCACGGAAGAGATGGGAACAGGAGTCTTGTTTATAACTGGGGCGGAGGTTTGGGCAATACATAAACCTTGGTGGTCCCTTCCTAGCCTGTCTCCCGCCCCGCCACCCCTGCAGGTCTGGACATGTCCTCTGTGGGTTCATCGCAGGGCTGGAGTCCGAGTTCATGGAAACCCTGTCTGACGACGAGGTCCTACAGTCTCTCACCCAGGTCCTTCGGACGGTGACAGGTAGGCACCCCTGCTGGTGCCTGTGGGAAACACGGGCAGTGTGGCTCTGCGTCTGCAGGCGTCACCACAGCGCTGTCCGCAGAGAACCAACATAGTCATCCTTCAGCCAGACCTTGCAAAGAGAGCAGCTGGGGGCCCCAAAGCCCAGGGAGGATATCAGCGCTGCTGGCTGCCGTGTGCCCACTAGTCTGTGTCTGGTGTGTAGCTGAGCCCCTTCCTGCATGCTCGAGCTTGGCTTGCTTCCCTGGAAGAAACTGCTTAGCCCTCAGAGAATGGGGTGGCCAGCGTGGCGGCAGGGGCGTGTGCAGGCTTACCCAGCTTCTCTCTTTGGCTCAGGGGACCCCCAGCTCCCTGCCCCCCGGAGTGTGCTGCGCTCTCGCTGGCACAGTGCCCCGTACACCCGGGGATCCTACAGTTATGTGGCCGTGGGCAGCACTGGGGAGGACATTGACCTGCTGGCCCAGCCCCTTCCTGAAGCCAGCGTGGACGCCCAGGTAAGACGACACCCCCAAACCCCCAACTAGAAAAGATCCGTGAGCGAGGAGGCAAGGGAGCCACAGGGGCTGGGATCATGACTCTGAGCCCAATTTCCTTTTAAAATTAAGTTTTAAAGCATGTTGTATTTTCAGTATGTGATACGAGGACATGCTTAAAGAGCCAACAAATTCATACTGCTTGTTGACAAAGCCTCATAGATCGGCATCACCCCCCCTCCCAGCAGAAGCACTTATTATGTCAGCGGTCCTTACCTTCTACTTCACCGTCCCTCCCACTGACACATTCATGCTGCCACTTAAAACCAGACAGTACCACTTCAGCTCAACTTGAGCTGTGCACGGCATGGAGAGGAGTGTGCCTCTCACAGCTGCCAGCTCACAGCAGGCCTGGCTTCTGGGGCCCAGACTGCTTTTAAGGGACCCCTTACACGATAAGTCATCTGCAGGCAGGCTGGTGTGCATCTCCGAATGTCAGGACAGCCTTTGAGGTAAAACCAAAAACAGTCCCTGCAGTGCTGCCCTGCTTACGCGGGAATGCACATGCTGCCGGCAGCGTCGGCAGCTCTCCCAGCTGTCTGGTCCTCTGCTCAGTCTGCTGCTTTGGCACCTTTGGTACTTTTCAGAGTCTTCTGCTGTAGGCAGTATTGACTGAGCGCTCTATGCACGGAAGATAAGAGGTTGGAGCTTTCTACATTCTGTGCCCCCAACCTCCAATCCTCCACCCCATCCTCCCCAGATGTTCTCCAGAGATGTGGTATGATTGCACTGCAGTGCTACATTACCTGCAAACACCATTCACTCCTGGGCTGGGAGGGGAAGTGGTGTTTCTTTGTGTGAAAGGGAGGGAGGAATTATCCGTGAAATGGAGTTTATTAGAATGAGCATGCTTGTGAGTGTGAGTATGAGTGTGGGGGTGTGAGTGCGTGAGCGTGAATGTGCACATATTTGTAGGATTGTGTGTAGACTGAATGTATGAGAAAGAGTTGGAAGTGTGTCTGGGTGTGAGTGCATGAGTGGGTGCACATGAGTGTGTGTGAGTGAGTACCTAAGCGAATGGGAATGTGTGTGAGTTTGGAGTTGTAAGTATGTGGGGTGTGACGGGTTGTGAGTGTGTCGGGTTGTGTGTGGTTGTGAGTGTGTGGGGTTGAGTGGTTGTGTGAGAGTGTAGAGTTGTATGTATGAGTGAGTACATAAGTGAGTGTGAATGTGTGTGGGCATGGGTTTGTGGTGTTGAGAGGGTGTGGAGTTGTGTATGTGGGGCTTATGTGTGGTTGTATGTGTCTGAAAACATGTCCAATCTCTGCTGCTGTGTAACAGGCCCCCATGCAGGGCTGAGGCGGGCGCTGTATTGAGTGATAGATTCTGCAGGTCAGAGGGGACCCCTCCTTCAGCTCCATGATGTCTGCGCTCAGCACCTGGGACCTGGAGCTGCTGGGGCTGGGGCAGTGGAGGGCGGGCCACAGGCTTCCTCCCAGCGGATGGCCACACGTGGCTGCTGGGCCCAGTGACCTGGCCCTGGAAGGTGAAGCCCTGCTGTCTGATCTTGCTACAGCTGCCCAGAGCCTGCCCCAACTTGTGGGCAGGAAAGCCATGGCTGTGGGGTGGACTGCAGTGCCTATGTGGAGACCTGGTTGGAGAGTGCCCCCCAGGGCCTCTGAGGCTGTTGTTTCCCTGGAAGCCCACTGCTGCCTGGGTCTTCCGCAGAGCAGCTGGTGGGTTTGCCCCACCTACCTCTCTGGTGGCAAGAGAGGCCTTAGCCGCTGTGCCACCAGGGCGCCTGTGACACAGCTACACCAGTCAAACCAAGCCCGCTCACGAGGCAGGCTCTGCGTCAGGGCAGAGCAGCTACAGAGGGCTCGGGGTTGCGGTCCTGGTAGAAGCTGGCTGCTGCAGCTTTCTCACGAGGAGCACCTGGGAGGAGGGGCTTCTGGGTAACAGCTAAACCAGTGGAGTGACCCGCTCACACCATGACCGACGAGGTGGTGACCTTTGAATCCATGCTGGTGGGTCACCTCAAGCAGGACAGCATAGCCCATGCCGAACTGGATGCCCCAAGGGTGGCCTCGGGCAGTAGACAGCCACAGGATGGTTGGTGGTTTTGAACCATTACCTCCCTGGAGCGACTGACTGTTCATGAGCAGCACAGTGGCGGGGAGCCCAGCATTGGATTCATGGCCCACAGGAGTCTGAAGGATACTGCGTGGCCCATGGCAGCCCAAAGCCCCTTCCCTTGTCCACCCTGGGAGGGTTCTCAAGTGCTGGCCGGGTCTGCCCTGTTCTTCCTCCACGAGGGCTTGGCGGGTTGGGGTGAGGTGGCATGGGGGTGGAACGGGGCCCACCTGCTTTTTGAGGTTTTCTCTGGGGTGCTCTCCCTGGCCAGATCCTCTGCCCAAGCCTTTCGATGTGGAAACTTTATCCATTGCGTAGTCAAGTTTGCTCCATGTGTGACTGCTGGCTCTTGTTCTCTGAGGCTTCCTGTCCGCTGTGGTGTGGGAGGGCCTGCCTTTTGTTGCCTACTCCCTGCCCTGCAGGCCCCTCTCTGGAGCCCCTTGGGACAAGCTGGCACACCCCTTCAGACTGGGCCTCTCTCTCTGCAGCTCCAGATCATGTTTGCGGGGGAAGCCACACACCGGACCTTTTACTCCACCACGCATGGGGCGCTGTTGTCGGGGCAGCGGGAGGCCGAGCGGCTCATCAACCTGTATCAGGCTGCAGAGGACCAGCCACCCCAAGCCTGAGCCCCTCCTAGGCCCTTTTTACTGGCACCCCGCTGAGGATGCCCCAGGTTGAGATAGGGATCTCCCCCCCTACCCCTAGACTCAGCTGTTCTCATTCCTCCTGCCTGTCTGGAAGCTGTGGACTGAGCCCCAGCATGGGCACAGGTCTCCTGGAGGTGGGGACACAAAAAGTTGTGCAAACATAAAGATGCCAAACTGCTGCCCACTCACCGTCTTTGGTCCTCATCTTGCCTGGAACCCTTTGGCCCCCCCAGCCACCTCAGTGTGCAGCTATGCTCTCTAGGCTCTCCAAGACAGCCCTTCCCTTCTGGGAACCCCAGGATTCTGGGCTCTTCTGGGTCCTGGGATCCCCCCCACCCCCCGCCATTCCCCATGTTCATGGAGTCCTTGTGGCTGCCCTGTGGCTGCCAGGCAGCTGCTAATGGAGACCCTGGGCAGGGCAAGTTTGTTGGCCTGGGAGCAGTGAGGGCACTCAGTGAGGTCACTGAGTGGGGCACAGTGTTCAGCTCCCTGTTGGCTGCATCGACCCTTCAAACTTCAAGTCTGCCCCACCACTGCTCAGCAGGCTCCCATTCATGGCTCCCAGGTGGCGCAGAATCGGGTCGGAATCAAGTCCACAGTGGAGTCTAACACACACCCTTTCACAACTCCCATGCAGCCTTGGAAATGGGGGGGCCCTTGCAACCGAGGAGGGGTTACTTCTGGGGAATGCATCCAGCTCCAGCCTGGAACCTGGATTCCCCCTGAAGGCAATGGGGGTGGTGGTGTGTGTCCAGGCCACTGCGGCTACACAGGCTACATAGTGAGAGGCTTCTTCCTAGCCCCCACACCTCTGTCCACAAATGTGTTATAGTCACTCAGCGCCCCCTCCCCTCCCCTCGGCCACTCCCAGCCTTCACAGGGCTGCTCATCTTGTCCTCCTCCATCTCCCCAGGCCCCTTCCCTCAGGCCCTCACCCCTTGCCCTGACCAGTTTCCTCCTGTAGACTTAACCCAACCAGGAATTGTAGCCTGCTCGTCTCATGGGACAGAAACCTGGAATTTAAGAGTTTTGTTTTCATGAAGGTGCCCTGCTGCCACTGTTGGTTAAGCATTGGACTGCTAACTCAAAGGTCAGAGGTTCTGACAGCCTCTCTTGGAAGAAAGATGAGGCCGTAGAGATTTCTAGGCTCAGGAACCCTAAGGAAGGGGCTGTTGTGTTCCGTTTTGGGTGGCAGCAGTGGGCTTAGATTGGGTATTTTCATCCAGGGTCCCTGAGAAGGTAAACATCTAAACTCAAAGACCCCGACTGCAGACTAGCACACTGCTTAGGATGAGGGTTGTGTTGGTTCCTGCACCTCTGGGAGACTGCACAGAGGGAGCCTGGCAGGCCCAGGCCAGCCTTCCTGGCAGGGGACGCCAGGCAGGGCTGGTGTCTGAGGTGGTTAGGTGTCTTCTTGCTGCCCTGGAAGCACCAGGGAGGACTCAACCCCAAGCCCTGGGAGCTTGCAGGCACAGAGACCACAGGTGTGATGAACGTGTACCCACAGAAAGCCTGACCTTGTTGCAGAAGTTCAGACCCACAGTGGTGCTGTCCAATCATGTTGGGCTGCTGACCATGAGGTCGGCAGTTCAACCCTGGAAGGTTGTCAGCAGGAGAGAGATGAGGGCTTCTGCCCTGGAAACACCAACAGCCTTGGAGACCCTGTGCAAGGTGAGCCTTCGCTCTCCTCAGAAAGACAGCATAGGTTCCCAAACTTATTTGGCCTACGGACTACTTTTCAGGAAAAAAGATTTAGTGCCCCACTGGCAGTGGGAAACTTGAATCACAGACCATCATCCAGAATAAAGTGCAGGTCTGCATTTTCAGCCCACTGGGGCACTCACTGCCGACATCACCCCTGCCCCCCAGGAAACTGATCAAATCAGCCGTCGTCGTGGAGACCCACGACTGAGGCCTTAGTCATCCTGTGGGTCTGGGATCAAACTGCCCACACGCCAGCTCACTGCCTCGGAGCTGATTCCTACGCACAGTGACCTCGGAGTACTGCCGCAGTTGGTTTCTGAGACTAAACATGATTGCCGATGGTTTTGAACTGCTGACCTCGTGGTTAGCAGCCTAGTGTAGGTGCACCAGGTGGCTCAGATTTCACCGAAATAGGTGTGCACACTTTAGAATGGTAAACTATTTGTGAGCAAAGGGACAGCACTTAGCCATGGTCCCAATTTAGGAGGGTCAGGATAGAGGCCCGGAAACTCCCAAGTGACGGGATCGCAATGAATGGGTGGACGCAATGTATACGAGTTGCTGGCTGTAACCCGCAACCTTCACTCAATTCACAATGAAAAGTTTGGATAGGGTGAGAAAGATGAGGCTCCGCAAACCCAAAGGTTTTACGGTTCGATTCCGTCCTGTAAGGTCGTCACGAGTCGGAGTCGCTTCGCTGGCACCGCTTGAGCGGACACCCAAGAACGCGCGGTGCGGTCCCGCTCTCGTCCCCGCCCGTGCACGCGCCCGCTGTCGCGCGGAACCTTCGCGACCGGAACCCAAGTGGCCGGGCTCCGGGCGGCGGCGGAGGAGGCGGTGGACCCGTCCGTCAGCGGCGCGGCGTTTCCGGGACGGCGGCGCCATGAGACTGTTTCCGCGCGCTCTTTGCAGCGCTGTCCGGGCCGCCTGGCGGGAGAGCTTCCCTCTGGGCGGCCGCGACGTGGCTCGTTGGTTCCCGGGCCACATGGCCAAGGGTGAGGCGCGGGGGAGGCGACGGGTCCGGCGGCTGGAGCTCGCACCCCAGGGTCGCCTGTGTGATCGGCTGGGGCTCCGGCCGCCAGTCTGGAGGCTTGTCTTCGTGCTGACCCCACTCTGCGCGCCTCTGGCCCGGATCCCCGGCGCCGCGAGTGGAGGGGACCCTCCGTCGGAGCGGCAGCCGTGCCCTCGAATTCCGCCGGGCTTCCATTCGCCTAGCACAGCGGGGAAGCCTGGGGCGCACCAATGCCCCTCCTTATACCTCGCCCAGGCCTCGGAGCCGGGTCCCCACACGTGTGTCTCTCTAAAAGGCTGTTGGACCTGCGGCCCAGGGTATCTGGCTGTGCTGCGAAGAGCGTCCCACTCGTTCCGCCCAGATTACGCTCCTAGATAGTCTTTGGGAGGGGTTAAATGGAAGAGTGGGTGTGAAAGTACTTTTCAAATCACAGATGACCCGTCACCACCTCAATTCCTTTACAACGTGTCTTGAGTCGTGTTTCTCTCCTGCCTAAGTGTCTCTGGGCCCCTGTCAAAACCTGGCGCCACAAAGACTCCCAGGGCTTTTGCTGTCCCCCCTTGTTGATCTCAGAGCAAGCAGTACAGACCAGCCACATCTTTGCTCACCGCTGGTGTGCAGTCGGTGTCCCACAGGGACAAGGAACTCCGTGGTGGCAGGGAGTAGAAGTGGCCTGAGGTCGGCCACTGGCTGGACGTGGTATTATTGCAGACCCCAAACCCACTGCCTTCAAGTTGATTCTCACCCAAATGACTGACCCTTTAGACTTTAGAGGGTTCCTGGAAGCGTACAGCCTCCATGTCCTTGGAGCAGCTGATGGGTTTGAACAGCCAACCTTGCAGTGAGCAGCCTGACACTTGACCCAGAGCACCACCAGCACTGTTTTGCCTGCAGGTGGCGCTGCCGCTAGGTACTAGGGGAGCGTGCTGCTGTGTCTATGTTGGGGACCGGTGTGTTGAATGTTGGGGTTCCTGGGTAGGGCCATGTTTAGTGCTGGAGGACTGTGTGGTTAGGACTTGCACCAGCCCCTCCTCTGAACAGCTGTACCCAGGACTCAAGACCGTTGGAGGTTAAAGATTCCATCCAAGGTCACCCAGTGCCAAGTGGGGGCTGGCTCTGCAGGGGACGTTTTGACCCGAGACTAGCCCCTCCGCCCAGCAGAGGACGTGTGCTGTTGTGGAGAAGGCAGCACTTGGCATACAGCTGTGGCCACTTGGTGTTCCCCAGAGGTACCCCTTTAGGTTGTTTATGGCGGTCTTTCTGAGTCCAGTCTGCCTTGGGCCTCTCCCTGACGCGTCTGTCTCCTACTGTTTAGGCCTGAAGAAGATGCAGAGCTGCTTGAAGATGGTGGACTGCATCATTGAGGTCCACGACGCCCGAATATCCTTTCACAGGGGCACCTTGTTTTCTCCCACCTGCTGTCTGGATCCCACCTGGTTCAGTGCCACCACAGAGCTCAGCCTCACCTGTGGCAGTTACTGGCATTTCAAGCAGCGGGTCTCACCTGAGTGGTACATGCAATTTCCTGGGAGGCTTAAAAATCTCTGGGCCCCAATCCTGTCCAATTGAGTCAGAATCTCAGGTGTGAGTTCTGGATGTCAGAGTGGTCTGAGCTCCTGTGGGTGCATCAGTAGTGTCCCCTGCCCCAGGGGCTTGAAGGGGGCTACGGGCACAGCTGATGCCCGACCAGGAGTACACGCTTCAGGCCCTGCTTTTGCCCCCCAGGTGAGGCTCCCAGCATGGTGGTGCTGGTGTCGATTGAGTTTTCCTGTAGCCTATGGGCTCACTCCAGAGTGCCTGCAGTCAGGCCCTGAATGTCTTCACTGCAACCATCCACTGGGGCTCATGCTAGCATTCACTGGCTTTTTAATTGTGATTAAGATAACTACAGTGATCAGTATCCTGCAACCAGAGGGCATCTTTCTCCTGATGTTGCCCCTTCTCAGCCAGGCTTTTGAGAAGCCCTAAGTATGGTTCGTGGCCTGTTAAGTCCAAGGAGAGGCAGGGGGACGGAGGAGAGTCTTTGGTACCCTGAGCTAGCTCCGGACAGGTTGGTTTCAGGGCAAGTGCATTTTTGTGGGGTGCTGCATCTTACAGGGTACCTTGAGTGGGCCTGCCAGAGGTTGGGCTCTGGGAGCTAGCTAGAGAGAGAGGAGGGGAACCCAGCAAGGGGCTGAGGACCCTCTGCCTGGGCAGTTGTTATACTAGGTGGCGTCCCCCACCCCCCACCCCAGTGAGTCATTTGGGTCAGGGGCTCTAGAGGGAGTGGATGCAGCTACTGCTTTCCGCTTCAGAGTCTGGGGTGCCCAGCCTGAGCACATGCCGGCCAGCTGACCAGAGTCTAGTTGGGCAGCCTCCCTGGGCAGGTACCACTGTGGCCAACACTGCTGTTGGAACAACCTGGTGATGCCGCTGCCCTGCCTGTCCTCCATGGCCCACAGGACGTAGCGTGTGGCCTCTGGTGTCTGGCCACCGAGAAGCCACGCCTTCCCCGGCACTGGGCGCCTCTCAGTTTAGGCTTGGTGGCCAGCGGCCTGTCAGAAGTCCCTGTTCTGAGTACCCTGCAGGGCAAGCTGTGTGATTGGCCAGGAAGTTTCTGAGGTGTTTTCCTTAATTCTGCAACATTCCCCTTTCTGGCCGCAACCCTGTGTTTAAGGAAGCCCTGGGCCTCAGGCCACACCTGCTTGTCCTCAACAAGATGGACTTGGCTGACCTCCGGGAGCAGCAGGTGCGGGCAGCTTCTGGGGTGCTGTGCCCTCTTCTGACCTGGCCTGGCAGTGGTCAGCGTGGGTGTGTAGAGCTCTCCCTGCAAGGGGCCCAGGCCCAGGCTCTGCCTTGAGGTCACCCTGGCCCCTGGGTTCTGAGCACCGTGGGAGCTGCCAAGGCGGGGGTGCGATGGGGTGGGGTTTTAGAGTTACTGGATGTTAACGAGTTTGATTAGATCCCAGCAACTGCAGTGGGCACGTGGTGTAGTGTTGGGCAGGCAGCCTGTGGACCCCTGTGCAGACCTGGGCCCTGCTGGTTGCCTTCTGCACCGCAGAGTCTGCTGGCCCGAAGGGCTCTTGTTGAGGTGTTGGGCAAAGCCCAGCGTAGTGAGAGATTCCCCTCTGGCCGCCATCCAGCGCAGGACATTTCTCGGCTCTGGGCTCGGGAAATGCGTTTGGTAGTGCTTGGTGTCCTCTTGTCTCAGGCCACACCTTGGCACAGAGCAGCCTTGGGCCCTGGCCTCTGGGCCATTTCCATGCATGCCCTTCCTGTGGCTGGATAACAGTTGGGGCAGCTGTCTCATGCCCTTTGGTGCTTATTGGGGTACGGTTACCCGAACCAAGTGACGTGGGCTTCCCAGGGGCATGACTGCTGGGCTTGTGTTGTCACTCAAGTGTGTTTGAGGGCTCATCGGCCTGTGTGCTCTTGGCTGCATTGTGCTGAAGCTTCTGGTCTGGTCTATGGGCCTGGGGATAGCATGGCGTGGGCTGCACAGTCTGAAGGCTGTACAGTCTCCATGGTGTGCTCTTGCATTTAAAATGGAAACCCTTTGTGTTTCTCAGAAAATTCTGCAGCACTTGGAAGGAGCAGGCTGGAGAAATGTCATTTTTACCAACTGTGTGAAGGACGAGAATATCGGGCAGGTAGGCGGTTCCTGTCCCGTCTGTGTGCCCTGTTGTCACGGTGTGCCTGTTGCATGTGTGTCTCACTGCGTGTGCACGTGCCTTTGCCCGCAGGTCATCCCTGCAGTCACAGAACTGATCAGGAGCAGCTGCCGCTATCACCGAGGAGAGGTTAGATGGGGCAGACTGGGAAGCGAGAGCCTTACTGATCACCTGTCCCTCCTGCTGGCGGAGGACCCTAGTGGGAAGGGGTGGGATGTCCCCTTCCCCTCTGGGATTGGCAGGTCTTCTGGGAGGCCGGGGTCTGGGGGAGACTGTGAACTTGCTCTCCTGACCCCAACAGAACTTGGAGTACTGCGTGATGGTGATTGGGGTCCCCAACGTGGGCAAGTCCTCCCTCATCAATGCCATTAGGAGGCTGCACCTCAGGAAAGGTATGAATGGGTCAGAACAGAGCCTGGGTTTCCCCGTGTGTTGGGGGCAGTCCCAGTCTCTGTTCACTTACTGCCTGACTTGGGCTATGTGGTACCCAGCACCATCTGGTGTAGGCTTTATAGGCACCTGCTTTTAAGATCTGTGGGGGAAATGGCTTTTCTGGACCTCTGACAGTTTTGCTTTCTCCTTCGTTTAAACCTCTTGGGTTCGTAGCATCATGACATACCTGGCCTCTGGTTGCGAGGCACCTCGAGGGTACAGACTGGATCTTTCATGTGCTCCTGGAACATTCTGCGGTGTCTGGGTGTCTCTGCTCGAGGCACACCTGACTGTCCTTCTGTCTTGCAGGGAAAGCCACCAGGGTGGGTAGCATGCCCGGAGTCACCAGAGCTGTGATGTCCAGAATCCAGGTACAGCCCTTGGCAGGGTGGTACTTTCTTGGCCTCCTTGGATGACACATCCCACCCCCTTCTGCACTCCTCACCCTGCCTACCCCTCAACAAGCCTAGAGGCTGCCAGCCCCTCTCCCCCACCCAGGAGTCCAGCCCTGGTTTTGCTATGGATTGGCTGGTAACCCGCCCTTTGTGGACCCCGAGCCTGGTGGCCACAGCGGGTCTGTGTCTAAAGTGCCTGTTTGACTCTCCCGTGCAGGTGTGTGAGCGGCCCCTGGTTTTCCTGCTGGACACCCCTGGGGTGCTGGCGCCACGGATCGAGAGTGTGGAGACTGGCTTGAAGCTGGCCCTGTGTGGTGAGCTGCCCCCATTTATCAGGGGCCTGGACGGAGCTGACCTTTGCCCTGGCTACTGCCTGACCCTTGCATGGCGGTGGAGAGGGCTCAACATAGCTCCTGGTCACCAGGTGCTGGGCCCCTTCAAACCCCGTGGGCCTCACACCACCTTGGGAGGGGCTTCCCCATCCTCCCTTTACAGAGAGGAGCAAGGGCAGGTGACAGCCCAGGACCCTCCAGGACTTTATGCTGTCTGTCTGCTCTGGCCACCAGTGTTAGGGCTGGGCTGAGGGGTGAACTGGGAGCATAGAGCCAGACTGAAGGGTGTTCTGGGGCATAGAGCTGGGTAGAGGGGTGTACTGGGGACATAAAGCTGGGCTGAGGGGTGAACTGGGGCACAGGGCTGGCTGCTGTGTGACTTATCCAGGGATGATGGGCTTCCCAGGAACGGTGTTGGACCACTTGGTGGGTGAGGAGACCATCGCCGATTACCTGCTCTACGTGCTCAACAGGCAGCGGCTCTTCCAGTGAGTGGCAGCAGGAATGAGTGTCCCCTCCCTCCCCTCAGCTCAGCATTAGTGAGATCGGAGTGAAGCTCTGGTTGGTTCCGATGGGTCTGTGCCCATTCCCCATTCCCCAGGCAAGAAGGTGACTCATCACCCTGTCTCCCTGAAGGCTGCGCTCCCTCTTCCCCACCTCCTCCCTGTTGGCAAGTTTGCTTTTCTGTAAGTGGAATCTGTGTGTCCTCGTCTTGGCTGCCTCTGTCCACTCAGCGCATGATTTTGAGGTCCCTCCGTGTGGTCTGCATGTCAACAGTGCACGTCCTTCTTCCCTGTGGGAGTTTGTGTCTCTAGTTTTGGCTGTGTGATCAAGGCTGTGAGAGGACTCACGGAGAAGGCTTGTGTGGCCGTGTGTTCTCATTTGTCTTAGGAAAATAGCTGAGCGTGGAGTGGTCACGTCATATGGCAGGCCTCTGCTTCCCTTTAGGGACTGGCACACCGCTTTCCTGAACGGTCGTCCCGTTCTCCACTCCCATTGGCAGAGAATGCGCTTTAGTTCCTCCACACCCCTGCCAACTTGGGTGAGGTCCGTCTCTGACTGCTGGCCTGTGCAGGTCTGCTATGCGTTTCTCTCCTTTGGGAAATGACTGCTCAGACCTTTGCCCCACTTTTTGAAAAACTAGGTTGTTTTCTTATTGAATTGTAGGAGGATTATTATTATTTTTTTGTAGGAGGATTATTTTTAAAATGCTATAAAATAGTAGAAACCGTATTAAACAAGCATCAGAATGTGAAGCTACTGACTCCTTGTCCACGTCTGGAGGTGGTGTTCCCATCTCTCTAAGCCAGCGGTTCTCAACCTGTGGGTCACGACCCCTTTGGGGGTGTTGAACGATCTTTTTACAGGGGTTGCCTGATTCATAATCATAGCAAGATGACAGTTATGAAGTAGTAACGAAAATAATTTTATGGTTGGGGAGTCATCACAACATGAGGAACTGTATTAAAGGGTCGCGGCATTAGGAAGGTTGAGTACCACTGTTCTAAGCTTCCCCAAAGGGCTTTGCACGCTCCAGTTTGTGCTGCGTCGCAACAGCTGTTTTGGCGTCATGAAAGAGCTCCTATTGCATTCTCTTAAATGTCCTTTGAGCTTTGGGAACAAAGAGAAGTCTGAAGGGGTCAAATGAGGACTGTCGGTGGACAGGGTGCAAGTTTCTCAGGACACTCACGTAGGACAGCCCTGCTTCCATCGAAGAACAAGCAGGTGCCTTGCTGCGATGGTAAGAGGATGCCTCGGCATGATGTTCCTGCCTGTTTCTTACCAGGGCACTTTTCTGTTTTCTTGAAGCCTCTGTTTCTTTCAAGACAATCTATCAAGATACGATGACCACGTGGGGACTGCAAACCCGCGCC
>NW_022103968.1:335005-337441 GCF_000313985.2 Echinops telfairi | reverse complement strand
CATGCACACAAGTTGCCATTGCCTTCTTGACTGACCTCTTATTTTCGTTCATGGACTTGCCCCGGTTATGATTTCTTTAGCTTTTTGATCTCGCCTCAAAGACTGGTGGGACGACCTGCTCTCTGCGTTGACTGACCCTCGAGTGGTGCTTTGTAAAGACACACCCCTCCCTCTCCCTTTTGAAGGTGCTTTGACAGACAAGACAGAGAGAACTTGTCTGCAGCCGTACAGGATCACAAACACATTTGTTTGGAGCGGACATGGGCATGTATGAATTGGAGCCTTAGGAGCGATGCTTTTGAACTTGCCCTCCTGTGAGATCTTTAGTCTGGAGGCAACTCTTTAGTCAGGAATGGTTTGCAAATAGCTTCTTTTTCATAGCTCTTCAGTGTCTCTGGAGTGAGCAGGCACAGGCCTGCCCCAGGTCCTTGACAGCTAATGCTGCTGTCACAAAGCCTTATGGTGACGGCCGGAACAAGCAGATCTGCCCCCGCCCCAGCGGGACACCAGTGTGAGGGGAAGGCTACCAGCTGGTGGCTCTGGGATAAGGTCCTTGTTAGCAGGCTGCTCCTGGACCCAGGGTTATAGGTGCAGGGACCCAGGCCCCAAGACATTGTGCCAGGCTCTTCTAGCTCTTTGCTTGCTTGTCAGAGGAGGGACCCCAAGAAATCCTAACCCTGTCCATTGTATTCTGCCTCACGAGCATCGGTCAGTTGGGGTTCACAGGATGATTACATCCGATCACAGATGTGCCCCGAGTCTCATGGCCTAGCCAGGATGACCCATATTGTGGGGAAGAGTTCAGCCTGTATGTAACACCTTTTGCCGAGTCATGGGGCCTGCCTTTGTCCTTTGTCTGATGTTCAGTCTCTAGAACGTTTGGTCTCCCCTTTTGGTTGGTTTGCATGTGGGAGGATGTCTGGTCCTGCCAATCTGTTTTCGATCAAGCACAGTCTCAAATGGAAGTCTTCTGACTGGATCTTTAGCTGTTGGCAGGCCCCGGGGCATCTGGGATGGCGCCGGGTGCGTCATCGGGCATTAGGCCGTTTCTCCTGGCTGTGTCCAGCAGTGTCAGGCCGGAAGTTCTGGGTGGCGACGTGTGCGTATTGCATTCTCGGAGCCGGACTGTGCGCCTGTCTTCCTTCAGGCTAGGTTCTACCTGTGTCCCCGTGAGCTAAGGCACATGTCCAGGCCCCATGGGGCAGTGGTGCTGTGGGCACAGGCGGGGTCTGGGAGGGGCCACGGGCGTGGCCCTGATGTGGTCTGTGTGCAGGTATGTGCAGCACTATGGACTGGGCGGGGCCTGTGACGACATCGAGAGCGTGCTCAAGAGGGTGGCTCTGAAGCTGGGCAAGACCCAGAAGGTGAAGGTGCTCTCTGGCACTGGTGAGTGGGGGGGTTCCTGGCCCCCCATCAGACCCTTGGGTGGGGAGGACACTGAAATGCAGCGGTGCTGCCCCGGGAGATGGGCTGGGGCCCAGAGAGGGCCTTGGCCCTGCCTCTCTGACCTGGACGGTGGTGGTTTGGAGGGTTCACGCTTGGTCCTGGGGTTCCGGTTTTCTCACAGGTCCACCCCCGCTGCCCTTCCCACAGGGAACGTGAACGTCGTACAGCCCAATTACACGGCGGCCGCCGGCGACTTCCTCCAGGCCTTCCGCAGGGGGCAGCTGGGTCCCGTGATGCTGGACGGAGACACCCTGGTCACCTGCACGGAGACCCACTCCTGACGCCCAGTGAAGCTGGTGCCCTGGGCTTGTTTGGCTGGGAGGCTCCTGGCAGTCCAGCCTCCAGGAAGTTCTGCTTAGGCTGGTCACTGCTCTCCTGGTCACAGTGACACCGAGGCCTGGACTCTGAGAACCCCAAAGGCACAGCAATGAGGCCTGGACCTGGGATGACCAGGAAACAGCAGCTGACCTGGGGTCTTGGGCCTTACACAGTAGGAACAAAGACTGAGGGTGTGTTTGGCCTCAGGAGACAGCAGCCCTGCCTAGTGGGGAGTTGTGCTTGTCATCTCTTAATGGCTTTGTTGTCTGGAATGAACAAAGGCTGATTACAAAGGCGCCCCTGGGCAATCTCTCTGCTGGTCCACACCGGGCACCCCAGGGCCATCTCTGCCGGCCCATGCCAGCACCCCAGGCCCAGGGTCCTCCACTGTCTTTCTCCTGGTATCTGCTGCACACCCCAGGACTGGGCCCCTCTACCCCTGCTGGTCAATGCTGGGCACCCCAGGGCCGGCTGTCCCCCTTGTCTGCTGGGCCACTCCAAGCACCCTAGAGCCCTCTCTGCTGGCCCATAACAGAGCCCCAGGGTCTGGACCCCCACCCCCAGCCCCTGCTCCCCCCGACTGTCCCTGCAAGCCTATACACAGGACACCTCAGGGCCAGACCTTCCCACTCCCAATTCTGCTGGTCCATACTGTATATCCCAGCTCCCCCC
>NW_022103968.1:332388-334727 GCF_000313985.2 Echinops telfairi | reverse complement strand
TCTCTCTCTCTCTCTCTCTGCTGATCTACACACAGGATCCTTCAGGGCCAGGCTCCTTTCATCTCCTCTGGCCCACATGCTGGACACCCCAGGACCAGTTTCCCCTCACCCCCAACTGCTTGCCTTTCAACGTTGGACCCCAAGGTCTGACCCCTCCCCTTCCCTGGTCTCTGCTGATCCACAAACAGAACTGCCCTCCCACCCAGGGCTGGCTCCTCCCAATCTGCTGATCACATGGTGGACACTCCCAGGGCCACACCCCCTCCCCCATCATCACTGCTGATGTATACACGGGACATCCCAGGGCTGATGCTGTACCTCTGCTGGTTGACATGACGCCCCCCAGAGCCCCACAAGTGATGGAGTCTCTGGTCACCAGCTAGGTGTTTATTCTCACAACACGGGCAGAAGTGCACGCAGACATTAACAGGTTTGGTAGTCATGGCGAGATCAAGGACTGGCTTGCCCTTCTTGCCCTGCTGGAAGCCCCCTTCTTGGCTTAGACAGCCACATGGGGGCCACCCACAGGGTCCCCAGCAAGGGCACTGGCTGCTGGCAGGGGCAGTATGGTCTTTGTGCTTTACCGTGTTGGGGCTGAGGCACGGATGCATTTCTGCCCCCCATCTTGTGTGGCAGTCCTGTCCCTTGCCTGCTGGCAGCATGCCTTCTGGAAAGGGGAATGGTGGGGTGGGGCACTAGGGGAGGAGCCTGTCCCAGCTAGGGGTCCATTGAGCACCAGCTGGGCTGAGGGGGTGTCCTGTCTGTCCCTGTGGCTTCCCCAGCAAGCTCCTTGGCTAGCTCCCACATGGAGTAGGTCATTTGCTGGCTGGAGCCTGATGTGCTGGCGCAGTCTCATGAAGTCGGGTTGGTGTGTGATGTGCATTTTGGGTGCAAAGGCTCTGCCTCCTGCAGCTTGGTCAGCATGTGGGCTGGCCCTTGGGCTCGCTGGAAACTGAGCTGTCCCCAGGGCCATCCCTTAGCCCTCCTGGGGGAGACAGTCACTGTGCTGGGCAGCTCGGTTACCCTGGTTGGGAGCAGGCTGAGGAGCTGAGTCAGAAGGACCTTGGCAGTGTTCAAGCCTGTGGGGGCTGGTGGCTTTGTATCCCGCCTTTGGGGAGAGACGCATCTGCCCCCGCC
The DNA here is from genome assembly GCF_000313985.2 of Echinops telfairi. Lineage (NCBI taxonomy): Eukaryota > Metazoa > Chordata > Mammalia > Afrosoricida > Tenrecidae > Echinops > Echinops telfairi. Next base: position 333,590 of record NW_022103968.1, on the reverse strand, counting down.
CACAAACATGAGCCCAACTGTTGAAGCTGTGGGAAAACAGGTGGTGGGGGACTTAGCCCCTGAGGGGTGCTGGTGTCCACTGACTGAGTCAAAGGCACAGGCCTTGGTCAAGGAGGGCCGGAGCACCGCTGGGCGCTTGGCTGCCATCACAGCTCAGGTGGAGCAGGCTGGCAGAGCTGGGCCCTGGAGGACTTGAAGTGCCCCAGGCTTCGGCTGGCTTTGTGGCTGAGGCACTGATCAGAGGGGGATGTGCTGAGAACCAATTCTCTCCACCTGTTGTTCCTTGGTGCCCTCTGGTGTCCAGTTGAGCTGCAGGGATCCTAGGGGCTTCGCCTGCTCCAGCCTTCCGCTGCTGCCCCCGCAGGCTGAATGGCCTGTGGTCGGGACACACTGTTGGTGTCCAGTTGTTTGGAGCTCGGCTTCCTTGAGAACCGTGGTACCCCTGCACTGCCACCCTGCCCTCTGCTTGGCTTGAGGGGAGGCTGCTAGCCAGGACTCCTGGACTGCTCTCTCAGGCTGTGCCCAGGAAAGCCTCCTCAGGGACTAGCTGACCCAGAGATCAGGTGAGGATCCTGGAGTGTGAACCTCAAGGTCAAATATGCCAGTCCCTAATTGTGAAATGTCTTGTTTCACATTGCTATGAAGTGGCTCAAAGGGACAGGAAACCCTTCAGTCAGGCCAATGGGCACTGGTCTCACACGGAGTCTTTGCAGGAGGACCCTGTGGCAGGCTGGCCCTGGCAGGGGCAGTGGCAACAGTAAGGGATGCCCTGGACAGCTGTGCCCTTGGAAACAGTGGCGGGCTTGGCCGGGCGACTGACAGGCCAGGGGCAGGCATTGGTGGCCTCCGTCCCACCGCTGGTAGGTTGGAGAGGGTAGGATGGGGTGAGGCTCGGTCAGGGGAGCCTGTGTCTCAGGAAGTGCCTGGGTCCCACTGACTGCCTTCTGGGCTCTGAGACCATCGAGTTGAGTGTGTGCTGGGGGTCTGGCAGCTTCCGAAGGGTCCCTGGGGCAGATGGGGCGAGCCCAGGGCAGCGGGGACTAGGGACACAGCAGCCCTAGGGCGCCAAGGACACTGCCCAGCAGCAGGCAGAGGTGTGGGCAGGTGCACGTGGGCCCCGCGGCCGATGTCCACGCGCGGTAGCTGTAGACCACGGCGCCAGTCCCGTTGCTGCCAGGGGTCCAGCCCTCGCCGTCCTCCGG
>NW_022103968.1:321385-332103 GCF_000313985.2 Echinops telfairi | reverse complement strand
CGCCCCGCGAGCCCCCCCTGCCACCTTTGGCCGTGCAGCCGTCGCTCAGGAACGCCGCGGCCAGCAACAGGGCCCAGCACGTCGCGGTCGTCCAGTTCATCTTTGAGGGGCCGAGGCTGCAGGGAGGGGACAGGGCAGCGGCTCAGCAGTGGGTGGGCAGGGAGGGGCCCGCGCCTAGGAGGGCCGTGGTCAGCGCGCTCTGCACCCCAGGACGAGGAGGGTCAACGGCTCTCTGGGGGAGACAACACTTGGTTGGAAGGGCGCTCAGGAGTGGGGTGCGGGTGGCAGGGCTTCGACCTGGCCCTGGGTGGTGGTGGCGTGAAGGGGTTGCACCCCGGAAGGGCTGGGGCCTGGGACAGGTATTCTTTATGGCGGGTGCCAGCCCAGGCCTTGATGGGGCCGGGCGGGGGTGGAGGGCACGGACGTGAGGCCACGCTGCGTCGTCCAGTTACAGGCCGTGGAGGGAGGACTCATACTCGGAGGATGAGGCTTCGGGCTCGTGCCCCACCGGGGACCGTACTGGAGCTAAACGCGCCATCAGAGCCCCGGGGTCTGGTTTCGTAGGGGGCACGGGAGGACGCAGGGCTGGCGACACTCTGCTGGCCCTGCACTGCCCCACCGCGGCCCGCCCTCCCCCTCCCCTCCAGGCCCGCACCCTGTCCCCACCTCCAACCCTCACTCCTGGCCACGCGCTCCTCCCCCACTCCTGCCCCCGGCTCAGCAGCGCTTTCTGGCTAGGGGCACGGGGAGCGGGGGCTGCTCGTTCCCAGCACAGTGGCCGGTGGCCTGGGCGCTCGCTCGCCTCCTGGGTCAGAACGCCTCCCTCCTAGGCCCCGCGCGGCACCTGCCCAGGTCCCGCCGCCCTGGCCTTACCCGCCACGGGCTCGGGCTCTGGGAGTACAGCCAGCCGAGGAGGCCGCTCCAAGGACCGCCGCCAACTGGAAGGCGCCTCTGAGCCGGAGCCGCTGCACCCGGATCTTGCGTGCGGCCTCGCCCTAAGACTGGGGGCGGGCAGATACCGAGGCTCGTCCCCCGGGAAACCAACGGGAAGGGAGGAGATGCAGGCGGGCACGGAGTGGGGCTCAGCCCTGTCACCTCCCAGCGCCTGCTTCAGTGCGCCCCTTGCACCCGCCCTGCAGTGAGTCGGATCTCCGCCCTAAGACCCCCTCCCTCTCCTCACCCCTCCCACTTCTGTGAGGAATAGTAGCCCACCGCCCTCTACCCTGGTGGAAGCCAACCGTCCCAGTCCAGGGGCCACAACATGTCCTATGGAGGCCCGGGGCTCTGGTTCGCCTCCCGGGAGGGAGACAGGCCAAAATCCATCGGCCTGCTGTGGAGACCGAGGAGCACTTCTTGAAACGGTCCTGTCCCACCTTCCAAGCTGAGCTTGCTTTCTCCTTCCTTCCGTGGGCATAAGGCCTTCCCTCAAGCACCCCGCCAGGGCCTTGGCCTTCTTCACCCACCCTGCTCAAATATTGTGCTCCATGGGATTCCAACGGGCTCCTGTCCGATTCTCCTGACCCCAGAGGCTATCCTCTTCCCTACCTGGGTCTCACTCAGGGCCGGGGCACCAACTACACATCTCCCTGCTAGTCCCTCAGCTGGGCCCAAAGTCACTGGTGGTGTCCAGCCAAGTCCTCAGCTGGAGGCATTGGGCTTCAGGAACGTGTCATCCCAGAGCTGAGGACTGCCGCTGCCCAAGGATGTGATAGGACCATTGGATGAATGAGAGCAAACATGGGCATTTCTATCTTCAAGGAAGGAATTCTGGGAAAGTTGGAAGAAAAGATTTAGAAAAGATTTAGAAAAGATTTCTTAAATTCTAAGAACATTTGAGAACTGGTGGAGAAAGTTGCTTTGCATTTTAGCCTTTCTGCGGGAAACTGGACAGCAAGGATTTGGCCTAGTGGTTACACACTGGGCTGCTGACCTCCAAGTCAGCAGTTTGAAATCACCAGCATTGTACTCACGAAGGGCTACACCTCCTGAAGAAGGAGAAGGAGGAGGAGGAGGAGAAGGAGGAAGGAAGAAGGGAGAAGGAGAAGAAGGAAGAAGAGTTACAGTCTCAGAAACTCAGAGGGAGAGTTCTACCCTGTCCTGTAGGGTCACTGTGGCTCGACATTGGTTTGATGGTAGGGAGACTGGCTTTTGGTTTTACAGATTAGGGTTGGAAGCAACTGTCAATGAAAAATGGCAAGCACACCTTCTGGCTCCAGCCAGCAGACCAGGCCCCTCCACCAGCTCCCCAACCTCCCTAGAGCAGACACGAAAAAGAAATGAAAACGGCACAGCCCTCGCAGTGAGAATGAGGGGCTTTCAGGAGACAGTGGACTTGAGCCTGCTTCTGGAAGCTGGAAAATAGAGAGGCATCTTGGTCCCTCAGTGCTGCCGTAGCAGAATATCAGAAACGAAATGCATTTGCTCACAGTTCAGGAGGCCAGAAGCCTGCATTCAGGCTGAGACTGTAGGGGAAGGGCCTTTCTCATCTCTTGCCACTTCCAGTAGAGGCTGACAAACACTGGCTCTAGACAGACATTCACACAATGTCTTTCTCCTCCATGGGTATCTGTGTTGAATCTGCTTTTTACTTACTCCGAAGTGAATGGGTTTAGAACCCACCCTTGCTCTGAACCAAACACACCCTATGTGTCTCTCTGACATCATCCTTCACTTATGGTCAGCCCCTGGAGTCTGCCTGAGACAGACCCCTCCCCTGGTTCTGTGAAGGGACAAGCCAGCAGTATTGTTCATCCTGGGCATGGAGGCCGCCTCTTTGATTCTATTCCAGCTGACCATGGAGGCCGAGGAGGGAGTCAGTATCTGGGGCAGCGCTGAGAGAGGCAAAGAAGTGCTGCATCCTGGTGACTCAGTTTGACCCCTTGGGTCAGGATGTCCAAAGTCAGTCTCTCAGACCCCCCGGTTTATGAGAGCTGGACTTCCTCTTGCATTGAGCCTGTTGGAGCTGTGCTTCCTGTCACTGCACTTGGAAGGGCCCCATCTCAGCCACTGTTCCATGCCCACTTTTCTAAAGGAATGGGTCCGAGAAGAAGGAATACCGTATATACTCGAGTACAAGCCGAGGTTTTTCAGCATATTAAAAAAATCATTTTATTGGGTGCTCATACAACTCTTATCAAATCCATACATACATCCATTATGTCAAGCACATTTGTACATTTGCTGCCATCATTATTCTCAAAACATTTGCTTTCTACTTGAGCCCTTGGCATCAGCTCCTCATTCCCCGCAACTCCTCACCCCCTCCCTCATGAAACCTTGATAATTTATAAATTATTACTATTTTGCCATGTCTTACACTGTCCGATGTCTCCCTTCACCCACTTTTCTGTTGTCTGTCCCCCAGGGAGGAGGTTATATGTAGATCTTTGTAATCGGTTCCCACATTCTACCCCACCTTCCCTCCACCCTCCCGGTATTACCACTCTCACCACTGGTCCTTTCAGCACATTTTTAATGCAGTTTTTGTGGAAAATTGGTGCCTACGCTGATATTCGGGTCGGCTTATACTCGAGTATATATGGTAAGTAGGCTCCAAGAAAGGATGCTTGAAAAGAGCGCCCCCCCCACACTGTATTTGCAAGAAACAAAAAATTTGAACCCAACTAAACACACCACTGAAGAATCAATTCTGACTCGCAGTGAGACTCTGTAGGACAGAGAGGAACTCCTTCATAGGGTTTCTGAGGCTTTGAGTTGGGTGCAGACAAATTCAAGTTTCTTTTGAAGAAAACAAAGGAAAGACAACTACACAAGGATCGAGAGAAAAGCTCAGGAAACTTCCACAGGGAGGAACCAAAGGGGGACAATTATGGGAGCAGAGAGCTAGAGGGTCAGCTGTGGAGACGGAGCCGAGGAACAGCCAAGGTGGCAGGACAGAGGAAGAGGACGTGAAACAAGAGAAATGGGGCCCTCAGTGGATAGGGTGAGACTGCACCAACTTTAGAGGTAGAGGGGCGATTCCTTGCCTCTTCCCACAAGTCCTTGCATTCTTCTTCTCCAGCCTGGTCTTAGCACTATGGCTTCCGCAAAGAAGGGCGGTGGGAAGAAGGGCCATTTGGCTGTCAGCGAGGTCGTGACCTAGAGGACACCATCTACATTCACAAGAGCATCCATGGCGTGGGCTTCCAGAAGCATGCCTCTTGGGCACTCGACGTGGTTTGGACGTTTGTCTTGAGGGAGACGGGGACACCAGATGGAAGAATTGTCACTGGTTCCACAGAGCCATCTGGACCAGGGGAATCAGGAGCGTTCCATACCGTACCCATGTATGGTTGTCCAGGAAACATCATGTGGCTGAAGGTTCATCAAACAAGTTCCACCCATTGGTTACCTACGTGCCTGTCACCACGTTCCAAAACCTACAGTCAATGTGGATGAAAACTAGTGGCTGATTATCTAATAATGGTTATAAAACTGACACAAAAACTTGTATGATGTTTAAATGTAGATGTGAACATTCTAAATATGTTATTAGCAAGCTGAGTCCAACCATGTACTAAGAGTACATCAGAAGCTTGGGGAGGTGGGGGGTGTTTTGCTTATGGAGGGCCAATTTTATGTTTTGGGGGGATGAGCAAATTTTGGAAATATATGATGGTGATGGTTGCACATGTTGTGAATGTAATTCATGTTACTGAATTGTGCCCTTAAAAACGACTAAAATGGCCAGTTTCATATTACATACATTATCAAGGGGGACGAGGATTTGCTTCTGAAGAGCGGGAAGTCTAAAAGACGGTAGTTAAACTGGAGCCAAGTTGTCAAGGTCCTTGATGGGAAGAGCTCTCGCCAGGCTGGAGTAGCTTTGGAGAGATGCTGTCTCCTGTGATACGAGAGGCAGAGGTGACTCAGACGGCAAGGAAGCAGAGTGCCCTGGAAACAAGTTTTAATTTGAGTCTCGCAAGATAAAAAATCTGCTAATACTACCCCCCAAACCAGTAGATCTCTCGTAATCCCAGCTCATCCAATAGTCTTTTACTCACCAAACCAAAGCTTACTAAGGCAGCCAGCAGTTTCCTGCATTCTTGGAACAGGAGGAATGTCTCCTTGGCTTATCCAGCCTCCTGAGCTTTTGGGAAATCTGTCTATGGGTAAAGAAAGTGTAAATAGTTTTATTAGAAAACGTTTGTGAAAAACTGAAAGCGTACCCCCTCTGAACAGGAACCAGACAAGGATTCCCCGTACCACTTTGCGGGTTCAATATTGTGCTGGAAGCCTTACCTACAGCTGTTAGGCAACCAAAAGGAATCCAAGGAATCCCAATGAGTAAAGAGGAAGCGAAACTCTCACTATTCGCAGATGATGGGAATTATATGTAGAACCTCTCCCTCCCTCCCTTCCCGCAAGATTGACCAAAAAATTGTTAGAAATGATTGAAAGATTCAGCAACATGGCAGGATACAAGATGAACACACAGAAATCACGAGATTCCTATGTTAGTGAAGGGAGCTCTGGAAAGTCAAGAAAACAATGCTGTGTACAAGAGCTGCCCCAAAGGTGAGCCCTTAGGAGTAACCGTAATCGCAGACACAACAAAACCGCAGAGCACTGTTACAAGAGCTAAACGAGACCTGCAGAAACGGGAGAATATTTTATGTTCCCGAATAGGAGGGCTTAACATTGGGAAACTGTTAATACTATCCAAAGCTATCTATAAATACAGTGCAATTCCGATTCAGATCCCCACTCCATTCTTTAAAGAAACGAGGGGGAAAATGAATTACTAACTTTATATAGAGAGGAAAGAGACCCAGAATAAGCAAATAACTTCTTAAGAAGAAGAACAAAATAGGAGGCCTCTCACTGCCTGACTTCAAAGTCGACTACACCACCACAGCAGTCTAAGCAGCCTGGTACTGGTACAATGATACTAGTACATAGACCAACGGAACAGGGTAGAGCCCCTTGAAAGAAATACACCCACCCACAGACACATGATCTTCGACAAAGGGCCAAAAAACACGAAGTGGGAACGAGTCTCTTTAATAAAGGATGCTGGTGAGATTGGATCTCCATTTTCAGAAGAATGAAACAGGACCCATGCCTCACTCCATGTACACAAACTGACCCAAGATGGATCAAAGGCCTGAAGATAAATCCCAGAGCTATAAAGACTTCAAGTAAGAAAATAGGGACCAACTTAAGGCAGGGCATAAACATACTATCAAACAATGATGGAAGCACACACAGTATAAGACAAAATAGATGATTGGTATCTACTGAAAATATGACAGTTATGTGCATCAAAAGAATGAAAGGAGAACCCAAGGGCTGGGAAAATATAGTTTAGCAACAACAAAGCGGACAAGGCAGTGGTGGGATTCAACCAGTTCACACCAGTTTGGAAGAACTGATAAAGAATTTTTTTGTTGAGTTTGGTGAACTGTTTAAAATGGCACTTGTGATCAGGGTTCTCTCTAAGTTGCCTGTATTAGACAGGGTTCTCTAGAGAGATAAAACCAAATTGCTGATAATATATTTATTGATAAAGATAATTAGATATATAACAAGAAATGAACTGTTAAACCATATACTGATAAATATATAATACAAGAAATGAACGGTTAAATTATAAAGCACTACAAATGGCTCACTGCAACTCACTTCCGTGAGAGAGAGTTGTGAGAGACTAGCAGTCCTTCAAGTCCAGTCTGCTGCCAGATCTTCCTCTATTTATAGAGAGAGCTAGGCTATGTCAGCACAGCAGCCAATCACAAGGCAGGTCACCAACTGCCAGCCAGGTCACCGACCGCCAGTCCCCAGCTCCAGAGATGTCTTAAAGGGACCTCAACTTACAGTGACACAGTCCACAGGCTAGGCATCCCACAGGTAGTGTAGCCTTTAAATTGATGCACAGAACAAGCAAGGCAGCCGCACACTGGTCCGATGATCAAAGAGCGAGAGACAAGAAAGACGAGGCTCACCAAGCCATTTATCTCTCTGCCCTTCAGTTAATCCCACTTGTGTTTATCGGCCAGGCTGGCACAATAAACTATCTCATTGCCCAATGTGAAAATCACAAATTTACATTCATTACTATTTTTAATGTTCACTGCATTATTCTCATATTGTCAGTGCTCTTTCTTATAATGGTTTAATTTTGTGTACCTTAATTATTTTCTTGTTTAAGAACTAACTGTATGAAATAATAAACTTTTTTTTTTTTTACTTAAAATGGTCATTAGGGCAGCAAACTGGACTCTTAAATTACTTGAATCCCACCACTAGGACAAAGGACTAGTCTTTAAAATCTATGGAAAACTGCAATACCTCAACAAGAAAAAAGAAGAATAGCCCAATTAAAAAGTGGGCAAAGGATATGAACAGAAAATTCACCAGGGATGACACTTGAATGGCTAACAAACATATGGAAAAATGCTCATGACTATTAGTTAACCAGGAGATGCAAATCAGAGAAACAATGAGATACCCCTGTACACTGACAATGACAGCCCAATTGAAATAAATTGAAAACAAATTTGGAGAGGGTATGGAGAGATTAGAACTCTCCTACACTGCCGGTGGTTCTATAAATATGTGCAGCCCTTGTGGAAAGTGATATGGTGCTACCTCACACAACTGGGAATAGAAATTCCATATGATTCCAAAATGTTGCTGCAGGGTGTATGCCCTAAAGAAGTAAGGTTCACAGCATGAACACACATATGGACTGCCATGTTTATTGCAGTGCTGTTCGCTGTTCACAGCAAAATGTTGGGCACAGCCCAAGTGCCTGTCAGAGAAGACTGGATAAGACATTTTGGGAATCCACCTAATAGGATACTATGCATCACTAAGAAACAACAATGAGGCCATGGCATGAATGACCTGGAGAATATGGGGAGTGAAATGAGTCTGTCACAAAAGGACAAGCATTGCTTGAGATCAATACTGTAAGGATAAAAATCAAGAAAACCACTTGCAGACCAAAGGGAACAGACTTTGGAGGTTGCCAAGTCTTGGAGGACAAGGGAGGAAAGATGAAGCAACAGAGTAGAGTGCTGACTGGTGTTGGCTTGGGTGAAAGAGAGGATGGAGGTTTACAGGAGGGAAGACAAAAATAAGAGGGTGGATTAGGGTGGCACATGGGAGGAGTGCTGGTGAGTGGTTTAAGCTGTTGATTGACTGTAGAGTTGGTGGTCTGAAACAACCCCCCCCCCCCCAATTCACAATACAAAAATCATTAAAAGAAAAAAAAAAAGACATGTACATCATGATCAATTAACATATGGGATGGTTTTACTTTGAAAAACATGTCAAAAGGTAAAGACAAAGCATTTGATTACCATCAACACTGAACCAGGAGAAAAAGATTAAGAAAACTGGATGAAAAGTGACCTTTTAACCCAATAAAACTATTTTTTCATAAATCTGTAGCAGACATTGCATTTAATGGAGAAACTTTAAGTTATTTCCTTAAAAACTTATGAGCAAGAAAAGATGGCCTACATTACCATTCCTGTTTAATGGAGTATTGGCAGAAGTACTAACTGTAACAACAGAAAAATGTGTAGGGAAGGTAGCAGGCTCTGCAGACTGGCTACCCTGACATGCAATCCTACTCGCAGAGGCCGAGCACCTGGACATGTTCCTCATCTGACCCCTCACAGCTGAGTCGGGTGTGTGTGTGGGGGTGTCACTGACATTCCAATAGTCTACAACAAATTGTGCTCTGGGGGACCCTGGAGAGCTGTCAGAGTTAGACCCCTTCCTTTGCCATTTTTCCTCCTTGGTTTAGGGGCTTGGTGCCGGGGGTGCTGGTGCCATTCAAAGACCACAGGACACTGAGCAAGGGGACTGAGAGGGGTGGAGGGAGGAAGGAGCAGCCCCAGTTGTTGTTGGTGTAGCTCTAGGTGGCACTCTTTCTTTGCCTCTGGCCCTGGCAACGTTTTGATCTTTGTCCATACTTACTTAAGCTATAATCGCCTGCATGTTCTGTGACAAGATCGTGAATTTTGGTAGTTAAGTGCACACAATATAAATAGGAAAATTTTAATTGTACTAAAAATACAATTAAAAGCACAGACTAGGAATGGCTAGAAGAACAACTGGGGTCTTAAAAGCCTGAGAGCAGTCATCTAAGGGCCAACCATTAGTCTCTCCCCGCCCAGAGAAAAGAAGCGTGAAGAAAATAGACATAGGGAACAATTAGTCCAATGGCCTGAAGGAGAACACGAACAGCCCTGAGACCAGAAGCAATAGATGGTGCCTGGCTACCACTACCAACTTCTCGGACAAAGAAAACAGTAGGTCATGGATAGGGTGGGGGCACATTGTGGAACCAAACTCAAAGTCATAAGAGAAACCAGGCTTACTGATCAGAAAGAGGCAGGCCCTCGAGACTGTGTCCATTAGTTACCCTTCAGGCGTGGAAATGACACACCTACGTGGGTCAGTAATCAGCCGCCTATGATTAGAAGGCAGCATTTACCCATCATCGACGTTCAGAGGGTTAAGAAGGAAGAGGAACAGGCGCAGGAAATACAGGGAGGAAGCAGGATAAATGATGGTGCATTAAGGGGATTGCAGTGGATGAGTTGAAATAAAATGTGTAGGAATTGTTGACTGTAAAACTGATCATCTGTTTTGCCAACCGTCACCCAACTGATGACAGAAAGTTAAAAAAATAGATAAGAGACCCCAGTGATTAAAACAAGGAAGTGAGTAGGAAGAGAATTATTAGCTTGCTTGTGTAAGCTGTGATGACCTGGATGATCAGTGAGAAGATGGAGAATTTTGGTGGAAAATAGAACACACAAACACACACACACACACACACACACACACACGAAATAAGAACATTTAAATTGGTTAAAAAAGACTACAAAAAACACAGTTCAGAGGTTGTCAGACAGAGAATTAGTGACCTGAAACAGGAGAAGAAAATATTCAGATGAAATCACAGAGAAACAAAGAGGCAGAATGCACAGAAGAGTGTGCTATGAGCCATGAGGGGATGTTGTGAAAAGCCCAGTCCACATAGAACGTGAGAACCCAAGGGAAAGGAGAGAACACATAATGTAGATGCAATAATTAAAGACACAGTTTTCCAAAACAGATGGACGAAAATAAGTTAAACATTCTAGAACCATTACAAACTCAAAGCTCAATGAATACAAAGCAGAGAAGAGGTAACCAAATGCCGAGAATCTTGAAAGTTTCTAGAAACAGGAGAAACAATACTACCTACAAAAGAATAAAGATTGACTGCCCCTCCCCCCAGAAGAATTTAGTTTAGAGGATTGCACTGAAGCTGCAGCTCGAGGAGAGGGACATGTCTGATCAGAGCACACCGGAGAAAATGAATGGAGAGGAAGAGAGAGTGGGGCACATCCTGGCCCATCAAGCCTGGAGGACGATATCCCTGCTCTGAACAGCCAATGCGCAGAGTGGACCATATGACTGATCTCACTATGAGACACGATGTCCATCGCTGACCCATGGCCCTATGGGAGACAACACTGGAGACGCAGTGTCGGGATTGGCTGGGACTGACCTTGTGACACCAAGGCAAAACACTAAAGGCGTGCAGCAGAGTAACGGGGGTGCGGGGTGGTGGGAGGAGCAGGGAGCTCCCGAGGGAGTGCAAAGGATAAACTTTGGGGCCAGAACGTGGCACCCCATTGGATTTGACTGGAGGACACGCCTAGAAGTAAAAAATCAGGCCTTGATCTATTTACAGGTTTTCCTTTTTTTTT
>NW_022103968.1:314585-316414 GCF_000313985.2 Echinops telfairi | reverse complement strand
TGAACAGGAGAGTTGTAGCAGTGGGGGGAGGTCACAGAAGAAGTGGTTGATGACATTGGGGCCACAGAAGCTGAGGCGGGATATGAGAGCCAAGGACACAAATGAGGCCAGGAAGCCACCAAGCCAGGCGCTGAGGGCCAGGTACAGGCACAGCCTTGAATCCATGATGGCTGGGTAGCGCAATGGGTGACAGATGGACAGGTACCGGTCACAGGCCATGGAGGACAGGAGGAAGCATTCAGCGGAGCCCAGTGAGTGTCCGATAAATATCTGTGTGAGACAGCATGAGAAGGAGATTGTTTTTGCCTGCACCAGGCCCGCCAGCAGCTTAGGCACAGTGACTGAGGTGTACAGCATTTCCAGCACTGATAGGTTGGCCAGGAAGAAGTACATGGGTGTGTGCAGCTGATGGCTGGTTTGGATGACCACTACAATGACCAGATTCTCCAGGATGGTCACCACATAGATGGTTAGAAAGGTCCCAAACAGCAGCCCACGAAGGTGGGAAAACTCTGGAAAGCCCAGCAAGACAAACTCTGTCACCACAAGTGTTTCGTTGGAGTAGCTCATGGCCTGCTCTGCTTGGGAGATGACTTCTGTGGACCCCGTAATGCAGAGACACAGGTGTGATGAGTGGTGGGCCAGTCACTCGGTGTTACTGAGAACAGCACCCAGGTGGATGGAAACAATGCATCCCCTCTGGGATCTCAAGCTAGGGCCCTTCTATACTTACTGTGGCCATCTGATGACCAAGGCAGCTCTCGATGCTTTGGGGTTGACCAGGCTCATGGACAGGGAGAAGGTATGGATAGATAAAATTTTATTGTTGGCGTTCAGTCCCCTAGCTCTCCTGGGACAGGAACTCATTCTGGAAGCAGTGGAAGTCCCACGGTGGGCTCCAAAGGACCATGCATGCTGTGCCCTTTGGTTACCATGAACAGGTGCTAGAAACTGTCATGGCCAGTTCTGGAGGGCACACAGGGCCAAAAAAGTGTGTTCACGGTGGGCTGCTTGCAGACAACAGAATGGCATTTGTAGGGGAGCTTTAACCCAGGAAGGACAGTGTACTGCAGTCTAGCAGTGAACAGCCATCTGGGCTTAGGGGGAGCTTGCCCTGGATAGACATGCACAGACAGGGAGCAAGGCCTGAGGAGTGCTCCTCAAAGTCTGTCTCAGCAGCCCTCCTCCCTGCTGATGTGAAACAAGTCACCTGAGAGCACCAAGGGCTGGGCCTGGCCCAGGTCTGCAGAGCCAGGCATGGAGCTGAGGTGGTGGGTCCAACTCAGCCTCCCAGCTACCACCACCCAGGACAGACACAAAGGGTGGGTTACCTGTGGGTCTGACCTCTGCTGTGGATCCAGGACTTAGATGTGCTGCTCAGGGGTGGGGGGCTCTGGAAGCAGGTGTCCTCCTGCTGTCCAGCCAGTGGAAGTCATTGAGGAAGCTCCAACAAGTGTTGTTCTCAAAGCCTTTCCCTGACCCTGTGACTGAAGATGGAGGTTTTGGCAAGCCATGCCTCCAGTCCCAGAATGTGTGGGGTATCTTCTGTGTCTTGGGGTTGGGGGCGTGTTTGTACCATATTTAACTGTGCCCCTGACATTTCCAACCCCTAGATGATTTTTATTGATCATGTTAAGGGATTTTCCTTCTCTTTCCCTTTCATTAATACAAAAGATTCTAATTGTGGAGGTTTACTCTGAGGGATTTATGGAGGAACTTCTCATGGGTATGTAAGGAATTCAAGTAGGGATTGTGTTCAGCTCAGAGGTGTTTTCACTCCTCTGAAATAGAAAACAGACTTTACTCATTATCTGTTCTCTAACTACCTG
>NW_022103968.1:309316-313331 GCF_000313985.2 Echinops telfairi | reverse complement strand
GCTTTCTTCACCACATTTGCTTATGCACCTGCTTTGTCTTCAGTGATTTTTGTCGGGAAGGTGAGCATCATGGAATGCTCTGGCATCATTTCTATCATTTCTATCACCAAGGACATATTGCCTAACTATATAATATAAAGTATTATAATAAAATGTGCAAAAACCTAGAAGTAGAAAATCAAAAGGGCAGAACATGTTTGGAATTTCTCAAGTGGAAAGCACTGAAGAAAAAAATTAAAACCTTGAGTTGTAACAGTGAAGTATTCTATGTGCAAGATATTAAATGATACAGGATGCATCAATGGAAGGTAATGCATACAGTGAGTCGCTGTACCAAAAAGGATTGGTAGCATTCACCCATGTAAAGAGGTAGTATATGATCAAGAACCAATGGTATTAACGGAGAAAGCCCAAGCTGTATTGAATGCATTAGCAAAACCCAAGGCTCCAATAATTGACCTGGTATCAATTGAGAAGGTTCAACGAAACGGATCCAACACAGGAAGATCTCACTAGTTTATGTCATGAGATCCAGAAAACAGTTACCTGGCCAACCTCCTGGAAGATATTCACATTTGTGCCCCTTACTAAGAAAGGTGACCGAATAGAATGTGGAAATTATGGAACAATATCATTACTTGTTTTTATGCTAGCCAAGATATCTCTGAAAAGGAATCAGGAAAACAATGCCATTTACAATCCTCACCCAAAAGATGAAACAACTAGGAATATATCTAACCAGAGAAACAAAGCAAAACAAAAACAAAAACAGAACTCACGTCTTTGAGTCTGTTATGACTCACGGAGACGCTATAGGAAGGAGCAGTACTGCCCTGTGGCTTTCTGAGACTGTAACTCTTTTCCAGTTTGATTTCTTTCTTTCTTTTTTTACATTTAACAATTCATAAACATTTTAATTCAAATCATCCATTGTGATTCCTTCAATGTACCATCATCTGCTCTATCTCTTTTTGTTTTGGTTTGTTTTTAATCATTTTATTAGGGGCTCATACAACTCTTATCACAATCCATACATACATCAATTGTGTAAAGCACATTTGTACATTTATTGCCCTCATCCTTCTCAAAACTTTTCCTCTCCACTTAAGCCCCCGGCATTAGGTCCTCATTTTCCCCCTTCATCCCCGCTCCCTCCTCCCTCATGAGCCCTTGACAGACAACAGAAAAGTGGGTGAAGGGAGACGTCGGGCAGGGCAAGATAGGACAGTCTGATTTCTTAATGGGTACTTCCTTGAGTATCGATTGTAGGTCTAAGTAAAATGAAATACTTGACAACTTCAATCTTTTCTCTTTTTATCTATTGGTTCATTTGTGAAGATTCCCCCCACTTTATATTGAGTTGTAATCAATACTGGAGGCTGTAGTGTTATGTTTAGCAGGAAGTGCTTTAAGTTCTCTCAGATTTCAGCAAGCAAGGTTGTGTCATCTGCATGTTACAGATTTCTAACGAGCATTTCTCTAATCTTGATGCCACGTTCTTCATATATCAAGCTTCTTGAATTATTTGCATACAAATAGAATAAATACTGTGAAAGAATACAGCCCCTGACATACATTTTTCCTGATTTAAAATCACCCAGTATCCCTTTGCTCTTTTCTTACGGTCGCCTCTTGGCTCACATGGGTGCAACGAAGTGCTCTGGAATTTCCATTCTTCACAGTGCTACCCATAGTTTGTTATGGTCCTTACCATTGAACGTCTTTACACAGTCTTTGTATGTGATATTAACGTTGTTAATGAACAACGTATGCCTTCTGTTAGGTCATATTTCTTTGGAATGGGCACAGATATGGATCTTTTCCAGTCAATTGGCCATGCAGCTATTTTGCAGGGTTCTTGGTATAGATTGGTGAATACTTCCAGCCCTGCATCAGATGTCAGTTGAAGCATTTCAATCGGCTTTCTTGAAGTCTTGTTCTTCACTAATGCTTTCAGTGCAGCTTGGGCTTCTTCCTTCAATACAATTGGTTCTTGATTGTATGCTACACCTTGAAATGGATGTATATTGACTAATTCTTTTTGGCATTGTGACTTTGTATAGTCTTTTCATCTTTTGATGCTTCCTGCATAATTCAACATTTTGTCTGAAAACAAAACAAAACACCAAAACACTAAAACACTAAACCCATTTGCCATGAAGTCAAATCCTATCCAAAGCAACTCTAGGGCAGAGCAGAACTGCCCCTGTGGGTTTCTTAGATGAAATCTCTATGGGAGTAGAATGCCTCACTTTTCTTCTGCAGAGCAGCTGATGGTTTCACGTTGCTGACCTAGAGGTTAGCAGCCTAACTTGTAACCTATTACACCACCAAGGCTCTTTGCCTATATGACATATGAAGTAACATGTGACCCAGCAATCCCTCTGCTTGGTGTATATCCTAGAGAAATAAGAGGAATGACACGAAGAGATAAATCAACATCTAGACTCATTGCAGTAGTACTCACAATAGTAAAAAAATGGAACCAATCTAAATGCCAACAACGAATGGGTGAGTCCACACACTCCTATGCAGACACCCAATGGCAGACTAAGCAACGTTGAAGAATCACAGTGAGCCTGTGAAGCACCTCACACTGTGAGTTAACCTGGAGGACCTTATGCTGAGTGAAAATGTCAATTGCAAAGGACAAATATTGTATGAAACCACTATTGTAAAAGGGCAAGAAAATGTGAAAAAAGCCTTCATTTTACTGTCGTTTTTAAAGTTATTTCCCTGTGCAAACAATTATAGGTTGGCATCCCCCTGCCCCCCGCCGAACTAACTTTATGTTGCTTGACTGTTTTCTCCGTGTCATGGTTTCTGAGCATACGTCAGTTGCTATATTTATCCGTGCTTTTCTGAACACGTTCCTCTGATTGCCTTTAAGGTGTTCTTTTTCACTGGTTTGGAACGATTTAGTTGGGATATACCTCGGTGTAGCTGACAGATGTTCTGTGCTTGACTCATTGGCTTGAGGCGGTCTTCATATTCCAACAAATACTTTTGTGCTTTATCCTGTGACACAGTTATGTGACTTGAAAGCATCGCGGATCCTTTCTAGTCTTCCTTTTCATACTCATCATGCAGATCTGGGTCAATGCTCAGTCCAGACTACTTATTCCCCAAGATGATACAATAACCTTCTGTGAGCTCTACTTAAAGCCTTGTGAGTTATGACATTTCTCAGCCTGACTATTGAGAACAGGTACAATTCCTAGTCCTGTGTAAATTCCAGGTACAATTTGAAATAAACCCTCTTGGTGATTCTGTCCCCTAGGTGTTCTGAACTTGGATAGTTTTCTCACCTGCCAGCATGTTCTGTTTAAAGTCTGGCGTGAATCAGAACCCTCTGGTGGAGGCTGGAGGGTAGCCCTCTGCAGATCTCTGGAGTACTTATTCTTTTCTCCCTGTCCTGCCTGCCCTCGATTTTATTCTGCCTGCAAACTCCAGTTGCTTTGTCCTTCTCAACTCCCCACTCTGGGTTGGCCTGGTTTCTTCTGCCTGTGCAGCAGCTGGGAAATACTCCCAAGGCAATAAGCTGGTATCACCTAATTTGTTTCCCATCTCTGGGTCCACGGGCCGATGGTCAGGGCTTGGACAACCACATGTTCACAGGTTCTGTCCCCTTTCTTTCAGGGAGAAGGTATAGCCAATCACTGTTATTCCATCTTCACAGAAAGTGGCAGTCTTTACATTTTAATCACTCCTTTGACATATGGATTCTTTAAAAGTGTGTTCTTTAAGATCCAGATGAAAAAAAAATCATTTTATTGGGTGCTCGTGCAACTCTTATTTCAATCTATACATCCATCCATTGTGTCAAGCACATGTGTATATTTGTTGCCATCATCAGTCTCAAAACACTTGCTTTCTGCTTGAGCCCTTGGTATCAACTCCCAATTTCCGCCCTCCCTTCCCACTCCCCCCTTGATAATTAATAAATTATTATTATTTTGTCATATCTTACACTGTCCGATGTCTTCCTTAACCCAATTTTCTGTTGTTCATCCCT
>NW_022103968.1:304437-306261 GCF_000313985.2 Echinops telfairi | reverse complement strand
TACTAAACCTATAAATATATGCATATAAATCTATTTCCACATCTTCATATCTAAATATATTTACATATGTACATGCCTTTATTTAGACCTCTATAAATTCCCTTTGCCTCCTAGTTCTTTCCTCTATTTCCTTTTACCTTCCTCTTGTCCCACTATCATGCTCAGCCTTCATTTGGGTTACAGTAATTCCTCTGGGTTACAGTACCCTTGCTCACACCCTTCCAGGCCTCCTACACCCTCCTCACCACCGATTTGGATAACTTGTGTTCCTTTGTCCCTGGGTTTGTTAACACCACTTCCTTTCCCTCCACCTACCCCTCTCCCACATCCCCCCGGAACTGTTGGTCCTGTTGTTTTCTCCTCCAGATTGCTCATCCAGCCTATCTTATTTAGACAGATCTGCGGAGATAATAACATGCACAAAAACAAGACAGAGCAAAACCAAGTAACAAAAGAAAAGAAAACAACAGCAACAACAAAAAGCCAAAGACAAAAAAACAAACAAAAATCACACAACACCACAACAACAAAAAACAAAACAAAAGCTGGTAGCTAGTTCAAGGACTGTTTGTTGGCCTTTAAGAGTGTTTTCTCTTTGAGTCTGATGGGGAGCCAAACCCTGGCCCCAAAGTCCATTTTTGATATTCCCTGGGGACTTCGTTGCTCCATTCTCCTTGCTGTTCTGTTGCACACCCTTAGTGTTTTGTCTCGGTGTGGTGGGATCAGATCGGGCGCAATTCCCACACTGTGTCTCCAGTGTTGTCCCCTGTAGATATATTGGTCAGTGAGGGATGTTGTGTCGCATAGTGGGGCCGGCCATATGGTCTTTTCTGTGGATTGGCTGCTCTGAGCGGGAATATTGTTCTTAAGGCTTGGTGGGCCAGGATGTGCTCCATTCTCTCTCTTCCCCCTTCATTTTCTCCCATATGGTCTGATCAGATGTGTCCCTCTCCCTGAGCTGTAGCTTCAGTGTTGTCCTCCAAAATAAATTCTTCTGGGGAAAGGGGCAGCTGTCCATGTAGTTGGGATTGGGGCTGGCCCATCAGACCTTTCCACTGGTTCCCTACTTCATGCTGGCATGTTGCATTCACATCTTGGAGCACCGGTTTGAAGTCTGGTTCCTCTTTCCCTGTGGCGATATAAATAATACCCTCCCCTTGGGTGGATTAGTGCCCTGTTCCCCTACTACCAATTTCTTTTTTATTTTTTCCTCCCCTCCCCCTCCTTTGTAGTTGGCTACTATGTCTATCCCTGGATTTGATCTGGCCCCTATCATACTACCTGGTACTCGCTTCAGGAATGTTTGTATACAGTAGCATTTGCAACTTTTAAGCTTACCTCAGTGGACTCATGTTGTACTTGCCCTTTTGTGCTTGGCTTACTTCGCTTAGCAGTTCTTCCCATGTGGCAATGTGCTTCATATGTTCACCACTGCTTTTTCAGCTATGTGTAGTACTCCATTGCATGTATGTAGCACAGTTTTTTAATCCACTCGTCAGTTGATGGAAATTTGGGCTGTTTCCAACTCCTTGCAATTGTGAACTGTGCCACGATGAACATTGGAGCACAGATGTCTGGCTTTGGTTTGTTTCTTGCCTCTTCTGGCTATATGCCCAGTAGGGGGATTGCTGGGTAGTATGGTAGCTCCACTTCCATCTGTTTTAGATATCACCAGATCTATTTCCATAGTGGCTGTACATACCTATAGATCCACCAGCAGGGGATGAGAGTTCCTGTTTCTCCAAAGCCCCTCCAACACTTGTTCCTTTCTGATTTTTTGAATTGGGTTATCTTTGAGGGTGTTAGGTGATATCTCATTGTTTT
>NW_022103968.1:295797-300128 GCF_000313985.2 Echinops telfairi | reverse complement strand
GCATTGTTTTCCTTCAATTTTTGAAATATGTTACTCCACTCTCTCCTCTTCTTCCTAGTTTCTGCTGATAGGTCTGACCATATTCTTATTTGGGAACCTTTATATGTGATTGCTTGTTTTTCCCTAGCTGCTCTCATGATTTTCTCCTTTCCCTCAAAGTTGGATAGTTTAACTATTATGTGTCTTGGTGACTTTTTCTTCGGATTCAGTCTAGCTGGTTTTCTTTCAGCCTCTTGAATGGTTGCCTGGTTTTCACTCCTTAAGCTAGGGAACTTTTCCTCCAAGAATTTTCTCACTATTGTTGCAGATGACTTCTTTGTTATGTCTTCCTCCAGTAATCCAATAATTCTAATGTCATTCCTCTTCACAGTATCAGACATACATCTTAGATTTTCTTCAGCTTCTCTGATGACCTTATTAGATTTTTGTTTGCGTTTGTTAAAGTCTGCTTGATTGTCCTTCAAGTCACTGGTGCAGTTCTCTGAGCGGGCTTTCCCCAGCCTCGGGATATGCTGCACAGGGTGGAGCCCACCTAACCGGGTGGAGGGCAGTCGTAAATGCCCGAGGCTAAGGGGCGTCATCTGGAGGTCAGCAGTGGTGTGTGAGAAAACGGAAGAGACAGAGGAGAAAAAAAAAACTAAGCCCATTGAGACTATGGGGGGATAGAGAGAAGAGGGAGAAACAAAAGTGACAATAAAGCTGAGCCCCGATCCCTGCCCATGGGGCTTCAAGGGTTTAATCTCTGCCCTGAGGTGGAAGCAAGATGTGGCTCTGTTGAGATTAATCCCCTGCACAGGCTCCAAATGGTTCTGGCTCTGGACAAGACAGTGGCAGGCTAAGGTGAAGCCCCAGCCGGCCTCCATGTGGTAAGCCAAAAGCCCCCAGCCCTTCAAAACCTTGTGGATCTGTGCCTACTTATCTTTATGATGCTCCTTCTGTGATCCAGCAGTGTTGAATTTCCCACTTAGTAACTCTTCTGGGCTGATTTCTGCGGAGTCCCTCTGGCATGTGTTACTCAGTTGCCGTCTTCCTGGAAGTCTCTCTATATAATTATTTTCTATTAGCTTGTTTTAACACCTACTGAGAGACAAGTGTGGAAATGTCAATCCATATTTGTGAATTTGTCTATTTCTCTTCTTAGTTCTAGTATTTAAACATTTTTGTGTTATCAGAACTGTTATAAGTTGTATCTGTATTTAGTATTGACATATCTTTTTGATATACTGACTCTTTCCTTTGTGAAACTTCTCTCTTAATTTCATAAGTAGGTAACTAAATGTTTATAGAAAAATAGAAAACAACTGCATTTTGTGGTTTATATCACATGTTGAAAGAAGTGTATAACAGCAATAAAATGGGAAGTAAGTATACTCCTGTAAGTAGTGTTTATACCTAAAATCCAATTGCAATGTTATTTGAAAGAGACATGAGAAGTTAAAGATGCATGTTGTAAACTCTACTTCAAAGGACGATAGCTAAAAAGCCCATCATGGAGATAAAATGGAAGCTTCCTCGGCTCTCCCATGTCCCCATGCTACTGTAAAGATGACAGCTTAAGAAATGTTGTAAAGTCATTGTGATTGGTGTTTACTCAACAGCAATTAAAAGTATAATAATACAACATATATCATTAAATGTAAATGGATTAAATAGGCCACATAAAAGCAGAGGTTGTTTTAGGTTAGATTAGATGAAAAAGACAGAGCCAACTAAAATTAGCCTACAACAGTTGCAATTTAAGCACAAAGGCACAATATATTTAAAATAAAAGAAAAATATGTCATGCTAACATTAATCAAAAGAAAGGTGGAATGATTTTACTTCTATAGACAAAGGATAAGGAAGATAATTTTGATAATTCTGTAATGAGAAGTCCATTAAAATATTTATTTATTAAAAAAATCATTTGAGACAAAATAAGTTATAAATTATCAAGGGTTCATGAGCGAGGGGCAGCGGGGAGGGAGGGGAAAAATGAAGAGCTCATACCAAGGGCTTAAGTAGAAAGCAAATGTTCTGAGAATGATGAGGGCAACAAGTATATGAAAGTGCTTGACAAAATGGATGTATGTATGGATTATGATAAGAGTTCTATGACCCCCCAATAAAATGATTAAAAAATAATTAAAAAGTCATTTTATTGTTGGCACTTACAACTCTTATAATATTCTATACATCATTTGTATCAAGCATATTTGTACATATGTTGACGTTATCATTTTATAAATATTTACTTTCTATTTGAGCCCTTGGTATCAGCTCCTCTTTTTTCTTCCTTTCTGCCTCCCTCCCACCCTTGTGACCCCTCGATAAACTATAAATTATTATTGCTTTCATATCTCACACTGACCACTCTCTCCATTCTCTCAACATTTCTGTGGTTCACTCCCTGTGGGGAGGATTAGGCATCAATCGTTATGACCATGTTCCTGTTCTCCCCCCACTTCTCCCTACCCTCCTGGTATCACTATTTCCATTTCTGTTCCTGAGGGGTTTATCTGACCTGGATTCCATGTGTCTGAGCTCTTATCTGTCCCAGTGTACATGCTCTGGTCTAGCCATAACTGAAAGGCAGGATTGGGGTCATGATAGTGGGGGGTGAGGGAGCCTCAAAAAACCAGAGGAGCATTGTGTGTTTCATTGGTGCTATATTGCACCCTGGTTGACTCATCCCTTCCTTGTGACCCTTCTGTGAGCGGATGTCCTATTGTCTACGGATGGGTTTTCGGTCTCTGCTCCTACCTTATCCATTCTCAATACGGCTATTATTTATTTAATTTTTGTGTTTGTTTTGGGTCTTCTGGTGCCAGTTACCTGAATCCATCAACACCTCATGATCACCCAGGCTGTTGTGCTTCTTCCATGTGGGCTTGTTGCTTCTCTACTAGATGGCTACTTGCTTACCTTCAAGCCTTTAAGACCCCAGATGCGATGTCTTTTAATAGCTAGGCACCATCAGCTTTCTTCACCACATTTGCTTATGCACCCATTTTGTCTTCAGTGATCGTGTTGGGAGGGTGAGCATCACAGAGTGCCTGGTTGTTAGAACAAAATGTTCTTACGTTGAGGGAGGGTCTGAGCAGAGGTCCAAAGTCCATCCATTTCCTCAGTGTATTGCCATATAAATATATGTACATAGGCTAATACTTCTATTTTTATGAATTAATATATTTACATAAATGCATACCTACCCTGTTTAAACCCCTATCTATAGCTTTGATTCCTAGATTTTTCATCTGTTTCCTTTTACCAGGGAGTCAATTCTTGAGGAGGTAAATCCACAATCATAATCACATATGCACCAAAGAACAGCCTGAAGTGTGGGAAACAAAAACCAATAGATCCACAAGGAGAAATAGAAAGAGTAATAATTGTAGTAACAGATTTTATTTTTTTAAATGATAATTTTATTGGTGGCTCTTACAAGTCATAACAATCCATACATCAATTGTATGAAGCATATTTGTACATATGTTGCCATCCTTATTTTCCAAACATTTATTCTCTATTTGATCCCTTGGTATAAGCTCTTTTTTCCTTTCCTCTCCTCCTCTCACCCTGGTGATCCTTTGTTGATACATTATAAGTTATTATTTTCATATCTTACACTGACCGCTGTCTCCCTTCCCTCATGGTTTCTGCTGTTTGTCCCCCTGGTGTGTGTGTGTGTGAGTGTGTGCTGTTATGTGTTGAATATTGTGATCAGTTCCTCCTTTCTCCCCTCCTCTCTGCACCTTCTGCCTAGTAATATATTTTAATATTTCTTTATCCATAAATGAGAGAATAAGTGAAAAAAAGAGACTTATAACGCACCACCAGCCAACATGACCTGACTGACCTCTATGAACCCTTCAATGGCATTTGCAGAATAGACATTTTCTACAAGTGAACGCTGAATATATAGCAGTGGACAATGCATGTGTCAAAGAGAAGTACAGCTGCAGGGTAGTCCAAATCTTATTAGCATAATAAAGCAGGCTTCACATCAAAGACCAAAAAAATATATATAGCATTGTGAATGAGGGGGAGTGCAGAGTGGGGCCCCAGGGCCCATCTGTGGGAAATCGGACATCCTCTTGAAGAAGGGCTGTGAGGAGGAAATGAGCCAGTCAGGGTGCAGTGTAGCAATGATGAAATATACAATTTTCTTCTAGTTCTTGAATGCTTCCTCCCCGCCACTATCCTGATCCCAAGTCTACCTTACAAATTTGGTAGGACCGGAGGATGTACACTGGCACAGATAGGAACTAGAAACACAGGGAATCCAGGACAGATGAACCCCTCAGGACCAGTGGTGAAAGTGGCGATACTGGGAGGGTGGAGGGAAGGTG
>NW_022103968.1:292203-294563 GCF_000313985.2 Echinops telfairi | reverse complement strand
CCACCTCAGCTCCATGCCTGGCTCTGCAGACCTGGGCCAGGCCCAGCCCTTGGTGCTCTCAGGTGACTTGTTTCACATCAGCAGGGAGGAGGGCTGCTGAGACGGACTTTGAGGAGCACTCCTCAGGCCTTGCTCCCTTTCTGTGCATGTCTATCCAGGGCAAGCTCCCCCTAAGCCCAGATGGCTGCAGTTTACTGCTGTCGCCTCTGAAGCTCATCCACAATCAAACTCACTGCTGGCTCATAGTGACCCCTGGTGGGTTTCTGAGACTGTAGCTCTTTACGAAGGTGGAGCTGGTTATCGCTCAGCCCCCCACATCCTGCATTCTCTGATAGAACCTTGGTGTGGCCCATAATGTGGTGAACACTCCTGGTCCTCAAGAACCCCTCTCTGCTGGCCCTCATGGCGTCTAGCAGTGGTCCTGGTAGCCACAGGGTATAGATGCTTCTTTGGAGCCGCCATAGAACCTTCACTCTCCCTGTGTGAGTAGTTTTCCCAGGTAACTGGAATGTCTCCCAAATCAGACCCACAAGTGGAGGGAGGGGGCCTATGGGCCAGTCATGAATGGTGATTTGTCCAAGGCAATCTCTCCCCACCATGAATACACGTAGGCCAAACAGGAGAGTGTGGGAGCCTGGAAGGAGCCTCATCTCCCAGATGGGCAGGAAGATCCAGGAGTCATGAAAAGGCAAGAAGAACCTTTCCAGTTCCTGCTCCAGCCCACCCACCCCACCTAGACACCCCACCTTAGAAACCCAGCCCCAGAGATGTGCTGACACACAAAACCCAAACACTGTGGACCCATTAGAGGCTCTAAGTAAAAAAGGCAGCCCAACCACAACCCTCAAGGACCACTTTGCTGCTATGGAAGACCAAGATAAAGGTTTAGATAAAGACTTTGGCTTGCTCAAGACCAGTCCTTGTCAGGACATAAGGGGTGGGTGTGTTAGGTTGGGTCCTAACCATCACCGTGGTCAAGGAGCCTTCCTCCTGGAAACTTCTTTGTACTTCTGCTTAACCTTGAGGGCACCAAACTTGTTGGCCCCTCACCTTCATTCCCATGTATGAGGGCCCTAGGCACAGAGATCAGGACAAAGGAACTGTCCCCTGAGAACCATGACTCAGGACAGGAAGTCCTCTAGGGCTCACAGCCCCTGAATTGTCAAAGGACATGATGGGTCCTCTTTGCTGTGTATGTGTACTCGCTGTGTGTATGCACCTGCTGTGTGTGCACCTGCTGTGTGTGCACCTTCTCTGTGTGTGTACCTGCTGTGTGTACACCTGATGTTTATGTGCACCTGATGTGTACATGTACCTGCTGTGTATGTGAACCTGATGTGTGTGCATGTGCTGTGTTTGTGTACCTGATGTGTATGTGCATGCATCAGGGTGTTTGTATGTACTTGCATACAGGGTGTATGTGAAAGGTTGCTTCTTTACTCTCCATTGGAGTCAGGGAGGAGTATACTTATACGTGTGTAGGCTCAAGAGTCCTCTGCCAGGTGTCTTCTCATTGTAAATATGCATGTTGAGCTGAGAGGTGGGATGACAAATAAGGGTGGCATCGGGTCAAAGAGGTGAGCAAAGGAACATCTATTCCCTCCCTGTCCATGAGCCTGGTCAACACCGAGAACACCAAAAGTAATTACCTTGGTCTTCAGGTGTCCATTCTAGTGAGATCGCACCTGGGTGCTGTTCTCAGTAACACCAAGTGACTGATCCACCACGCATCACATCTGTGTCTCTGCATTACAGGGTCCACAGAAGTCATCTCCCAGGCAGAGCAGGCCATGAGCTACTCCAACGAAACACTTGTGGTGACAGAGTTTGTCTTGCTGGGCTTTCCAGGGCTTCCCCACCTTCGTGGGCTGCTGTTTGGGACCTTTCTAACCATCTATGTGGTGACCATCCTGGAGAATCTGGTCATTGTAGTGGTCATCCAAACCAGCCATCAGCTGCACACACCCATGTACTTCTTCCTGGCCAACCTATCAGTGCTGGAAATGCTGTACACCTCAGTCACTGTGCCTAAGCTGCTGGCGGGCCTGGTGCAGGCAAAAACAATCTCCTTCTCATGCTGTCTCACACAGTTGTTTCTTTTCCACTCACTGGGCTCTTCTGAATGCTTCCTCCTGTCCTCCATGGCCTGTGACCGGTACCTGTCCATCTGTCACCCATTGCGCTACCCAGCCATCATGGATTCAAGGCTGTGCCTGTACCTGGCCCTCAGCGCCTGGCTTGGTGGCTTCCTGGCCTCATTTGTGTCCTTGGCTCTCATATCCCGCCTCAGCTTCTGTGGCCCCAATGTCATCAACCACTTCTTCTGTGACCTCCCCCCACTGCTACAACTCTCCTGTTCA
>NW_022103968.1:289650-291696 GCF_000313985.2 Echinops telfairi | reverse complement strand
GATCCCTGGGCCCCACTGAGCACCAGATGGGGTCCCTCTGCAAAAAGAAGCACTTCTGAACCCTCTTATATCCTCAGCATCCCTCAAGGAAGCACACCGGAGGCTTTGATATCAGTGCTGACCCACTGCCAGACTAGTGATCGGTCTTAGTCACCAGCACAGCCAGGAAGTTCACATTTCACCTGAGACTAATTGCAAGAACCCCAAAGTGGGCAGGAGAGGGCTGGTAGATGTGCAGAAGAAGAGCCACAGGCTGAAAGGAGACCTGGTATGTCAGCTGCGGCCCTGACCCTGAGATCCCAGATGCCCAGGGCCATCGGAAGTCTAAGAACCTCAGCAGCAGAGATGTGGTCAGCACCACGGCTCCCAGAATGCAGCTTGGAGACTTCAGCACCAGAACAGGGACAGCTCCCCAACCCACAAACACGACACTGAGGAGCTTCAGCACCACGAGGAGGGACAGCTCCCAAGCTCCCTAATGCTCTCCTGGGGGCTTCTGAACCTGACAGAGTCTCTGTCCAGTCTCGGCCCACCGGTTGCCCCTAAGTGGGCTTAGGTCTAATCTCCTCCGTCTCCAGCTCACAGGAACTTCCCTCCTCGCTGCCACCCGCTTTGTAGTGGACTTTCTTCATGTACTTTCTCTGCCTTGTCTTTGTTTTCTGGAGCTCGGGGGCATATACTTGATTGAACTGAATGTTTCCCTTCACAGTGGGTCATGGTTGTTGGTCGTGTTGTGGTCCTTTGCCCGTTCATTTTATTGTTTTTGCTCCCTGTAATCTTGTCACACCCACCCAGTGCAATATGTGACTATGTGACGTTGCATATACCAAATTCCCAAACTCAGTGCCATCGAGTGCATTGTGCCCCGTGGCGTCCCTACAGGACAGAGTACACCTGATCCTAGGGCTTTCTGAGGTTGTACATCCTTACAGGAGTAGAAAGCCTCATCTTTCTCTCAAGGAGTAACTGGTGGCTTTGAACTGCTGACCTTGTGGTTAGCAGCCCAATGTTAGCAGCCCAGGACTCCTTGGAGCTATATGCATTATTGCTAAGTTCATCAGGTCCCTTGATGTGTGGATTTTAAATCTATGTAAATGATTTGAGCTGTAACTCCATTCTTCCATACTATTCCGCTGCTATGTTTGTAGTGTTTGGTATCCAGTGCATGCACATTTAGGACTGCTGTATCCTCTTGGTGAATTAAACCTTACACCTTGAAGCAGTCTAGCTCTTTACCAGAGTAATGCTTCCTGCCTTAATCTTCATGCTTAAAGTACGCCTTGTCTGCCCTCCTCCTTGCTGCCAGGTGTGTGTGTTCCTTTGGTGTCAGTTACTAATCTGTCACTTACTGCCGCCACCCTGCCAGGAGCCTGTGGGCAGTCAGAGGCCATCATAGTTCATCCTCGTGTAGGAATGTGCTCGTTTGCAAGACTTTCATGCTGTTTGTGTCCTGCCTGCTCAGCTGGGGTGCTCCCCTCTGGGTTTATTGTTCCTTGAGTTTGTAATGCTTTTCACACTGTAACTTGCCTCTGTGAGATCAGGTTTGGAAATGATTATTATCTCTTTAAATATTAACTTTTCATTGTGTTCTTCTCTGACCGCATCAACTTCCTGTTCCTTAGCAGTTGCACAATTCCTAGTTTCCCTTAGTGCCACATATTGTTGATCTTTTGCTCCTACCTCACAATCACACCGCCCCACCCCCTCCACCCCCACCCCCCGGTATGCTCTGTGCTGCTGAAGCTGGGACTGTGCCAGGTGCATATCTGCGCTGTCAGCGGATGCCTGTTTCTATTGAGATGTCACCTCTCGGCCTTACTTTTACTCTGTTTTAGGTAGTCGAGTCTGTCCCACTACTGAAAGCCCTTTAGACCTTCGCCTTGTGTCTGGTTCCAGCAGTCTTACCTAGGTATGATTTTCTTTTTCTTAAATCGTTTTATAAGGGGCTCATACAACTCTTATCACAATCCATATGTACATCAATTGTGTAAAGCACATTTGTACATTCATTGCCCTCATCCTTCTCAAAACATTTGCTCTCCACTT
>NW_022103968.1:288974-289550 GCF_000313985.2 Echinops telfairi | reverse complement strand
ACGGAGTTAAAGCTTGGTCGCAAGCACAGACTGATGGGTCCCCACCCCCGCCCGGCCCCCGCCCCGCACCCGGGCCTCTCCCGCCCCCAGCCGGCGGGGCAGCGGCTGGCCGCACCGCGACCCCCAGCTAGGAAAAGATATGAATGGCCTGGGTGGCAGGTGTGTGGCAGGCGGGGCAGTGGGGCTCCCTCTTGCCGCAGATGCGAAGGGCACAGTCCATGCAGAAGAGGCTGTGGCCGCAGGGCACCAGCGCGGCCATCACCTGGCCCTCTGCGCACACCACGCACTCCTGAGTGGCCGCGGGCGCCGCCGGCTTGCGGCCGCTCTCGCAGGCGCCCGAGTCCGGCGCCGCGAAGCCGCTGCTGTTGGAGAAGGAGGCGCGCGGGGCCTGGGGGGGCAGCCAGGGCAGGGCGCCCAGTGGCTCGGGCAGCGTGGGCGAGTGGCGGGGGGTGGCGGTCCTGCTGGGGCGGCGGGCAGCGGCCGAGGCCGGCCCCCCGTTGACCGCCGAGCAGGCGCTGAAGGCCTGCAGGGGCGCGGCTCGCTCAAAGGGTGCCCAGATGGTGGCGGTGGTGGGCA
>NW_022103968.1:257078-288366 GCF_000313985.2 Echinops telfairi | reverse complement strand
AAGAAAAGCTTGTGTTTTCCAGTCTAGCCTGTTGGGGCACCATGCCCTGTCTCCAATGTCCACCCTCATCATTCCCAGATCCCCAGTTCTGCAGAGAGAAACTACCTGGGATTGAGAGGAAACAGAATGACAGGGACGTCGCTCTAAAGGGGTCAGCCCTGGGTGGACAAAATAAGAAATAGATTAGGCCCTCTGCCCAGACTAGGAGAACACAGGTGGAAACGCTACAGGATGAGAGCCCCAAACAAAGATACACGAACAAGTATCTTGCATTGTATGTGAATATTGCTTTCCCATTAGTATTCTTAAAACTGTAGACATTTTCCTTCTCTTTTAACTTTCCTTTCTTTAGTCTAAAGACCTGATGTTTCACTTCTGAATACTAGCACCTGTGCTGTCCTTCCCACCCTCATAACACCAAAAGCTGACACTAACTCTACAGTTAAAAAATCCTCCTGTCTATCAGATATTACTATCCATTCCTTCATTGATACAAGCAGGCACTTTTGGGGCCTACGATACCTCTGTTTAACCTACCAAATAACGCGACCAAATATCTCCAATTTTTAATTTTGTTGTGGGTTCAAATAAATGACAGCCACTATAATGTCTTGAAGTTTAGAAGAGTCTTTTATTCAACTAGCTGGGCTACTGAGAAACTGAAAGCATTTCTCTCAATTGTAGCCCCGAGTCAAATGAATAGGGAGTTTATAAAGCCCCAAATTACAAAATTATTTGGATCATTTGTTAGGGACTTGAGCAGGCATGTGACCGAAGCAGAAAGCAAAATCAATGTGTTAGTTGAAACTTCAAAAAGAGCAAGTAAGCATTTCAGGGTACATCTGTTACCAAAAAGCCCATGATAAGAAGGATTGATTATAACATTTTGGCTAACCAAATAAGAATAGCAAAATTAATCACAACATTTGATTTACAACACCAAAAGGAACAATATTAAAGAACAATGAGATTAATTACAATGTCCTGATCCTGGGTACACGAGCACATTCTAAAATCAATCACTAGAGGTGATTTTTGAGAAGGAAGGGGAAGCAGGCAGGTCATCTAGCAGTAAACAAAATGGTGCTACTTTGGTTAGTCTGCTTCAACTTTACCTTTTGCTGCTTCTTTTGCTCCTCCCAATACATCCCCATGATCTGAATGTTTCCCTAATACTTAATCCAACACTCTCCCCAAGATACTTAATACAAACTGCCCATCACCCCTCTACTGCACCACCTAACAGAGTGAACCACTCCCACATGACACCACCTCCCTAACACCTCTGAGAGTGGCACCACGATGCCGAAGAACCGACAGAAGACATCAGCGCGCACACACAAGAGAAACAGAAGAACATAACCAGCCAGACCTAAACTTAATACCTGAAGTCGAACAGCTGTGGATTTACCTGAAAAAGAATTTAAAAGAATGATGATGACACTCTTGCAACAGCTGAAGGAAGTCTTAGAGAAAAAGTGAAGCAACAAAAAAGCTCGTAACTTCATTACCCGATGTAGCAGAAAAACTCCAAGCATAAACAGAAAGACCAAACACTACAATAGCAGAATTAAAGAACACGGACAGAGAAACAGAACTGAAGAGATGGAAATCCGAATCAGTGACCAAAAGACAACTATATAGACTCCAACTTAAAAGAGGAACAGATAAGAAAAATGCAAAAGAGATCAAGAAAAACGTGAAAACACCGTGGGAATACAATTAAGAGGACCAATGTGCGTCTTATAGGGATTCCAGAAGAGGAAGAAGCAAAGAAATCCACAGAGATAATAGACCAGGAGCTCCTGAAAGAGGAATTTCATCAATGTCTAAATGAGGAAAAGATAGTTATCCAGGAAGCCAAGAGAACCTCAGCCAGGAAAGATCCCAGGAGGAATAGCCCTCTGGCATATTGTAGTCAAGATGTCTAACATCAACAAGAAGGGAACAATTCTAAGAGCAGCCAGAGAAAAAAAGATCAATTACATAAAAAGGATCAGCAATTAGAATAACCTCAGATTTTTCCCCCCAGCAGAAACCATGCATGCAAGAAGACAATGGAGTGATGTATACAGGGTACTGGAGGGAAAAATTGTCAACCTAGAACCCTGTATCCAGCAAAGTTATCAATTAAATATGATGGAGAAATAAAAGTACTCCAAGACAAGGAGTAACTAAAGGAATTCACAAAAACAAGACCACCACTACAAAAAATACTCTCGATGAAGTACTATGGCCCCAAACCCAACAGCAACAACACGCAAACCTGAAACCAACATACAAGCCAATTTCTCACAAAAACCAACACACATGACCAACACCCAAAGCAAGGAAATAATACAGGAAGAACAAAGAAACTAAACACAACACATATACAAACACACATACATATAAAGCAGAATGGTAATAACAAATACATACAAATAGAAAATTTCACTGAATGTTAATGGAACTAATGCACAAGTAAAGACACAGAGAGTAGCAGAATGGACAAGGAAACAAAATCCACCATTAGGCTGCCTTTAAGGAGCACACCTCACAAGCAGACATGAGCAGACTGAAAATCAGAGGTTGGAAAGAAACGTACCAAGTCAACAGCAATCAAAGAAATCAGGGGAAGCAATTCTACTCTCTGAGAAGAGAGACGTCAAGGCAGACAAAGTAATGAGATATGACTGTCACTACTCAGTGATAAAGGGAACAATAACTCAGGAACCCATAACTATAATAAATATATATGCACACAATGGAAAATCCCATAAATATGTCAATCAAATCCTCACCAGAAATGAAAAAGGATATAGACACATCGACTCTTATAACAGGAGACATTAATACATCACTCTCAAGCAAAGACAGGATGTCAAGAAAAACTCAACAAAGACACAAAAGAGCTCAATAACACAACCAATAAAAACGACCTCATAGACATATACAGAATACTTCATTTTACACACACACACACACACACACACGCGTTTTTCTCCAACACACATGGAACATTCTCAAGAATAGATCACCTACTAGGCCACAAATAATTTCTCAACAAATAAAAAAACCTGAGATCCTATAATCAATTTTCTCAGACCACAAAGCCATAAAATTAGAAATCAACAATAAAAGGAGCAGAAATACAAAGATAAACTCATGGAGGTTGAACAACACAATACTCAAAAATGACTGGGTAATAAAACAAATAAAGGAGGAAATTAGATGGGGAGAGTGCGGAGTGGAGACACAAAGCCCATTAGTAGGCCACTGGAGAACCCCTTGCAGAGGGGTCTCGGGGAGGAGACGAGCCAGTCAGGGTGTGATGTTACAACAATGAAAACTACAACTTTCCTCTAGTTCCTAAATGTTTCCTCTCCACTCCCACTATCATGACACGAATTCTACCTTGCAAGTCTGGCTAGACCAGAGAATGTACACTGGTACAGATAGGAACTGGAAATCCAGGGAATCCAGGGCGGATAAGCCCTACAGGACCGTGATGTGAGTGGCGAGACAGGGAGGATAGAGGGAGAGTTTGTAGGAAAGAGGGAACCGGTTACAAGGAACTGTATGTGACCTCCTCCCTGGGGAATGGACAACTGAAAAGTGGGTGAAGGGAGACGTCGGACAGGGCAAGATATGACAAAATACCAATTTATAAATTATCAAGGGCTCATGAGGGAGGGGGGAGCGGGGAGAGAGGGGAAAAATGAGGACCTAATGTGGGGGGCTTAAGTGGAGAGGAATATTTTGAGAATGATGAGGACAATGAATGTACAAATGCGCTTTACACAAGTGATGTGTGTATGGATTGTATGGATTGTGATAAGAGTTGTATGAGCCCGTAATAAAATGATTAAAAAAAGGAGGAAATTAAAAAAATTTCTTGAAAAAGTGAGAATGATAACATATCAAAACCTTTAGGACACGGCAAAAGCAGTAATCAGAGGTCAACACACATACAAAAAGAGGAGAAAGCTAAAATAAAAGCCTTAACACAACACCTCCAAGGACTGGAACAAGAGCAACAACACAATCCCTCCAATAAAGGAAGGAAAGAGATCATAAGTATCAAAGCAGAAATAAATGGTATGGAAAACAAACAATGGAAAAAATCAATAAGACAAGAAGCTGGTTCTTTGAAATAACAAAACAAACAGACCAATGTCCAACTTAACAAAGGTAAAAAACGAAAGAAGAAAAGATGCAAATACCCAGAATAAGAGATGAAAACTGTGAATCAGTAGAAATAAAAAGAGTAATAACACACTACTATGAAAAACTGTATTCAAATAAATTCGACAATCTAAGAGAAATGGACAGATAACTAGAACCACATCACCCACTCAAATTAATGCAGACAAATATTGAAAAACTCAATAGACCCAAATCCAAAGAAGAAACTACCAACCAAAAAGAGCCCTGGACCAGACAGTTTCACAGGGGATTTCTACCAAAATTTCAAAGAAGATCTGACACCAATACTAAACAAACTCTTCCATAGCATAAAGAAAGACAACGAACTTCCAAACTCATTCTATGAAGCCAGTATAACACTGATCCTCAAACCAGGCAAAGAGTCCACAAAGATGGAAAATTATAGACCAATATATCTCATTAACATAGACGCTAAAATCTTCAACCAAAACCCTGGCCAATAGAATACAGCAGCATAAACATAAAATCACCACGACCAAGTAGGATTCATTCCAGGTATGCAGGGATGGTTCAACATTTGAAAAATAATCAGCGTAATCCACCACATAAACAAGGCAAGAAATAAAAACCACATAATCATATCAATAGATTTAGAAAAAACACTTGACAACATTCAGCACCCATTTCTCTTCAAAACGCTCAGGACAATAGAAGGTACATTCATCAACATAATAAAAACCATATGTGAGGAACCAACAATGGGGAAAAGGTAGACACATTCCCACTGAAAGCAGGGACTGGGTAAAGATGTCTCTGTCATCAATCTTAAGCAACATTGTGCTGGAAGTTTTATCTAGAGTCAGCAGACAATGAAAAGCAATCAAGGGAACCAAAATAGGCAAGAAGTGAAACTCGCCTATTTGCAGAGGATGTGACCCTGTATACAGAAAACCCAAAGTCTCCATGAAAAGCCCTCTGGAAATGCCTGAGGAATCCTGCAAGGTCGCAAGATACAGAGCTAATAACCAGAAATCAATCAATTGCTGTAAGCCAGCAAAGAGAACTACGAAAAAGACGTTAAGAAAGCAATACCATTTGCAATAACCACACAAAAGAGGAACTCGTTAGGAATAAACTAAAGAAACTGTGTTAGCACAGGGTTCTCTAGAGAAACAAAACCAGACTGCTAATAATTTTATATGTATTTATACAGATAGATAGATGTATAACATAATAAATAAACAGTTAATTAAATTATAAAGCAGTACAAATGGCTCAGTGCAACTCACTCCCGTGAGACAGTTGTGTGACACTGGCAGTCCTTCAAGTCTTGAGGGCCGCTGGGTAGTCCTCTGTAGAGCAATTCAGGCTATCTGGGCACAGGCAGCAAACAGCAAGGCAGGTCACCAACAGTCAGTCAGATGACAGGGTCCGACAGTCAAGAGATGTAAATTCCAATGGTGTGGCAATACAGGTCTTGAAGGAACCTCAAATTACAGTGACACAATCCACGAGTTAGGTGTCCCACAGGTAGTGTAGCTTGCAAATTGAGGCTAAGAGCAAGCAAGGGAGCTGCATACTGGTCTGATGATCAAAGAGCAAGAGACAAGAAAGGCGAGGCTCACAGAGCCATTTATTTCTCTGACCTTCAATTAATCCCACATGGGTTTATCGGCCAGGTTGGCACAATAAACTAACTACCTCAAAAACAAATGAACTATACAAAGAAAACTACACATTACTACTAGAAACTAAAAAGGATCTATATAAATGGAAGAATGTCCCACGCTCATGGATAGGCAGACAATATCATGAAAATGACAATACTACGTAAAACAATCCATAGATACAATGCAATTCCAATTAAAATTCCAGATAATTTTTGTAAAGAAATGGAAAAACGATTTACCAATTTCATATGGGCAGGCAAAAGACCAAAGATAAGCAAAGAGCTTCTTAAAAAGAAGAGCCAAGTAGGAGGCCTACCACTGCCTGACCTAAAAGCCTACTACTATATAGCCTACTACTACAAAGCCTGCTACTACCTAGCCTGCTACTACATAGCCTGCTACTACATAGCCTGCTACTACATAGCCACTGTAGTCCAAGCAGCCTGCTACTGGTATAACGAGAGATACCTGGACCAATGGATCAGAACAGAATACCCAAACCTAAGTGCATCAGCCTACAGATGTGCAATCTTTGACCAAGGACCTAGAAATATCCAATGGGAGAAACACAGCCTGTCCAACAAATGGTTGGACAAACTGGATTTCCATATGCAGAAGAATGAAGCAAGACTCATACTTCTCCTCATGCACAAAAATGAACTCAAAATGGATTAAAGACCTAAATGTAAAGCTCCCCCCAAAGCTCTCAGGATCATCAATGGGAATACTGGGAAAAACTTAAGGGCCCTATTACAGGGCACACATAGTACGATGTATACTACCAAGTATCAGAGAGGAGGCACATTCAGCAGAGGACAAGACAGATGATTAGGACATACTGAAAGTATCTCACTTATGCACATAAAAAGACCTCATCAAGAGAGTGAAAAGAGAACCAACACATCAGGAAACATTTTTTTAACCAATGACACATCGGACAAATGACTAATTACAAAAATACACAACTCTACAACAGCTCAATAAGAAAATAACAAGAGACCCAATTAAGAAATGGGAAAAGACATACAGACAGTTCACCAAATTAAGTACAAATGGCAAACAAACATATGGGGGAGGGAGGGAATGCTAATGATTACTAGCTATCAGGGAGATGCAAATTAAAACCATATTGAGATACCACTTTACATTTAAAAACAAATTGAAAAACAAAACAGAAAACAACTAGCTCACATTAAAAAACAAAATAGAAAACAACAAATTCTGGAGAGGGTGTGGAGTGATTGGAACTTGGATACACTGCTGGTAACTTGTAAATACATTCAGCCACTGTGGAAAAGGATACGGCAATACTTAAAGCAACTGGAAACTGAAGTCGCATATGACCCAGCAATACCACCATTAAGCATATACCCCAAAGAAATTAGAGACACGACTCTAGTCGAAGTGTGCTCTTCCAGGTTCACAGCAGCACAGTTCAAATAGCGAGAAACTGGAAGCAACCCAGATGCCCAACGATAGGAGAATAGATAAAGCAATAGGGTACACGGAATACTATGGAATGCAATGCATACTGTGCATGCAGTGGTATGCAGTGGAATACTACACATCCCTAAATAAAGCAATGAAAGCATGAAACACTGCGTGACAGAAAGGACCTGGAAGCCATTATGCTGAGTGAAGTCAGCTGATCACAAAGGAACAAGTGTTGCATGAGTGCACCAGTATAAGAAGAAACACCAATCTGACAAATCTTAGGAGCCAACTCCTGAACAAAAGAAGAGAAGGCTACCTACCAGCCATGAACCAGACATCACCTCTTTTGTGCACTTCACAAGAGCCGACATGAAGGAGACAAACCAGTGGGTCCCCCACAGGAATGGAAGAAGCTTTCCTGAAATCCAAGCCAAGACCATGAGAGAGAGAGGGCCACCTACACTGTGGAGTAGGTGCCAGTAGTTCTGTTGGTGAGTATGTGGGTGATTGAGGAGAAGTAACTACACACCGGGAAGGGAAGCTAAACAGTAAGTGTAGGGAACCTAGGGGAACAGTGGGCTGGATTTTAGGTGCGTGGGTAGACACTATGACCTCATTTCTGCCCAACCTTTGGTGAGCCACACCATGGACTAAGCACCAGGCTGATCACAGAAGCTGACCTAGCAGGCAGCATGGCGCGATGCAGGAGCTACACCAGAAGGATTTAACATAGAAGCCCTGCCGAATGAACTGAACCCTACCTCAAAGCTGCCTACAGCCTTGGACTCAGGGCCGGGGTACTTGGATGGTAGAGGAAGCAGAGAGTGGCCACCTCAGGATTGTGGAAGTGTCATCGTTGGACCATGGGGGGGGGTGACCCTCAGCTTGGTGGGTGTCCAGTGAAAGGATCACCATAAATGTAGTACCTCAGTGTCCACCCTGCAGTGACTTGACAGGTTGGGATCTGTTGAACAGGGACCTACACTTGGGACACTTGTTCCAAGAAGGCCCCCACTAGCATCAGTCCCCATACTTAGGGTCAACGGAGCCCAGTCGAATGGGAGATGGAACGGTGTGGGTTGCTGCTCAAGGTGAAACTGCACTCACATAGACTCCTACAGACAGTGTTCGAGTGCTGGGTCATGGGGAAAATCAATGGTCACAACAGAGCAATAGACATATACCCCAGGGGGGTGATTGACAATGCTGTATTTCTTTGCAGAATGGGGGGGGGGGAAGAGGGAAGGATGGGGAGGAAGAGGCGACCCAGGAGTCGTTGTGGGCCACGGGTCAGACCAGGTCCCGGGGCAGTGGGAGCCCGGACCAGGCAGGAGGGCTTGGTGGGTCGTTAGCTGGCCGTCGCGGCTGTCAGGTCCCTTCCCGGGCTGAATTGCGTGCCCTGGCACCCCGAGCCTCCGGTGCTGCGCCCACCTAGCTCCAGCTCGCGCCTCCAATTAGATCAGTGCGACAGCCATGGAGGCTGAAGAGACGATGGAATGCCTTCAGGAATTCCCTGAACATCACAAAATGATCCTGGACCGATTGAATGAACAGCGGGAGCAGGACCGGTTTACAGACATCACCCTGATTGTCGACGGGCATCATTTTAAGGCCCACAAGGCTGCTTGCAGTAAGTTCTTCTACAAATTCTTTCAGAAATTTACTCAGGAACCTTTGGTGGACATAGAAGATGTCAGTAAAATGGCCTTTCGTCATTTAATTGAGTTCACATAGACAGCAAAGCTAATGATCCAAGGAGGAGAAGAAGCCAGTGAGGTCTGGGAAGCAGCAGAGCTTCTACAAATGCAAGAAGCCACCCAAGCCCTGGAAGTCGGGAACAAAGAAAATGCAGCTCCGCTTGAGGAAAACAGCCCAGGAAAAAGTGAGGCAAAAAAAGAGAAAGATCGCAGAAACATCCAATGTTATCAGTGAATCCCTGCCCTCTGCAGAATCAGAACCTGTTGAAATTGAGGTGGAGATTGCCGAAGACACAATTGAAGTGGAAGGTGAAGGCGTTGAAACATTGGAGGAAGTGGCTTCGGCCAAGGAATCTGTAAAGTACACTCAAAGCACAGGGTCCTCCGATGATTCCGCTTTAG
Source organism: Echinops telfairi (assembly GCF_000313985.2). Taxonomy (NCBI): domain Eukaryota; kingdom Metazoa; phylum Chordata; class Mammalia; order Afrosoricida; family Tenrecidae; genus Echinops; species Echinops telfairi. The sequence continues at coordinate 279,014 of NW_022103968.1, read as the reverse complement.
CTCTTTTGGCAGATATTACCAGCAAGTATCATCAGGGTGATAGAAAAGGGCATCTTAAAGAAGGTGGATGTGCATCTGACCCCACAATCAAACAGGAGCACATGAAATCACACTCCACGGAGAGTTTCAAGTGTGCAATATGCAATGAAAGGTATCTGTGGGAGAGCGCATGGAAACAGCACCTCAATTGCTACCACCTGGAAGAAGGTAGTGCCAGTAAGAAGCAAAGAACTGGGGAAAAATTCCTATTTGTCAGTATTGTGAGAAACAGTTTGACCACTTTGGACACTTTAAAGAGCATTTTCAAAAACATACAGGTGAGAAACCCTTTGAATGTTCAAATTGTCATGAGCGATTTGCTAGAAATAGCACACTGAAATGTCACCTGACAGCATGCCAAACTGGAGTAGGGGCAAAAAAGGGAAGAAAGAAGCTTTATGAATGTCAGGTTTGTAACAATGTGTTTAACAGCTGGAACCAGTTTAAAGATCACTTAGTAATTCACACTGGAGATAAACCCAACCATTGTACTCTATGTGATTTGTGGTTTATGCAAGGAAATGAATTAAGGAGACATCTCAATGATGCCCATAACATTTCTGAACATCCAATAACTGAAGAAATTCTTCCAGTAGAAACACACTTGCAAGCTGAACCTGTAACATCAATGATAATTATAGAACAAGTTGGGAAGGTACATGTGCTACCATTGCTTCAGGTCCAAGTGGATTCAGCACAAGTAACTGTGGAACAGGTCCATCCAGACCTGCTCCAGGACAGTCAAATGCACGATTCACATATCAGTGAGCTTCCAGAGCAGGTCCAGGTGAGTGATCTAGAAGTGGGTCGAATTCAAACTGAAGAAAGTACAGAAGTGCATGTCAAGGAGCTGCATGTTGAACGAGTGAATCAGATGCCAATGGAAGTACAAACTGAGCTTCTAGAAGCAGGCTTGGATCAAGTGATCCCTGAAATCATGAGCGAGGAGGAGAGAAATCCTAGCCAAGCAGATACTGCTGAGGATGCCAGGGACGATCACGAAGATGCTGAGGGATTAAAAACCAAACCAACAGAGGATTCTGAGGCAGAAAAGGCAGGGGACGAGGACAGAACAGTTATGCCAGTTTTAGAATGACATAACAAATGAATATATTTTAATTTACGTGTTGCATTTTTCAACTGATGATGGGCAGTGTGACTGTCTTTCTTGACAGACAAGTGGACCAAAGTGAACCATTTCTTGTGCTGTTTCTATTGAACCACACTGGTTTCCCCCCACTAATACCACAGAGGAGAGAACTTTCCCATAAGTGAACAGGAAACTTTGAGATGTATATTTCTGGAAACTTAGATGAGTTATAGTCTTATTATATTGTTGGGTACGAATGTGTCTATTTTCATTGTGGTAAGGGTTTTCCCGTTTCTTCCTAGGTCATGTTCTTCCTTAAAATTTTTTTCCTATTGTAAAATCAAATGTAAATCACTAGAATACAGGTTTATGTATTCTAATGCATGTTAGAAAGCGGAATATTTAGGAAATCCAAGGCTGCATGAAGAAAAGTGCATTGTGACTGTGCAATTCCATATTGGCTTCTGGGTGCCTTGAATTTGAGTAATGTTCTTGTCTACCCCGAGAGTCACAGATGCCCTCTCTGCACCAGGAACTGAGTGGGGGTGGCAACATTTCTAGAATGTAAAAACAACAACAAGAAAACATACCCATGTGCCTTTTCAATACCAACTTAGTTTATCTAAAGGATCTCTGGTTCTTTCAACATTTGTGTGGTAAGGAGTGATGTAGATGATGCTACAGGATTTTATATTTTTGCTTATAAATGTGAACCACCAATTCTTTTTCATTGAAGTTAAGTTGAGAAATTTAATTCAATGGCAGCTGAAGTGCCATTACAATTGGGAAATTTATTTACATCTGTGGTAAACTTTATTTTGATGAAAAGTTTGCACTAGTATTTTACCACCAGATGAAAAAAAAGAGCATCGTTTAAGAAATTAATGTATTTAAAATAAAATGCAGAGAAAAACATGTATATAATATATCAGGCTTTGTTTTGAATGGAAATCAACTCCCTCCCCCGAAATCCTTAATATAAAGATCTTGTGCTATAACTTTTAAAGCCATACAAATAAGAGTGCTAAACTGTGGACTTAAAAGTAGGTGTGTAAATATTTTTAATCAGTATTACTTGGAAAATAAAATATAACAACCACATAAAATAAACCAATATGCTATTTTCTTTAACTGTTGAATACTGGGAGAATATTTACATTTTTAAAGTGAACTTTAAAAAACCCCAAAAACCTGAGATGTGCAAACTCCATGGACAAGCAGATGGAATCTGGGCTCCCACTAAACTCTAGCCCCAAGTCAAGAACACTTAGTTCTGATAACATGCCCCTGCTCAATACTCACCTTCATGAAAGGATCACTTCATGAAAGATGAGGATGCTACAGCAAAGTATGGTGAAGAAAGTATATGGTGCCTGGCTGTCAATCAGACTATTGTCTTAAAGGCTTGTATTCAAACAAGAAGTCATCTAAGTGAGGAGTCACCTAAGTCCACATGGAAGGCAAAGGATCAGAACTAAATTATGAACACCCAGTTTGTAGAAGGCTATGGAGGACAGTGGGAGCCCCAAATCCATCTGCAGAGTATCTAGTCATGCTGAGCCACTGGCAGACTCGCTCTAGCCACAGGCAACAGTCTGACTATCAGGCAGAGACCATTGTAATCTTGAACATGCTGAATCAAACTCAATGTTTGGCCAGATGACCTCCCTACAGACCCAACCTGAGTTAGTTCTGGGTGCAAGTGTCTCTTACTTGTTCTGTGACAGAAATTTCCTCCCTGGCTTTTGGAATGTTGATGAGGGTCTTCTCTTTTCTTTCTTTCTTCTTCTTTTAAAAAATAAATAATTTTTATGGGGCTCTTATACTTCTTATAACCATCCATACATCAATTATATTAAGCACATTTGTACACATGTTGCCATCATCATTTAAAAAACATTTTCTTTCAACTTGAGCCCTTGGTATCAGCTCCTATTTCCCCACCCCTGTCCCACCTTTGTGAACCTTTGATACATTATAAATTATTAGGAAGACTTCTTTAAAAAATCATTTTATTGGGGGTTTGTACAACTTTTATCACAATCAATACATACATCCATTGTGTCAAGTACATTTGTTGCCATCATCATTCTCAAAACATTTGCTTTCTGCTTGAGCCCTTGGTATCAGCTCCTCATTTTTCCCTTCCCTCCCTTCTCCCTTATGAACCCTTGATAATGTATACATTATTATTATTTTGTACCCACTCCCTTCACCCACTTTTCTGTTGTTCACCCCCAATGGAGGAGGTTATATGTAGATTCTTGTAATTGTTTTCCCGTTTCCACCCCACCTTCCCTCCAACCTCCTGGCATCACCACTCTCAGCACTAGTCCTGAAGGGATCATCTGTCCTGGATTTCCTGTGTTTCCAGTTCCTATCTGTACCAGTGTACATCCTCTGGTCTAGCCATCTTTGTAAGGTTGAATTGAGATCATGATAATGGGGGAGGGTGGGTGGAGGAAGCATTTGGGAACTAGAGGAAAGTTGTATGTTTCATCATTGCTATACTGCACCCTGACTGGCTCGTTTCCTCCCTGCGACATTCAGTTGCCTACAGTTACCTACAGATGGGTCTTGGGTCCCCAATCTGCACTCCCCTCATTCTCAATGATCTGATTTTTTTGTTCTTTGATGCCTGATCCCTGATCCCTTTGACACCTGGCGATCACACAATCTGGTGTGCTTCTTCCATGTGGGCTTTGTTGCATCTGAGCTAGATGGCCACTTGTTTACCTTCAAGCTTTTAAGACTTCAGATGCTATATCTTTTGATAGTCAGGCACCATCAGCTTTCTTCACCACATTTGCTTAAGCACCCACTTTGTCTTCAGCAATCGTGTCGGGAAGGTGAAATGCCAGTTTAATAGAACAAACTATTGTTGCATTGAGGGAGCACTTGACTGGTGGGTCGCCATTCTTTTTCATATTGATATGATTGTTTGTTTTGAATCTTCTGCTGCCTGATACCTGATCCAGTCAGCACCTTGTGATCACACAGGCTGGTGTTTCTTTCATGTGGGCTTTGTTGTTTCCCTTCTAGATGGCTGCTTGTTTAACTTCAACTGAGACCCCAGAAGCTATGTCTTTTTAATAGCTGGGCCTCATCTTCACCATGCTTGCTTATGCATCCATTTTGTCTTCCCCGATCATGTTGGGAAGGTGAGTATCACACAGTGCCAGGCTGTTAGAACAGTGTTCTTGTGTTGAGGGAAGATTTGAGTAGAGGCCCAATGTCTGTCAGCTACCTTAATCCTTAACCTATAAATATATGTACATAGACCTATATCCCTATCATTGTAAATTAATATATTTGCATATGTACATGCCTATATTTATACCTCTATGAATGTCTTTTGCCTCCTAGTTCTCTCATCAATTTCCTCTTACTTTCCTTCTGTCCCACTATCATGTGCGACCTTCATTTGGCTCTCAGTAATTCCTCTTGGCTTCACTGCGCTTGATCAAACCCCATGCCCTCCTCACCATTGATTTCATATCACTTGTTGTTCCCTAGTCCCTGGGTTTATTTTCTTCCCACTTCCTTTCCCTCACCTCTCTTTCCCATGTCCCCTCAAACTGTAGGCCCCGTTGTTTTCTCCTTGGGGTTGTTTATCCAGACTCTCTTATATAAGATTGACATGAAAATAAAAAGCCTATAAATAGTTCCAGGTCTGTTTGCTGACCCTAATGAATTTTTAAAAAAATTAAATAATCATTTTATTATGGCCTTATGAATTTTTTTAACCTTCTTTCTTTAAAAAAATCATTTTATTGAGGCTCATACAACTCTTATCATAATCCACACATACATCAATTGTGTAAAGCACACTTGTACATTCGTTGCCCTCATCATTCTCAAAACACTAGCTTTCTGCTTGGGCTCCTGGAATCAGCTCCTCATATTTCTCCGCCCCCCTCCCCGCTCTCCTCTCTCTCATGGACCCTTGATAATTTATAAATTATTATTTTATCATATCTTACACTGCCCCACGTCTCCCTTAACCCACTTTTCTGTTGTCCATCCCCCAGGGAGGAGGGTATATGTAGATCCTTTCTACCCCACCTTCCCTCCACCATCCGGTATCACCACTCTCACCACTGGTCCTGAGAGATTCATCTTTCCTGGATTTCCTGTGTTTCCAGTTCTTATCTGCACCGCTGTGCCTCCTCTGGTCTAACCAGGTTTGTGAGATAGAATTGGGATCATAATAGTGGGGCGGGGTTGGAGGGGGGGGAGAAATAATTTAAGAACTAGAGGAAAGTTGTCTCTCCGATATCCCTCTGCAAGGGATGTACATTGTCTACAGATGGGCACTGTGTCCCCATCAGGCACTCGCCTCATTCACGATGATACGATTTTTTTTCTGTGGTGCTTGATACCTGGTCCCTTCAACCCTTCGTGATCACACAGGCTGGTGTGCTTCTTCCATGTGGGCTTTGTTGCTTCTGGGCCCTTATGAATGTTTTTTAATTGAGTCTGATAAGGTGCCAAGCCCTGCCTCCTGAGTCTGAAGTCTATTTTTGGGGTTAATGAGCGTCATTCTTTTCTTACTCATTATTTGGATTTTGGTATTCACATTATTATAATTTTATCCTTACCACCTTATTTTAATGTTGGTTTTTATTGTTTCTGTTGGATTTTCCAGTTTGTGATGCACAGAAGTGGATGCATAGTGATAATAACTGATACAAGAGTTGATATGGGATGCATGGGGAGGGGAGTGAGTGATAGGGAGGGAAGGGGATTTGAGGAATGAAAAAAATGAAGGTTGGAGTGCAGAGAAAGCACTAGAACTGACTGATTGCATAACACATTTTAAAGGCAATTTAACCTTGATGGGGGTGGGGGGCAGTTATGTGAACAGAACAAGGGACTACTGCATGACTTAGAATCAGGAAAGGTGTGAATCAGGGTTGTATCCTATCACCACACTGATTAAATCTGTATGCTGAGTAAATAATCAGAAAAGCTGCATTATATGAAGAAGAATGAGGCATCAGGATTGGAGAAAGGCTCATCAACAACCTGTGATATGCAGATGACACAACCTTGTTAGCTGAAAGTGAGGAGGACTTGAAGCACTTGCTGATAAAGATTAAGGATTGCAGCCTTCAGTATGAATAAAAATTCATTGTAAAGGAGACCCAAATCCTCACAACTGGACCAATAGGTAACATTATGATAAACAGAAAAAAATATAAAAGTTGTCAAGAATTTTATTTTGCTTGGACTCACAAGTCAAGAGATCAAACGACATGTTGCATTGGTAAACCTGCTGCATGAGTTCTCTTTAAATTTGGACCTTGAAAAAGGAAGATGTGAAAATCAATGCATTTGAATTATGGCACTGGCAAAGAATATTGAAAGTACTGTGGACTGCCACAAGAACAAACAGATCGATTTTGGAAGATGTACAGCTAGAATAGTCCTTAAGAGTGAGGATTGGGAAACGTTGTCTTGCGTACTTTGGACATATTATCAGGGAGAACAGTCCCTAGGAAAGCACACCCTACTTCAGAGCAGTAAAAAAGAGGAAGACCCTCCACAAGATGGATCGATACAGCAGCTGAAATGATCACCTCAAACATAACACTAGTATTGAGGGGCAGTGTTTTGTCCTGTTGTACATAGGATCTCTATGAATTGGAACTGACTTGATGGGACCCAGCACCACCACCACCCCATGACGGAATTCTGACAGTGTCTGCCCCACACCACATACACCATGGTTACACACAAATGGGATTTCACAGTATATGTTCTTTTGTGTCTGGCTTTTCCCCACTAAACATGTTTTCAAGGCTTTCCCATGCAGTCTTGTAGTTTTAGTTAGTGAATTTGTATTTCTAGCTATATTTCATTGTGTGAACAGGTCCTGGTTAAACCCTTCTATTAGTGATAGGCAATTTGGTTGCTTCCAGGTTTTGCTATTAAAAACAATGCTGCTCTGATCATTCCTGTGATTACTTCTGGGAAAATATGCCACGTTTCTATTGGGTGTGTATCTAGAGTGGAGTCCAGTGGCTGAGTGGCTTATAGACATGTAGGGAAGGATTTCACACAGAAAAGTTGGTGTGATTAGACTTGACTTTTACAAAGCAGGAATGTGAAGAATGAGTTGAGTGGGTAGAGGTAAGGGGTCTTATACTTCTTAGAGGGCTCAGAAAGTATGGGCTATGCTGAGGTGGTCTGTAGAATTGGGGGCTAGACCTGAGAGGGGGAACTGTTTGGTACTGATTTGTGGGTGAGGGGGACAGGTAGACCATGAGCTCTACTTAATCCTTTTGATGCCGATCTTTTCTGATGTACAGAAAAGCAGAGGGTGATACATCGTGCCCTTGTGTGGTCACTATATGTTAATAAATTTCTATGTGTTCACTCTCCTTTTATCTATGCCCTTCTTCTGATTGTTAATTTTAAGGTAAATTTGAAGCATAATACTTTTTTTTACATAAAAGAGTACTTAAGATACAGAGACACATGAAAGAAAACTTCAATGTTATATTACACTTGAAGCTCTTGTTGGCACATGCGTCGGTGTCTCATGGCCATCTTTTGTGGTTCACGATCAGAATCAGGCTGAAAACTTGATCCCCACACACAGAGACTCATGCCCTCTGCATTGAGTGAGTGTGTATTCAGTTTTGAATGTGAACTTTGGAGGTGCAGGGATGTGGGCAAAGGGGCCATGGGGGTATCCAGCAGGGATCTCACACCTGAGCGAAAAGGGTGAGGTGTATGTACAAACTGTATCTCCTTCTTGAGGGGCTGGGCTCCCTCCTGGGGGGGAACAGACAGTTCTCCTTGGCATGCTTTGTAGCAGCTGGAGGACAAGACATCGAGGCATCAGGTCATGCAGATCCATCAGTGAGACTCGTGGTCCCCCCATTCCTTGCCCGTTCCTTGTAGCACTTCAGCTCCACAGCCTGTGTCTGTTGCTGGCACCACTATGCACAGCTCCTCAGTCCTGAACCTCGGGGTTCTGGGCACAGAGACATGAGCCCTGCACTGCCGTGCCTGTGGTCCACCCTGACTGACCATCAGTCCTTAGAGCCCTAGCCTTCCCTGCTAGACATGACTTGGAATTGAGGCAATGATCCAGCAGGCACCTCACAGCAGCCAGCACAGCTGGTGTCACGTGTGGGCTCACAGCCTCACCTGCATGGGCTGCAGCTGTCTGCACTGGTCTTCCACCTCAGAGAGCTGCTGCTGGGGGCTGTTTGGTACTCCCACCTTTCCCCCTGCCCCTTCCCCCACCTGCCCGCCCACCGAGGTGCTGCAGTTATGGTGAAGGACACTCTGGGTTCTCAGGCCTGTTTGAGAGAAAGTTTGAGTCCTGCAGGTCATCAAGGAATAGTTCACAAACCTCTGGTCCCCAATCAAGTCAGCACTCAGAGCTTCGAGACTGAGCGCTGTCTCCCCGGGTCTCATTAAAAACCAGACGGGAGGGGCAGGGGTAAGTGCCAGGCTGCGCTATTAAAAGTTGTTGTTTCTGGCTCATTAGCCTGCAGTGAGATGTGGTCAGGGAACTGGTCCAGAGAGGGCTGCCAAGAGGGTGGGGGGACTGCTTCTGCTCCTGGTCCCCGTGGCCTCGTGTGGAACGTCACGGAGTCGACAATTAGTAAAGCCTTCAAACTCACCAAGGGGCTCAGCTCAGAGTCAATTAATTTCAAACAAGCAATTATGTATCTGGGGCTTGCCCTCTGAAAGACTGAGTGTCAAGGTGAACCCACATCTCTGATGAGCCTCCTGGCCCTAAAGTGGGCTCTGGGGAGGGGCTGGGTGAGGAGGCATCCGGAGAGCACTTTGGCTTAGCCTGGTCTATGTGGGGCTGGGTTCTGTCAGAGCTGATGTGGAAGCCTGCCAGTTTTCATGACACCCCTGAAGCAGGTGAGCACTGACCTCCTCCATATTGTGGGGGCAGTCCTTGTGCCCTCAGCTCCAGGGGTGCCCCATCCTCTAAAGCATGCCACAGGGCACCTGGGGAGAGAGCAGGCTCAGACTCATGCTGCCGTTTCCCACACGGCAGACTTTGCTTTTAACCGAAGCATAAGTTGAGTGCACCCATGAAACCTGCTGTGGTCTACAACCTGACAGACCAGGTCCCAGAAGGATGCTGGCTCTTCCACCCACAACCCTGACAGCCACTGTGCTGAGCCCTGGCCCCGTGGATTCTATACAAATGGGATCACACATTGGGGCCTGGCTTTTTTGACTCACGTGTTTGCAGTTCCTCCCCTGGGGCTGTGGCCTGTTCTCCCTGCTAAGGGGCCTCCATGTGGGAATGCCTCCAGTGTGTCCACTCCAAGGTCATGAGCATTTGGCTCGTGTTATGGATTGAATTCGGTTCCCTCAGAATATGAGGAGCTTACAAAAGTTCGTGGAAAGATTCCTTGGTCCTTTAACCCCATTTCCCACTAACGTTTAAAGCATCTTTTTACATGTGCTAAGCCACAATTGCCCAATTATCTTCCATTTTGGGGTTTGTGTCATTACCCCAGTGCTGTAACCTCTACTACGGTTAGCGAGGCGGAAGGGAGCACACAGGACGAGCCAATCTTCTCTGAGATGCAAACACGATTCCAATCAGTGAGTGGAGGGACCCACTGCCGCCAGGAGTGCAGAGCACAGCCGGGAGCTGAGCCTGCACCCAGGACGTGGCTTCCTCCTTGGGAACTTTCTAGAATTGGGACATACAGAGAGAGAAAACTCTCTGGGAGAGCTGGCACCCTGAACCCAGATTCCTAGAGTGAGAGATTCTTATGCTTGTTAGAGCTGCCAGGGCTGTGCTTCTGTACCTCCCACCCCTTCCAGCCCTCAGTGCACGGCGTTTCTGGGAGAACCTCATGAGGGAACGAAGGCAACTTGCTCAGAGTGCTGACACTGGGCTTTTCTGATGCCTCCAGTGGAACAGGCAGGTCTTTAATTTGGGCACGAATCTAAGAGGGGGCTGTTAGACCACAGGCCCATGCATTCAGCGGGTGGTGCCACTGTGCGGCCCCTCTGAGGTCTTGACTCTGGCCAGCAGGCTCCATTCAGGCCATCTGGGTGGCGCGCACCACACAAAGTGTCAGTGCCCATGCTCCTGGGGACAAATGAAGTCGAGTGTTTCTCCTGTTACTTATTTGCCACCTGGACGGGAAAGTGCCAGCAATGCTCTCAGATGCCACAAATAGCAGAGACACAGATGTGATCGAACAGAGGGAGCCTAACCCTTTTTTGTGAGCTAATTTCAGAAAGAAAATGCTCATTTTATTTTTGTGTGCATTTTGTACAAACTCAGGGGCCCTCAGCCGTGGCCATGAGATGAGAACATCTTCCTCGGTTTCTCTTACTGCATCCAGCATCCATCAGCCCATCCATGAACCTGAAACGTCTCCACGTGGAGCGGTCCACATGATCACTGATGAACACATGGGAAAACGATACTGAAACAGAATCAGTGCCATCCAAAGTATGCAGGCAACATGTGACTGTGATTGACTATGTTGTCACAACTAGCCAATGACAGCAGGGTTTGAATCCAGGCAGTCCCAGCTCTGACAAATCCAACCCATGGTGCTATGGGCCCTGGAGACGCTGGACTCCAGCATAACAACCCTGAGCGGCGAAGGCAGGCGCAGGCAGTGCTTCCTCCTGAGGGGAATGGGCTCGCTGGGAGTTGGATTTTGGGGGGACAAAAATTTCAAAGTTTCAGAGTTTAAAAATAACAAATGTGCACAGCACTTCACAGTTTGAAATATGATCTTTGCGTGACACAGCTGCTGTTACCTTTAATCCCCTGTGCAGATGAGACCCGCGCTCCATGGAAGTTCACAACCTTGTTTGGAGATGGATAGAAGAAGGCTCATAAAACAGCAAGCAGGGGAAATCATGGACTTTGTTAGGACTCTCCCAAATCTGGACTTTGATCTTCGGCACAGCCTTCCTGCCTCCCAACCCCAGCACCATGGAGATGGGCGTAGGCTGTTGCCATCACCGAGCTTAAGTGAAACCCTTCACATCTGATGCGGCAGCCGAGTTGACTAGACAGCTGGGTCTGGTAAGCAAGGCTGGCTGCAACACTGCTCTAGTGCTGACCCACTGCAGTCTGGCTCCTCCTGACCCTCGCACTGGGCCCGGACTGCCTTGACAACTGAAGCCGGAGTTCTCATGAAATGTTCAGAGCCTGAGAACAGATGCTTTGGGTTCTGGTCAGATGCACCCTCCACTGCAGAAACCAGGGGCGCGGAGCGAGCGCCAGCAACTGCAGCCTTCTCGGTGTGTAGATGAGCCGTGAGTCTGTGGGCCCAAGACCCTGGAGATCAGGGAACCCCACAGCACTAACCCTGATGTTTGGGACTGTTTGCCCACAGGACAGAGCCCTGGTGTCATGGTTGGTGTCATGGTTCAAACCCACCAGCCACTCCATAGGTAAAAGATGAGGTCATGTAAATATTTGAAGTCGTGGAAAACCGACATGGGGTAACCCAGGGTTGGAGTCAGCTTGATAGTAGCTGGGTTTGTTCTTTCCGTTGAACCAGCGGTGTCTTCTGGGTCTGGCTACCGTTCTTGGTGCTGCTGACTCAGCTCCAACTCCCAGCGAGCCCATTCCCCTCAGCAGGAAGCACTGCCTGCGCCTGCCCTCGCCGCTCAGGGTTGTTATGCTGGAGTCCAGCGTCTCCAGGGTCACCCTCGTTTAACTGAGCCTCTGCTTTACGAAGCACGGGTTCCTTCTCCAGGGACGGGCTCCTTCTGGCAGCATGTCCAGAGTATATAAGAGAAAGTCATGCCCAATTCCTGCCAAGGGGCATTCTGGCGGTTCTTCCTCCAAGACAGAGGTATTTATTCTTTTGGCAGCCCATGCATTTTCAATATTATTCACCAGCATCATTATTCATGCAGCAATTACTCAGTGGCCAGCATATGAGGCAGTTAAAATACCATGATGTGGGTCAGGCACCTCTTAGTCTTCAGGAGTGACATACATGCGCTTTAACACTGAGAGGGGTCACGTGCCCCAGACTCCCCATTCCCTTTTTGATTCATTGACTGTTGCTTTCTTGAGTGTTGGTTGTGAGTCCAAGTAAAAGGAAACCCTTGATAACTTGGGCTGGCTTGGTTCGGACAGAGGCAGGGAAAGTCGAGCAGAGCTCCATCCAGACTCAGGGCCTGAGTGGGTGGAGGAAGGACAGACATCAGAGTTCAAGGCCTGCCACAGAGGAGACACTTGTTAGTTACCTAGGCTTTGGGCTGGGAACTCAGTACTTGGGGTGAAGGTGAGCCGCAGCTCTTAGTGCCTGCTTCCATCTGGGAAGCACTTCAGCCTCTGAGAGGATCCTGGTGACTTGTAAGTGTGCCATCCTGCTGCTTGCCAGAGAAAAAGGCAAAATGCTGGGGATAATGACCTAATCCAGAGCGTCTAATAATCTTCATAATCTAAAAAAGTATGATGTGTTTCTCAATTGAAAACAACCAAACATTGGAAGAGACAAGACACAGCTGTAGGTAGGCATTAGAGGAAGACCTGCAGGAGGTCCAGGAGGGGAGCACTCAGGTACAGAAGTGGTGGCACAGCGGTCACATGGTGGAATGCTAATTGCAAGGTCACTAGTTTGAAACCACCAGCCACCCAGAGAAGATGACGCTCTTTATTCCTGTGAAGACTTACAGCCTCAGAAGCCCACAGGGGCAGTTCTACTCTGCCCTATAGGGTGGCCACGAGCTGGAGCTGACTCGGTGGCAGTGAGTTTGTGTCCTGCAGGAGAGCTGGTGGCACATGGCTCAAGTGCTTGCCTGTGAACCAAAGATTGGGTTTGGCCACCAGCTGCTCTGTGGAAGAAGCGCGTGGCAGTCTGCTTCTGTGGAGATCCACAGCCGGGAAGCCCCACGAGGCAGTTCTACTCAGTCCCATCGGGTTGCCGCTATAGGTTGCTATCGACGGCAGCAGCAGGGAGTGTTTGTTATTGTACACAACATTTTCAAGAAACTCAAAGACGAGATCAAGAATTTTGGAAGAAGATCGAAAACAAAACTAAAGCAAAAACACCCAAATCCAGGAAGTACCACCCACCCCACACAAAACATGTATCGTCAGGTGCTGTCCAGCTTGTCCCGACTCATTGTGACCCTGTTTATGCCAGAAGGAAACATGGCCAGCCCTGCGCCACCGCATGACTGTCGTTATGTTTGGGCACACTGCTGCAGCCGCTGTGTGGAGGGCCTTCCTCTTCCCCGCTACCCCTTTCCCGTGCCAAGCAGCCCACGGTGCTTTCCGTGTTCTTCTCCAGCACATCATTCACATTCCTTCTTCTCTGGTCTTCCTGACTCAAAATCCAAGTTCACATGCATACAAGGTGATTGAAAATCCTGTGGCTTGGGGCAGGCACACCTTAGTCCTCAAGGTAACACCATTGCTTTTCAACACCTTAAATAGATGGCGTGCAGCAGATTTACCCAATGCAATGTGTCATTTGATCTCTTGTCTGCTGCTTCCATGAGCACTGATTGTGGATCCAAGCAAGATGAAATCCTTGACAACTTCAATCTTGTGTTTAACAGATGGCAAGACACAGTCAAGAAATAAATCAATGACATGAAAGATAGGCTCAAAGAAAAATTTCTGAAAGAAATACAGAGAGGAAAATTAAAAAAAAATCATTTTACTTGGGGCTCATGCAACTCTTATCACAATCCATACATATATCAATTGTGTAAAGCACACTTGTACATTCATTGACCTCATCATTCTCAAAATATTTGCTCTCCACTTAAGCCCCTGGCATCAGCTCCTCATTTCCCCCCTCCCTCCCCACTTCCTCCTCCCTCATGAACCCTTGATAATTTATAAATTTTTATTTTGTCATATCTTGCCCTGCCCGACATCTCCCTTCACCCACTTTTCTGTTGTCCATCCCCCAGGGAGGAGGTCACATGTAGATCCTTGTAATCGGTTCCCCCTTTCCAACCCACCTTCCCTCTACTCTCCCAATATCACCACTCACACCACTGGTCCTGAAGGAATCATCCGCCCTGGATTCCCTGTGTTTCCAGTTCCTATCTATACCAGTGTACATCCTCTGGTCTAGCCAAACTTGCAAGGTAGAATTGGGATCATGATAGTGGGGTTGGAGGAAGCATTTAGGAACTAGAGGAAAGTTGTATTTTTCATCGTTGCTACATCGCACCCTGACTGGCTCCTCTCCTCCCCGAGACCTTTCTGTAAGGGGATGCCCAGTGGCCTACAAATGGGCTTTGAGTCTCCACTCCGCACTCAGCCCCTCATTCACTATGGTAATATTTTTGGTTCTGATGATGCCTGAGACCTGATCCCTTCGACACCTGGTGATCACACAGGTTGATATGTTGTTCCATGTGGGCTTTGTTGCTTCTGAGCTAGATAGCTGCTTGTTTACCTTCAAGCCTTTAAGACCCCAGATGCTATATCTTTTGATAGCCGGGCACCATCAGCTTTCTTCACCACATTTGCTTATTCACCCACTTTGTCTTCAGCGGTGGTGTCGGGAAGGTGAGCATCATAGAATGCCAATTTAATAGAAGAAAATATTCTTGCATTGAGGGAGTACTTGAGAGGAGGCCCAATGTCCATCTGCTACCTTAATACTAAACCTATAAATATATGCACATATATCTATTTCCCCATCCTCTTATATAAATATATTTGCATATCTACATGTCTTTATCTAGACCTCTATAAATTCCCTTTGCCACCCAGCTCTTTCCTCTATTTCCTTTGACTTTCCTCCTGTCCCACTATCATGCTCAGTCCCCATCAGGGTTTCAGCAATGAGGAAAATTGATGTAGAATACAGGAAACAGTCGATGAGACATATCTGTTTCATATCTGGCAACTTCAGAAGGCACGCTCTTTTTGCATGCACATGAGACTTTTACCCAAACTGACCACACGCTATATCATAAAGCCACCCCAACACATTTTGGAGTGAAGTTACATCGAGTACATTTCCCTACCACAGTGAAATTAGCCCAATTGTAACCTACAGGACATAAGTCACACAGACATTTCAGCTTTCCAGGTTTGGGGGAAGATGTATCCCATTGGTAGTATGTGCTGCCCCCTGGTGGACACCTGCATAACTGCGTGAATTCGAGGGAACGGTCCCTGCCCACCAGAACACCTGGATTTTATGTCTCCCACACAAGCGTGTCAAAGTCCAAATTACCTCAATTTGTTTCTCCTGATTCAGCATGCCTACTTCCATTACTGAAAACACATGGTGTCCACAAAAGAGTCACAGCAGAAAATAATCCAGTCATGAAATGGTTAAGCTGATACAATTCGATAACCAAAAAAGAGAACTTTAACATCCCCAGTTTTAGAAGTTCAGCAATTAACAATTCAGTCATAGAGCAAAGAAGAAGTTATGCCAGAAATTGGCTCTGATGAATGTCATGAATCATACTAACAGAAGGCAGACACAAAGACACATGCTTAAGCCCCCTTACAGCTATTCATATTCGAATGGTCAACTTCTAAGCAGTGGCAGGTGGTTGGAGATGTTTTGAGTCTGGTGGCGCTGGATCCGTGCCGCCCTTGTCCAAGTCGCCACTCTCTGTGTCTTGGTTCCTGCTCTTCTGCCCTAAGGTAATGGTTGGAAAGTCACACAATGATACACCTGCCACTGAGGTTGGGGAGCGGTGTGGGCAGGGAGAGATGGGCAATTGCCACACGACTGTGTGTTCGTGGCTGGATGACCAGCTTTTCAAACTCAGTCACACCAGCACCCCCACCCACTGCTTGGGCCTGAGCAAGTGGGGCCTCAATTCATGGATGTGGGTGTAGAGATGACACACTGGCTTGCTGGGATAGCCCTGGCACCAGCACCTCATGGATGGCTGAGGTCACCTGAAGAGGGGCTCAGTTTTGCAGATGGACCCATGGGAATGTGCTGTGTCATGTGCAGCATCTTCCCCTCAGCGTTAGCCAGCATTGTTGTGCAGAAGTGGCGACTGTGCTTGACGCCCTTTGCTGGGCGCTGCGTCATTTTTTCATATGCACACACCTGCTTATTCTCTTTGCAGGTTTGAGCTGTTATGGAAGCTGCAGCTCAACGCTTCCACATGCCCAACTGTTGCGGGAGGCAGCCTTTCTGTTGGCCCCTCCAAGGGGCATTGCTGAACCACAGGCACACCTGTCTCCAGGTGGACAAGACCTCATCATGCCCCTGTGGATGGCATGGAGTCGATCCTGGCTCAGGGTGACCCACTTGTGTCTCAGTGGGGTCATTAGCAGGCTGTCAGCGACGGGCGGCAGATTCCCATGCCTTTGCTCCTGTGGAGCAATGGGCTGGGCCTGCACTGCCAACGTTTAGGGGAGCAGTCGGGCAAAAGCGGCCCGCATTCCCCAGGGACTGGAGCACTCAGCCAACACTTGCTGTCATCCGCCTTTTTTCTGCAGGTGACGTCCTCTCACCATGCTTTTCACTCACCTTCCACCCCCGCTGGCGCACATCAACTTTTATTGGCCTTCGGACACTGTCTCTTATGAATTGCCTACTCGATTTAAGACTCTACATTTCTCGTTGGATGCTCTCACTGGGATGTGCAAGTCGTTTATGTATTCATATGCATTTAGAGGCAGAAGCCTTTGCCCATTACGTGGCTTGCAAATACCTTCACTAACATGGTGGCGGTATCCGTAGTCTCTTCTGGGTGCTTTTGGATGTACAGACAGTTGCAATTTTATTCTGGTTAAATTCATCTTTTCCTTTTGGGACTTTTGGTGACCAGGGAAATGGCATTTTGTTGCCAGAATAAACTGCACTTCGTCACATGGGGTTGCTATGAGCGCTGAACAAATCTTGATATATTATCTTTTAAATGTATTTCTAGATTTATTTTGCCAGTATTTTGCTCAAGAGTTTTACATCTCTGCTTATGAGTGATATTATCCTCTTTCTAGATTTTTAGCTGTGCTTCTTGGGATTAGTTATTAATGGCTGTGCCTCATAAAACACATTGTGGGGTGTTTCTTCTATTGTCTGGAAGAGTTTATGGAAAATTGGAGTCATTTGCTTCCTTAGCCGTTTGGTAGAATTGGCTAGTGAAATTTTTTGTTGATTTATCTAAATTACATGTTCATTTAATTTTTATAGTTAAGCTTTAAGTTTTCTCTTTCTTCTTGGTTCACTTCAGCAAATTGTGGGTTTCTAGGGTGTTTACTTTACTTGCATTTCCAGTTATTATTATATAATTATTCATAATAGCTGATTTTAAAAAAACGTTGTCCTTTTTTTGCTTCTGGTATTGTGTGCTCTCTCTCTTTCTTCAGCTCATCAGCATCACCAGACACATCAATTCGAACAATTCTTTCAGCAAATGAGAACATTTTAAACAGTTTTATTGACAGGCAATTCACATACCATACACTTCAATGGTTTGAATACATTAAAAAGAGTTTTGCAATTATCACCACAATCAATTTTAGAAATTCTCTTCTTTTTTGTACTCATTGTTATTAGCTCCCCATTTCTCCTCAACCTCCCTTCCCAAACCCCATGTTACTCCCTTAATAGATTTACATATCCTGGTGTGGTAGTTATATAATCTGTTGTCAATTTGAGAGGATTAGGAGTGAAGGGGTGGGGTTTATGTGTCAATCAGATCATAGCCAATGAGGCCTCTGTGTGGGTGTGGCCTTCCCCTGAGGATGCTGGGAATTTCTGTATTTCCTCCTTGGAGGTGGAAAACACTCTCTCTTGGCTCACTTCCTGAGAGACCTAGCAGCTGACAAGACACATGGAACTACCC
Source organism: Echinops telfairi (assembly GCF_000313985.2). Lineage (NCBI taxonomy): Eukaryota > Metazoa > Chordata > Mammalia > Afrosoricida > Tenrecidae > Echinops > Echinops telfairi. The sequence goes on along the minus strand of NW_022103968.1, from coordinate 261,112 downwards.
TAGTGTCCTGAGCTGGAGGAGCCACGTGGAGACCCCTGACAGCGCTGAGATGCTTACAATGCCACTGGATCACATTTCCCTCCCATTGGCCTGTGATATTCCTGAATTCAGTGTCATTGCATGTTTCATGAATCTGAAGAGGACTTTATAGATTGGTATCGGATATATGGGCTAATATTGGACGTATGGACTTGAACTGGACAGGGATGTTTTCTCAATATTCAATTGCTCTTGTGTATAAAGCTCTTTCTTATACAATATGCATGTCTATAAATTTGTTTCTCTAGTCTACTAAGACTAACATACCTGGATTACACATGAAGAAAATTATACAAAAACTCCAACAACAATAACAAAATAAAATACAGAGAAGCCTCAATCCAAAAGAGAGCAGAAAATAATGAAAACTAGATCAAATTAGAAATGGATCAAAAGGGAAAACAAATGATAAGAGGTTAACATTTAACCTATGTGCATTAGTCCACTTTCTGATACACTGTGTCTGGGAAAATGGGTGTACACATCCGTAGTCAGTGGTCTGGAGGGATTCAAGGCAGGTTTACTTAATCCCTGTGGCGACTCTGCAAACAGATTTTGGGCTGTCATCCATAGCCATTTGTAAACCAGCTGCTCAGAATGGAATGTCTGATACAAGTCCCTCCCTGATTTTGGATCTCATTATTTGCAATCCTTGGATAACACAGGCTAGCAAGTTTCTTCCATGTGGGCTTAACTGGCATCTCACATAGATGGCTGTTTGTTTTAAGATATGCTTTTAAGACTTCTAGGAAGATGGAAATGGAGTGACACATACCAGAGGGACTCCACAGAATCCAGCCCAGGAGAGTGGCTTAGAGGGAACTTGAACACAGCTGGAATGCAGGAGGAGCAGCATAAAGATAAGAGTAGGCACAGACCCACGGGGTTTTGAGGGGCTGGGGGCTTTTGGCTTACCTCAGTGGAAGCCGGCTGGGGCTTGACCTTGGCCCCCCCACTGTCTCTGTCGGAGCTGGGACCATTTGGAGCCCGTAGGGGGATTTGATCTCAACACAGCCACAGTTTGCCCCCGCAGGCCTCAGGGCAAGGGACTGGACCCTTGAGCTCCATGGGCAGGGATTGGGGTACAGCTACATTGTTGCTTTTGATTACATCTCTGCTCTCTGTCCCCCCATGGTCTTTGAGGGCCGCGTAGGGGCTTTTTCTCAGCTTAGCTGTGGCTTGCCACCGCTGCCTTGGGGCGGGGAATAAACCCTTGCAGCTCCATGGGCAGGCAGGGAGTGGAACTCAGCTAAATAGTTGCTTTTCTTTCCCTCTCTTCCCTATATTCCTGCAGTCTAAATGGTCTTACTTTAAAAAAATTTTCCCCTCCTCTTTGTCTTTCCTGTTCTCTCACACTCCACTACTGACCTTCAGACCACTCCCCTTAGCTTAGGGCATTTATGCCTGCACCACACCCAGCTAGGTGAGCTCCACCCTGTGCAGCTAGCCCAAGGCTAGGGAAAGCCCTGCTCTCCCTCCAGGGGATTCTCTGTCCAACTTTTCACCGGGGAAATTCCTGCCTGTGTACCTGGGGGGTATAAGGCAGCTTGGCCAACACTCATCAACATTCCAAGCTGCTGCTGGAAACTCTGTCCAACCTCCGCAACACCAAAGCAGGCAACCCACCAGCCTTCTGGGGCACTCCCCTGATAGGGAAGCCACAGGAAGATAAAGTGGTAGGTTAATCCCATAGTAAAATTAGCTGTAGGCAGTTCAAAGAAGTATTCATACAAATCTCCCAGAGAGCGCCAGTGCTCTTGGACTCCCTGGAAAATGGCACCTGGCTCCTCTAAAACAATGCAACACAAACAGCCATCAGCCCCAACGATGTCAACAAAAAAACAGGAGAAACAAAAGGCAATGGCAGAAGATGTCCCGAACATAACAACATACATAGAAGAAGCAGACATTAAGCTGCCACAGAAAGAAATTTTCAGAATGCTGCTTGGAGTCATACAGGATATGAGGGAAACAATACAGAAAAAGGATGACATGATAGAGGAGATAAAGGCCATACACCCAAGGGAAATTCAGGAGCTTAGGGAGGAGATAAAAAAAACCAGTAGCAGGAACACAGACCTTGAGAATCAACTGGAGGAATCAGAGAACCGCATCAGTGACTTGGAGAACAGCCAAGCAGACTTTAACGGCCACGAACAAAAATGTAATAGGATCATTAGGGAAGCTGAAGAAGACCTAAGAGCTATGGCTGATGCTATGAAGCGGAAAAACATTAGAATTATTGGCTTAGCGGGGGAAGGGACAACAAAGAAGTCATCTGCAAGAATAGTGATAGAATTCTTGGAGGAAAACGTCCCCAGCTTAATGAATGAAAACCAGGCAACCATTCTTCAGGCTGAAAGAACACCAACTAGACTGAATCCCAAGAAAAAGTCACCAAGGCACATAATAGTTAAACTACCCAACTTTGAGGAAAAGGAGAAAATCACGAGAGCAGCTAGGGAAAAACAAGCAATCACATATAAAAGTTCCCAAATAAGCATATGCTCAGACCTATCAGCAGAAACTAGGAAGAAGAGGAGAGAGTGGAGTAACATATTCCAAAAATTGAAGGAAAACAATGTAAACCCAAGAATACTCTACCCAGCCAAATTATCGATCAAGATAGATGGAGAAGTAAGAGTCTTCCCAGATAAGGAAAAACTCAAAGAATATGTTAGAAGAAACCTAGCCCTACAAAAGATCCTTGCCGACCCAGTATGGGCAGAAGAACAACACTCACCAAGCATAAATAAGAGACTTCCACATAGAACAACCTCACCCAGAGGGCAACAAAGAGAAAACAGACCCCAAGATAGCATTGGCTTAAGGAGGGAAAGAAGTCAAGAATGACACACACACACACACACACACACAACACACTAATGAGAAAGGAAAGTAGGAAAACTCTCAACAGAAAAGGTATACGTTGACATCACAGAGTCCGCAGATGGAGATAATAACCCTGAACATCAATGGCCTGAACTCAGGCATTAAAAGACTGAGACTAGCACACTGGTTTAGAAAACACAACCCATCAACCTGCTGCCTACAGGAGACACATCTCAAGGCTACAGACAAAAATAGGCTGAGAATCAAAGGCTGGAGAAGGTCATACCAAGCAAACAGCAATTCAAAATAAGCAGGGGTTGCAATCCTAATCTCGGATAAAATTGACCTCAAAGTGCAAACCATAAAAAGAGATAAGAGGGACACTATATAATGCTCAACGGAATGGTAGATAAAGAACCACTAAGCATTGTAAACATATATTCCCCGAATGAGAGACCCGTGGAATATGTCAGTCAAACACTCCAAAAAATGAAAAAAGAAATCACTGCCTCAACAATTATAGTGGGTGACTTCAACAAACCACTCTCTGAGAAAGATAGATCACAGGGAAAGAAACTCAACAAGGAGACTAGAGATCTAAACACGACAATTAGACAATTTAACCTGATAGATATTTACAGAGCTTTTCATCCAAATACAAAATAATTCATTCTTTTCAAGCCCACATGGCACATATTCAAAGACAGACCACATGGTGGGGCATAAGGCGAATCTACAAAAATTTAAGCACATTGGTATCATACAGAACTCTCTCTCTGACCACTGTGCCATAAGGCTGGAAATCAACAAAAGGAAGAGGAACAAAACAAGAGCAAACTATTGGAGGATGAATAACTCTCTACTGCAAAAGGAGTGTGACCTGGTGTGGATCAGAGATGAAACTAGGAAATTTCTAGAAACCAATGAGAGTGAGCACACAACGTACCAAAACTTATGGGACACAGCAAAGGCAGTCATCAGAGGAAATTTCATAGCAATACTTGCACACCTGAGAAAGGAAGAGAGACTCATGATTGATATGCTGGCACAAAATTTACAACTAGATGAGCTCCTAGTTTTAGAGTCAGCAGGACAATCCTACTAATAGCAAAAGAAAAGAAATTATAAAAATCAGGGCTGAGATTCAGGAGAGGGAAAATAAG
>NW_022103968.1:236825-250781 GCF_000313985.2 Echinops telfairi | reverse complement strand
AAAAAAAAAAAAGAAAATATGAAACTGGCAAATTTATGCTAGTCTTGAGTTGCCTATTATTGGGCAACCTCAAAACCAAGTCCAGTGACTTCCAAATCCACGCAGGCGTGGTGTGGCAGCCTTCCTCTTCTTCTCTCTTGAGGGCGATACAGCTTTCAGTCGTAAGGAGTTTATCAGTTCCTTTCATCAGCAGCAGCTGCATTTAAGGTAAAGGCCAGTTCACTCAGTAGGTTTTGGCTCAGACCCTTCTGATGTGGCCTATGCAGTTTGCTGTACATCCCAAGAAGACACAATCCGAAGTCCAGGTAGCTTCCTGATGGAGCCTCGTTTTCTCTCTGGAGCCCCAGGGCCAAGTGCTGAAGGATCTACAGGGCCTCCACATGGAGGGCAGCGCCCACCTCCTCAAACCGGAGGTTCCCCACTCTCCAAGTCAAATACAGCCAAGGCTCGAATATCTCCATGGTTCCTTGACCTCCCTCTCACCACCAGGTTACTCATCCTTCACCTGAACCTGTCCTGGGCAGTAAGACCACTGAACTGCTGGAACTGATGAATCGCCACATGAAAAAGGAGGAAGCTGAGTCAGCACAGGCTGACAAGACCAGGTTGACCAGGCAAGATTAGTGCAGGGTGCACTCTGCCTTGTGTGTGTGGGGTGTCCACAAAAGCAACATCTGCGGGTTCCCCAAGAGGAAGCCACCCTCTCCCCTCTATCCACCAACAGAATTGAGGTTATCCAACACATGGAAATTTTGTGTAGTTAATACTCTATGCTATTTTGTTTATTCCTTTAATTTTGCTCATTATTAATTTATTGCTTCTACTATCAATGTAGTTTGCTTTTATTTTTCTAACTTCTCAAGGAGGTGAAAGACTCATTCCCTTGAAGACTGTTTTTGGTCTAGCACGTGCTCCAATTTATTCCTCATTCCTTGGATGCAGCACTTTTGGCTTCCCATGCCAGGCAGTCTCTGGGTTATCAAGGATATAAGGTGCTCAATTCTCCATCAGGGTGCCTGAGCCTGAGGGTGCCCAATTCTCTGTGAAGCCCCAGGTGTGCTGGCTCACCTCACTGGCCACTGGCCACCTTAGCCTAGAAGCTCCCCACTGGCTGATTTAAGGTGGACTCAGGGCCTTTGTAGGTACAGTAGTGGGAGAGGCAGGCTCAGAGGGAGAGAGGGAGCATCCGAAACAGTGGGAGAGATGAGCTCCTGTTGGCTTTGAAAATGGAGACACTCCTGTGTCTTTGTGGAACTCAAGAAAAGCGGGACTGTGGGACCTCCCAGTGAGCATCCCTGGGTGGGTGCTGGGTGGGTCAGCCCCTCCCTTGACTGCTCAGATGGCTGCAGGGCAGGGTTAGGCCAGACAGTCTATTTTTCCTGTACAGTGCCCTCATCTTCATAGTGGACCAAACAGAGGCATTGCTGTCTGGAAATATGTTTTCCCAAGTCTGTGAGAACAAGACTAGGAGCCAGAGGAGGCAAAAGTGCAGCCTGTGATAGAAGACTAGGAAAAGCTGGTTGTACGTTTCCAGAGATCGAATTTTATCCCTCCATCCCCTCCCAGCACTTTCTCCCGGAAAGAGGGCCTCTGGAGCTGCACTTTCTCACAAGCCTCACTCTTTTGGAGTGACCCCTCCCTGTAACCTTCAGCTCAGATAGAGGGGAGGAGAGGGCGGACTCTCCTCTGCCTGGGTAAGCCTAGTCCCACACTTTCTACTGCCTGGGGCAGAAAGAAGGTTGGAACAGGAAGGATTCCACCACATGGTGCCAATTATAGGGGAAGGAGACCCAGCAGATGGACAGACACACATGCTGACACCTTGGGAACCAGCACTCACTTAGGGTTGATCCAGGGATGCCCTCTGGAGCAGGAGAGGGGTCCAGGCAGCAGAGGTCTTGATATCCTCAGCACCAGGTAGGATTGTTGCCTGGAAGCCAGCCACAGTGTGGCAGGGCTGAGGCTGGGGGCAGCACAAGTCCGCGTGGGCTCTGCAGTTTATCCTGTAGACAATAGAATCCCACGGGCAGCTCTCCTCACAGAAATAAGTGCATCAAGCTTATGTTCTAGTTCAATCATGGCTATATGGGTAGTGGTCTGAGGAGGGGCAGGGGTTAAAATCTTATCTGAGAACAAGGCAGATCCTGCAGTGGTCAAGGTGGGACTTGTTGTCCAGGGGACTGAAGGGACAGAGGTGCAATCCATCAGGGTTAGGGAAAAGTTGATCATCATATTCCTATGAAATTACAAGGGCCCCAGAATAGTGAAAACAATCCTGGCTGGGGGAGGGGGGGGGAGGAGAAAGGAAATGAAGAAGAAAAACTGCAGTAAGCAAAACAGTGTGGCACTGGCATAAAGGTCTGCATGTCAATCAATGGTGTCTAGCTGAGAATCCAGAAATAAACCCATACATACATTACCCATTGATTTCGAAAGGGCGCTGAACTGTTAACTGTGGAGAGAATGGTCTCTTCAACACATGGGACTGGGGCCCCTGAGTGGCCACGTGCAAAAGGATGAAGCTGGACCCTTACTCACATCATATGAAAAAAGTAATTAACATGGATCAAGGACCTAAATACAAGCTAAAACTATAAAAATCATAGAGGACAGAGGACAGTGCAGGGAAAGCTTCAGACGTGTCTTTGCGGCATTTTCGATCCAACGCTGAAAGCACACAGGAAAAGAAAAAACGAGACCAGCATGCGTCATCAAAACCGAGCCTCTTTGCGCCAAGGGGCATAACAATGAAAGTCAAGACAACCTACAGAACAGGAGGGAATATTTGGAAACCATGTCCAGGCAGGGAGGAAGACAAGGCTCTCTATGCCCATGAAGAGCTGCAGTCCACCCTGTGCCACAGAATCCACTCGATGGTAGTGGGTCCCATAACAGATGAAAGCTTAACATCTAGACTGCTGAAATAACTCTTACGACGACGTCACAGCAAAAAGACTAACAACCCAACTGGAAAATAAGAGAAGGAGTGGATCACCCCTTCCGCACATGGCCAGGAACCATACGGAAAGATGGACTGTTGGCGAACATCAGGGAAATACAAATCAAAACCACAGTGAAATATAAGTTCACAACCACAGGACGGCTATTCTCAGAATCAAACCACAAGGCCAGCAGTTGGAAGCCACAACGGCTCCACGGGAGAAAGGTGGGGCTCTCTACTCCCACAAACAGTTGGCAGTCTGGGAAACGCACAGGGCAGCCCTCCTCTGTCCTGTGGGGTGGCTGTGAGTGAGGGCAGGGTGAAGTGGCGCAGCATGTTGGCGAGTCCTCAGAGCCCAACGGAGAATTGCCAGCGGACCCGCAGCGCTGACACAGTGACTCAGACAGACCGCGCACGGATCATCGCTCACGGCAGCGCTGACCCAACAGCCCAAGGCGAAGGCGGCGGCGGAGCCCCCAGCCTGCGAGTGGATGCGCGATGCGCCCCGTGCTCCACCGGATCGCATTCGCACAGGAAGAGTCGCAGCACCAGGCCACCACAGGCGCTCCTTGAGAACGCTGGCCCGGCCCCGCCCCGGGGCTAATGAGACAGAGATCAGTGGGAGGGGGATTAGGACAACAACAAACCAAACCAAACGAACCCCTTACCCCTTGTCAGTGGCTTCCAGAATAGGCTCCCTGCCTCTCTCCCCAGATGACGCCTGACTCAGCTGCTCCAAACCCGTGGGTGTGTCAGGTCCTCCTTGCCGCCAGCTCTGTGCCTTTCATGCTTCCCTCCCGAGAGCCTCTCCGAGCCCTGCCAAACTGGAGTCTCGGGTCCAGGCACTCCCTACTGTGTGGCAGGAGCCTTAGTTCAAGCCTGTCTTCTCCCAGAGGCCCAGGCCCAAGTGCTGAAGGACCTCCGGGGCCTCCACACGGAGGGCAGCGCCCACCGCCCTACACCTACCCTCCACGTGGCTCTCCACCTGGGGGAGAAGGGTGCTTCCCAGTGCTCCCCACCTCTCAGGCCACATGCAGCCACGACCTGGACTATCTCTTTGGCTACTTGACCTCCCCTAAACCACCAGGTCACTGCTCCTTCATCGGCACCGCCTGGGCAGTCAGCGCTCTTGCCTGGACTACGTGCTGCTCCCCACCCCCCACCAGGTCACCCAGTGAGAGTGGGTGGGGGGCAGCTCCTAGGAGGAGGCCCGCAGAGCCTGGCCTGCCCTCTGTGCCAGCCTGCGCAGCGCGCCCTTAACCTCCTGGTTTCGCAGGCAGTAGATGATGGGGTTGACGAGGGGCGTGAGCACTGTGTAGACCACGGACACCAGCTTGTTGTACTCGAAGGCGTAGAGGGCGCGAGGGCGGGCGTAGATGAAGAGCGAGGCCGAGTAGAAGATGGCGACCACGGCCAGGTGGGAGGCACAGGTGGAGAAGGCCTTCTGGCGGCCGCTGGCGGACGGGATGCGCAGCACAGCGCCGAGGATGGCGGCGTAGGAAGACATGGTGAGCGCCAGTGGCCCCAGCAGGATGAGCAGGGCCAGCAGGAAGTCCACGAGCTCTGCCACCGACATGTCTGAGCAGGCGAGGTTGAGCAGCGGGGACACGTCACAGAAGAAGTGGTTCATGGTGTTGGGCCCGCAGTAGCCCAGGCGGGAGATGAAGAAGACCTTTCCCATGGAGACGCTGAAGCCCGAGAGCCAGGAGCTGGCGGCCAGCAGGCTGCAAAAGCCGGGGCGCATGATGGTGGGGTAGCGCAGCGGGCTGCAGATGGCCACGTAGCGGTCGTAGGCCATGACGGAGAGCAGCACACACTCGGTGCAGGCCAGGGCCAGGAAGAAGTAGAGCTGGGCCATGCAGCCAGCAAAGGAGATGTGCCGGCACTCGGGCACAGCCAGGCTGAACAGCATCTTGGGGACGGTGACAGAGATGTACCAGGCCTCCAGGAAGGACAGGTGGCTGAGGAACAGGTACATGGGCTTGTGCAGCAGGGGGCTGGTGCGGATCACAGCCACTATGACCACGTTCTCTGTGATGGTCAGCATATAGGCCAGCAGGAACAGCGCCAGCAGGCCCAGCTGGAGCCCCCTCGAGCCCACGAAGCCCAGCAGGACAAACTCGGTCACCTCTGAGCCATTGTCCCTCAGAGACATGGCCTTGTCTGGTCAGGCTGAGAGGGCTGGCAGCATCCACCTGGTCCAGGTGTGGGGGCACCCTGTATGGAGAGAGGAGAGTGCCTCAGAGCTTCTGCAGGGACTTTCAGCTGCCCAGAGGACCAGCCTGAGCCCCGGCACCAGCAACCCCACTCCCAGGCCAGCACCCCCCAGCAGGGTTCCCGCAGTTGGGTGGAGAGAGAAGGGACAAAGCCACAGCTGGTATCCATGGACAGTATAGGACGGTATCCCAGTGGAGCCAGAATGGGGAAGGCTGGATGAGACTCTGGGCAGGGCCTGTACAGTGCTACCGCCATCTTTGTGAGTGTCTGCGGTGTGGGGGGCGGGTGTTACCCCTCCACCCTGGGTCTTGGTCCCTCATCTGTCCCTGAAGGGTGGTGGCCCCACTGCAGAATTCACCTCAAGACCAAATCTGGGTCAAAGATGACTGTGGTTCTGAGGAGAATTCTGGCTCCCAGTGGCTGGTCACTCCGCATCCTCCCAGCCAGGCCTCCAGCTGCTGGTTGCCATTCGGCTTCACCCCTCCGACGGCCTCGCTGCACCCAGCCTGCCGGCTACTGAGGCTGCAGACACAGGGGGAGATGCCGGCCCACCCCCCTCCCAACCCACAGGGCAGCTGCTCTCCTGGAGCTCCCCAGGCCCTTGGCCACCCCTGACCCCCGAGTATGGCCAGCGTGTCGTCCATGCTGCTTTGCTCTCATGCTGTTTGAGAGTAAAGCACATCCTCTGTGTGTGTGTGGGGGGGCTGGGGGGCTGGGGTGTTGCCTGCTGACCTCTGTCTGTGCCAGAGTCTGGAGGACAGGATCCCTTCCATCCACATGAGGAGGGTGACTTGGAGCACTGCTGGGTGGGTGGTGGTGGTGGTGATGTAGGGGGCATGAGGGGGCATCCCTGGAGGACACTCTGGCTTGGGCTCAACACTCGGCCCCCAGTTCTTGAGCAGCTGGCAGCCCTTCGTGATCTCTAGATCTTTATACCCCCCCCCTTGCCTCTGGCCTACCCTTCACAACACAGCCCACAGCTTGGGGATGTGGACCAGAGCCTAGACAGGTGCGTGGCTCAGGGCATGGGTTTGAATCCGCCCTGCCTGGGTGCTGTGTGCCCTTGGTCAGGACCCTCTGTGTTACTGTAGGGCATTCCCACGACTTGGAGAAGAGCCAGAACACACACACCTGGGGCTCATGGGTGTCGGGGGTGGAAGGGCAAGCTCCATACCTGCTACAGCACTGGGCTGACCAGAGAGGCCAAGGCAGGAGTCCGGGCGCCCCTGCCCCCTCTAGGATGGCAGGTGGCCCATAGATGGCAGCCTGCAGCAGGAGGAGTCCCATCAGGAGTTGTGGGGATGGATGCCTGGGAAATTGGCCCCTGACATTGCCATCTCTGGGCCTAAGAGGACCCACCCTGAGCCCCAGCCCCTCTGCCAACTCCTGGTGTGGCATCCCAGGTCCTCTCACTCTCACCCCCAGCCCTGGGACCTGGAGCTCCGGGAGAGTGACGCCCTCCTGTTACCGTGTCACAAGGTGCCCACAGCCACACTCAGCACACACACACTGCTCCAACACTGGCATTGCTCCACAAGCCCAGCCCCCAGCATGGAAGATACAGCCCCCGCAGACGTGGCCACACTGGAACCAGGCCAGGTGTGTGAGAGGCAGATTCTGGCCGAGACACATGCAGAGGCTGAGCACACAGGGCTGACCAGCTTTCAGACAGACGTGAAGACATGCCTGCTCCACAGTCCTGGCTGTGTCACACATATACACACATCCATACACACACACACACATACATACATACACATGCATATACACATACACACATACATACACATGCATATACACACACACAAACAGACACACACCTTGTCTACCAGGCAGATGCTAAGTCCCACCAGCTCCCAAGCCAGTGGGCAGAAACGGGAGCCAGTGGGGAACCCAGGCTCAGACCCCTACATGCCTCTCAACATAGACACCAATATGTCCACCTCAGGATTCCCAGACAACTATGTGGACAGGTGCACCCACAGATGCAGACAGGCTCACACACAGGTGCACACAGACTCACATGTAGGCTCACACACAACTTCACAGTCTTACACAGGCTCACACACACGTGCACACACAGGCATGCTCAGGTGCTGCGAGGAGCACCAGGACATAGGAAATCTCCATTTTCAGTTTACCAGGTACACCCACAGGCACACACAGCACACGCAATGGCACATACAAGGCACACAGGCACACACAAGCTCACCCACAGGTGCATACAAGGTGCACACACAGGTAGTCCCAGGTCCACGCAGGTGCACATTCATAAGCACGATTGTGCTTGATCATAAGCATGATCAAGGCTCATTCATCAGCATGATTAGGCACACACCGGGTGCACCTGCAGACACACAGAGGTATACACATAGGCACATACAGGTGCATAGAACCACACACAGGCACACCCCCTTCTCAGTTGTCACTTCTGTAGAGCGATGGTGAGCATGCAGGGTGGATCTGGGTCTGAGTCCCAGCCTGTCTGCAGTGCTCAGACTCACCCCTGTCTTCTCACGTGAACATGAGTGTGAGCGTGGGCTGCAGGGGGCCACTGGCGGGTGGCCGAAGGTGGAGTGCCGGATGTGGACTGAGTGAACATTTGTTGACCTGGTCTTTGAGCTCCTGCTGGGTATGGGGAGGTGTGGCTCAGCACGGGTGAAGCAGCTGGCCCTACTTCTCTACAGTTCCCTGGACCAGGGGCTCAGGACTGTGTGTATATCCAGGTCTGACCCAGCAAGGACAGAGCTCAGGAAACTGCAAAGTGCAACACACCTGCTGTGCACACTCACACCTGCAAGAAGGAACACGAGACAGGCAGCTGCTCCTTGGCTGCTGTTCCCATGAGAGGGGACAGTTGTTGGGAGAAAGTGTCCTCTAAGCCCAGGGCTCTGGTCAGCCCAGGGCAGCAGGGGCCCCTGCACCTCAGCGTTTGTTTCCAGAAGACAAGTGTGGCAGGGGGTGGGCAGCCCTTCTTGGGTCCTGGCTGTCCCCACTTCATGTTATAAGAACTCTGGAGGGAAGTTGACGCTGGCAGAGCTTCCCCAAGGAGAGCTAGGGAGGGAGGCGCTCCTTCCACCCTGAGACCTGGGGGTGGGGGGCTGGGGGGAGGCAGCCCAGAGGGCAGTGCCTGTCCGCCACCTCACCCCTGCCTCTCACCACCTCACCCAGGGACCAGCCTCCCCAGGGACCAGGCCTGATGAGAAGCCAGTGGAAACCTGCCCACCACCCACCCCTCCTGCTGTCCACATGGAATTGAGCACGTGCACCCTCATGAACCTGTGACCGTGGGGCTGGGCGGGCTGGGACCAGGACCCTTCCTGTTCCCCCAGGTTCTGGGCACTCCTCCGCTAGACTCTGCAGCCATCTGGCCTGGCCAGGTCTCACACAGTATCCAGGCAGCCCCGCTGGCTGCTGACAGAGGTCAGGGCAAGGAGGAAGTGAGGGCAAGTGCCCCAGGGCAGGTGGAGGGGTTTTACCTGGACATGAGCCAACATCTGTGTGCACCCTATTGTTTGTGCACAGCAAGGGACTCCACCCATGCATGGAGGGGCAGTGGCCAGCACTGTGAGGGTGAGGGGCGATGCTGCCCAGGCCCCTGGGTAGCCTCTCTGGTGGCCTTAGGGGTGCAGCAGATGGTTCTTTGCTCTCTGCCCCAAATCATATTATAAAGGTGACATCCCTCAGTCACCAGGGGTTTGCTGGCCCTCCCTGCATCCTTCCTCAGCTTCCCTCCCTCCTGAGCATCAGTCAGCCCCCACCCTGTCAGAGCTGTCTAGGCTTTGAGATGGCAACACCACGGGTGGCTTTACAAACTCGTTCATTTTCTCACCGTGCAGGAGGCCAGCAGTCCAAGTTCCGAGTGCCAGCTCTAGGGACAGGCTCCCTCTGGGGGCTCCACTGAGGCCCAGTCTCTGAGCTTCTGCTCCTGGGGGTCCTTCATGTGACATGGGACCCTGCTGCCCCATCCCTGCTGTTCTTGCTTGCTTGTTTAATCTCTTACATTTCCAAAGAGATTGACTTCAGACCCCACACCAATCCTGTTCACAAATACACCAACCAACCCCAAATGGGCTTATACAAAATGGGTATTTCGTACTTGCATGTGCGCTGTGTCTGCACGTGTCCTGGGAACTTCCCCAGGCTGCCCTGGTTTGCACTATGTGACTGCACAGCCCACAGGAGGGTGGAGAGGGCGCTGAGCTATAAGGTGTATCTGCCTTGCAAGACCAGTCACATTGTGACAGGCACTGCATCCTCACAAGCATCAGCCCATCGTTGCAGCCATGGTGTGGACTCACTTTCTTGAGCATCTCCCTCTTTTTCACGGACTCTCACATTACAAGCAGGATGTCCATCTCTAAGGCCTAATCTCTCCTGGCAACATGTCCAAAGGACCTGGGAGAGGCCTCCTCATCCTCTTCTGCGATGCTGCCTATCTCTGCCCATCTTTTTAATTTTTTAAATCATTTTATTGGGGCTCATACAATTCATCATAATACATAGATCAATTGTGTAAAGCACACTTATACGTTTGTTGCCCTCATCATTTTCAAAATTCGCTTTCCTCTTGGGTTCCTGGAATTAGCTCATTTTCCCTTTCCCCCCCTCCCCCCTCCCTCATGAACCCTTAATAATTTATTATTATTATATCTTATCTTACACTGCCTGGTGTCTCCCTTCACCCACCCTTCTGTTGCCCATCCCCCAGAGAGGAGGTTATATGTAGATCCTTGAGATCAATTCTCCCTTTCTACACCCCCATTCCCTCCCGGTATTGCCATTGTCACCTCTGGTCTTGGGGGGTTCATTTGTCCTAGATTCCCCACGTTTCCAGTTCCCATCTGTACCACTGTGCATCCTCTGGTCTAACCTGGTTTGCAAGGTAGAATTGGGGTCATGGTAGTTGGGGGGAGGAAGCGTTTAAGAACTAGAGGAAGGTTGTGGGTTTCATTATTGCTATACTGAACCCTAAGTGACTCATCTCCTCCCCACTACCCCTCTGCAAGGTATGTCCAGTTGTCTGCAAGATGGGCATTGGGTCCCCATCACGCGCCACCCTCATTCACGATGATATGATTACCACCACCGCCCCCTGCCTTTGGTGTTTGAAGCCTGGTCCCTTCGGCCCTTCATGATCACACATGTTGGTGTGCTGCTTCCATGTGGGCTTTGTTGTTTCTGGGCTAGATGGCCACTTGTTACTTTCAAGGCATTAAGTCCCCAGACATTATAGTTCTCTATAGCTGGGCACCATCAGCCTTCTTCACCACACTTACTTATGCACCCATTCGTCTTCAGCGTTTATGTGGGGAAGTGGTCACACAATGATGGTTTTTGTTCTTTGGTGTCTGCTACCTGATGCCTTCAACACCTCGTGTTCACACAGGCTTGTGTGCTTCTTCTCTGTGGGCTTTGTTGCTTCCGAGATAGATGGCCGCTTGTTTGCCTACAAGCCTTTAAGATCCCAGACGCTATATCTTTTGATAGCCGTCTCTGCCCATCTTTCATTTGATCACCTCCTAGACATTGGGTACTTTGTTGCTTTTATAGGTTTACCGTTATCAGGTTCTGTTTAAAGGAGCCCCAGCAGCAAGGTGGACTGCACATTGAGCTGCTAACCACCAGGCCAATGGTTCAAACCCACCAATCCCTCCTCAGGAGAAAGACGAGGCCTGCTGTCCCTGTAAAAATCTAAAGTTTTAGAAGCCAAAGGGGGCAGTTCCCCTCTGTCCTCAAAGGTCACTCTGAGTCAGAATTGGCTTGATGGTCGTGGGGTTTTTTGCTTTTGTTTTGAGGTGATAGATATCGAACCCTAACTTTTATTGATTGTATCCAATAAACCTGATGACTTTTATGATGGCTTCTATGACGATTTAGTAACTAAATCACCTGTGGACCTGTCCGGAACCCTCTCATCCTGCTTGTCTGAGTGACAGCAGCCTGGTTCTCTCTTCCCAACCCTAGGCCTTCACCAGCCGGCCCTGCCGGCCCTGCCCTGCGCAGGGGGGAGTTCAGGGCAGAGCGCACAGTCAGCGTTGGAGGTGCTGCTGCGCATTTCCTGTGCTCCTCGTGGTTTCAGGAACTAGGGCACCAGCTGCAAGGGGCTGCTTTCCTTATCAGATTCAGGAAGTCTCCTCCTTTTCTAGTTTGCCAAGACTTCCTGTCTGCTTGCTGGTCATAAACGGAGGTTGAATTTGATTAAAAACATTTTTTTTGCATCTCTTAAGGTAATGGCATTTTTTCTTAGTAATTCAGAGAGGCAAATTCCAATGGTTGATTTTCTAATGGTAACAACGCTGTACTCATGCGGAGAGCCAGCATGGTCATAAGGTAGTCGTGAGTTCTTCCCACATTGCTCCTAGTTCTGGCCCTGGGATTGTGTGTGTGTGTCTGTGTGTGAGGTTTGTGTAAAAACAGCTCTATTGGGGTATAATCGACACACAATCTACTGCACGTAGTTAAAGTGTACAGTGTTGACACACACCAACCCACGGGCCCATCACTCCCTTCCAGATGGTGAACGTGCTCACCACCCGGAGTCCTCTTAGGCCGCTTTTCCATCTCTCCCTCCTGCCCCTCCCCTCCCCCATCTCTACAGGCAACTTCTAGTCTGCTTCCTCTGGCAAACTAGGTTAGCTTGTATATTTATGTTTCAGGACTTTATGTAAGTGGAGTCAAGCACTGTACTCTCTCTAGGGCCTTTCCTCACACAGCAGCATGTTTTGAGAGACATCGGGTTGGGAGAACATCTGTTGGCTCATTCAGTCAGACACTGGACATTTGTGTGGTTTCCAGTTTCAGGTGATTGTAATTAAAGTTATTATGAGCACTCACATACAAGTCTTTTAATACATATGCTCTTTAATTTCTCTTGGCTATGTCTCTGAAAGCAGGCTCTATTGGTGGGTGTCTGATGAACTCCTGAAAGTCTCCAACTGTGTACCCCAGCAGCTGCCCATCTTGTATCCAACCCACATTGTACGAGAGCTGCACTTCCGCCACGTCCTCCCACCACTGGGCAGAGTCAGTGTTTTAATTTTAGTCATTCTGATAGGTGAGTTATAATGTTGCATTGTGCTTTTAAGTTACATTTTAAAAATGCTTCAACACAGGATTTGTCTCACATGCTTTGGACCTGTTGTAAGGAGAAACCAGGCCCTGGAAAAGACTTCATGTTGGTAAAGTGGAGTGGGGGGTCAGTGATAGAGGAAGATGCTCAACTACTGCATATTAATACATCAACACGGTGGCTGCCGCCGTGGGCTCACACGACAGCAACTGTGACGACAGGGCTGGCCTGGCAGCATTTCGTTCGGTTGCACATATTGTAGATATGAACTGAAACTGAGTCGATGATACAAGGAAACAACAGAACAGCAGCCACGTGCCTGGTGATGGAGCGCGTCCTTATTTTGTGGCTCCTGGACTCGCGGGTCTGCTGGACATAAGCCCCCTGGTAGACAGCTGCTTTGCAAATATTTCCCCCCAGTCCTTGGCGTGTCTGTTGCTTTGACAGTATCTTTGGAAATGTCTGACCTGTGATGAAGGCCACCTCTCTGCTGGTTCTTTATGTTTCATATTTCGGGTGTTGCATCTGGGAACAACTTGCTGAATTCAACATCACAAAGAATGTCTCCCATGGTTCCTTCTAAAAGTCTCATAGCTTGATATTTAGGTCTGTGATCTATTTTGAGTTAATTTTTGCATATGGCATGAGGAAATGATCCAAGTTCTTTTTTTTCCCTTTGCAGACAGAGTCAGTTGTTCAAGTATCATTGCGAACAGACCACTCTCTCTTGACTGAACTGCCTTTGTATCTTTGACAAACATCAGTTCATATAGATGTTGTTCATATCTGTCTAAGTTTCTTTCTGGTCTCTGTATTTAGCTCCACTGATATATTTGCTTGGTACCACTGCCACATTGTGCTGATTGTTGTAGTTTTATAATAAGTTTGGGCATCAGTCTGTGTGAGTCCTCCAGATTTCTTCTTCTTCAACATTGTTTTGACTATTCTAAGTCTCTCAAGTTTTCATGTGAATTTTCGAGTGTTTGTTAATCTCAAAATAAAAAGAGAAGGGCTTTTGGAGTTTTGATTAGGGGACGGGATAGTGCAAATTGTTAAGTGCATCACTCCTGACCAAAAGGTTGGCAGTTCAAATCTACCCAGAGATACTGATATTTTCCTATTTAATGGATTTATGCTTTTATCTTTATCGTGTCTTTCCCTTTGCATGGTTTGAGTTCATGAAATTCATTTTTCTAAGTTCTTGAAATAAGAATGTTGAATGCAACATGCCGGCATGAAGGAGGGAACCAGTGGAGAGGTCTAAGGGGCCGGCCCCAATCCCAATTACGTGGACAGCCACCCCTCCCCCCAGAAGAATTTACTTCAGAGGACAGCACTGAAGCTACAGCTCAGGGGGAGGGGGCATGTCTGATTAGAGCACAGTAGAACAAATAAAGGGGGAGGAAGAGAGAGTGGAGCACATCCTGGCCCATAAAGCCTTGAGGACGATATCCCTGCTCAGAGCAGCCAATGCACAGAGACGACCATATGGCTGGCCCCAATATGAGACACAACATCCCGCAATGACCCATAGCCCTATGAGGGACAACACTGGAGACACAGTGTGGGAATGGTGCCTGATCTATCCCCACTACACCGAGGCAAAACACTAAGGGTGTGCAACAGAACAGCAAGGGGAACAGAGCAATGAAGTCCCCAGGGAATACCAAAAATAGACTTTGGGGCTAGGGCTTGGCACCCCATCAGACCCAACCAGAAAACACTC
>NW_022103968.1:225649-235563 GCF_000313985.2 Echinops telfairi | reverse complement strand
TGGGGGAGGGCGGGGAGGGAGGGGAAAATGAGGAGTTGATATCAAGGGTTCAAGTAGAAAGCAAATGTTTTGAGAATGATGAGGGCAATAAATGTACAATTGTGCTTGAAAAAAATGTATTCTATGATGAGGGCAACAAATGTATAAATGTGCTAGACACAATGGATATATGTATGGGTTATGATAACAGTTGTATAAGACCCCAGTAAAATGATTTAAAAAAAAGATAGAAAGAAACAGGAATGCCAATTTTATTGATTTGAGATCTTTTCTCTTTTATGTAGTCATTTTAATGGTATAAGATTCCCTGTGAGAAAGTAGCAGATAGTAGTATTGAAGTAGCTAGCCCACAAGTTTTTGATATATTGAATTTTCATTTTTATTCAGATCTATGTATTTAGAAATTTTCCTTTCAGGTTTCACAGCTGATCCCGGGATCATCCAGGAGTGCATTATTAAATTGACATATGCTTTGTGATCTTTGTGTCAATTTCTTGTTTGATTTCATTGTGGTAAAATAGTTCTCTGTAATTTCAATTATTTTAAACTTGTCAAAGTTTGCTGTCTTATGACCCAGAACATGGTCTATTTTGATGAGTGTTGCGTGGGTACATAACATACAGTTGTTGTACGGCATCCTCTATAGATGTCAATGAGATCTGGTGGTTGGTGAAGGTAGGGAAGAGGCTGGTTTCCCTACCTTTACATTCTGGGTTCAGCTGACCCCCGACAGAAACTGCCCCAAGCTAGCATACACGAACCCTTACCAGACCCCCACATCTTGTTATTGCATAAGTATAAGATATTGCAAAACATTACTTTTCTATAAGATAACTGATGTTCCAGGTCAGTTAATCCAATGGCTGCACCCAGTGATGAAGCAGCTCTCCAAACACGAGCAGTTCTACTAACCACCATCTGAGATATCAGATGTCTGGGGAGGGGTCTCCAGATGAGCTGCTGCTGCTGCACAATGCACACCCCTCCTAGGAATTTTCCATCCCCTTTGTGAGTCTGCTTTGACTCGATGGCAGTGAGTTTGTTTTCCTGGTTTGGTTTATGCCCTTTGAAAACCTCCAGTTCCTTTGTTTGGAGAGATATGGTTCATGTTGCATCTAGGGCCCCGAACAAATATATTGATGCAAATTATGGGGGTAGGAGGGGAGACCCAAAGCCCATCTGTAGACAATTGGACATTCCCTCACAGAGGGGTCACAAGGAAAGAACAAGAGAGCCAGGGTGCAGCATAGCACCGACAAAACATACAACATTCCTCTAGTTCTTTAATGCTTCCCGCCCTCTCTGCCCCCAACTCCCCACCACTATCATGATCTCAGTTCTGCCTTACTAGATTGGAGCATGTACATGGGTGCAGATAAGAGTTCTCCATACATGGAAATTAGAACAGATAAGCTCCTCAGGAATAGCAATGGGAGTAGCAATACCATGAGGGTAGGGGGAAGGTGGGAGGAGAAGGGGGAGAAATGGGGAATCGACTACAATGATGTATAACTCCCCCCCCCCATCTCCACGAAAAACAGTAACATGGATGAAGGGAGACAGCGGGAGGTATAAGATATGAAAATAATAATTTATAATTTACCAGGGGTCTATGAGGGTGAGAGGGTGGGGAAGGGAGGGAAAAACAGAGAGCTGATACCAAGGGCCTGAACAGAAAGAAAATATTTTGAAATTGATGATGGCAGTATGTGTATAATGTGCTGGATACAATTGATGTATGGATTGTTATAAGAGCTGTAAGAGCCCCAATAGAAGGATTTATTAAAAAAAAACACACAAAATTTTTCATGACTAGATCAATAGATAACATCATGATAAATGGAGAAAAGATATAAGTTGTCAAGGATTTAATTTTGCTTGAACCCACACTCAGTGTTCATGGAAGCAATAATCAAGAAATAAAACAGTGCATTGTCCCGGGCCAGTGTGCTGCACAAGACATCTTTAAAGTGTTGAAGCGCAAGGGTTTCACTTTGAGGACTAAAGTGCACCTGACCCAAGACGTGGTAGTTTAATTGTCTCCTAGATATGTGAGAGCTGGGCACGGAATCAGGAAGACAGCAGAAGATCGATGCCTTTGAACGACGACGGGCTGGTGAAGAAGACTGAGATTGCCACGGACTGCCGGAAGAACAAACAAACCCATCTTGAGAGAAGCACACCAGACTGCTTAGAAGTGAGGCGGTGAGGCTTTGTCACATGTGCTTTGGACATGCTACCAGGGGCGATCAGTCCCTGGAAAAGGACATCATGGAGGGGGCTGGGCACCGTGACTGCAGCCGGGGCCCCAACCTAACAGTGCTCATGCGATGGTGCAGGGTCAGTGGCAGGGAGTTTTGTTTTCAGGTTGGGGTGTAATCTGTACTAACGACTTAGTTAGTCTTTCACTTTCACCAGAAGTGTTTCAAGGCCTCTTTGCTCTCAGCAAGAAAGGTTGTGTCATTTACATACAGGAAGTTGTCAGTGAATCTGCCCCCAACTGTGATGTCCTGATGCCTCAAGTTCCTTGTTTACCTCGGCTTTCATCTCAAAGAATGAGACACCCACTTAAAATTGGAAAGAAAAACCAGAGGTCGATTACTGAAGAAAGCATGACCACATGGGTCAGAGACACAGTGATCTCGAGCAAGCTATTGATCTTATGTAAGACCTGGGAGAACATTTGGGGCTATGTTGATTTTGGAAGTCATGGTACGTACAAAGGTGTGGGGTGAACTGGTGATTCTGAAATTGAAAAGCAGTCACATAGGCTATCAGGAGTCCCTAGAAAGGGCTTTTTTGGGTAACTGAGTTTCCAAAAGAGAGGTGTGCTTTTCTTTAAGTACATTGTAGCACTCTCCATGGGTTCTGTGATTTGAGGGCAGATACTTTTGGTGTCAGTCCCAAGTTTGCCGCCTCTGTGCCCTTAGGCTGGGTTGTCTAGAGAAGCAGGACCAGCGACCCTCACTTAGGTATAAGAAAGAACCTTATGTCAAGAATGACTTCATATCAAGATGGCCTCCCAGTGTATCTCAATTCAAGCCCCTGGCCCGATACTAGCCAGCACCCCCTTCAGACTCACATAGCTGCAGGTAGGATGCAGAAAGGTGGAGCCAGAAGCAGGGGACCACAAGCTGATGGGTGTGAAGTTGCAAGGGTACAAAGTTGGTGGGAACATGGCAGGGTGCCGACAGCTTCTGGGTCGGTGCTTGGGTTCAGGGGCCCACACGAGGCTGCCCCTCGAGGCAGACACAGAGTTGCAGCAAGCAGGGAGCTTGGGGGGCAAGAGAGAGAAGTTCCTAGTGTCTCACTCATAAAAAAAATACCACATGACTCAACAAAGCCCACATGAAAGAAGCACACCAGCCTATGCAATCACGAGGTGTGGAAGAGATCATCAGAACAAAAAAATCTTACCATAGTGAATGATGGGGGGAGTGCGGAGTGGAGACCCAAAGCCCATTAGTAGGCCACCGGAGATCCCCTTGCAGAGGGGTCTCTGGGAGGAGACGAGCCAGTCAGGGTGCAATGTAACAACGATGAAAAATACAACTTTCCTCTAGTTCCTAAATGCTTCCTCCCCCGCTTCCACTATCATGATACGAATTCTACGTTGCAAGTCTGGCTAGACCAGAGGATGTACACTGGTACAGATAGGAACTGGAAACACAGGGAATCCAGGGCGGATGATCCCTTTAGGACCAGTGGTGTGAGTGGCAATACTGGGAGGGTAGAGGGAGAGTGGGTAGGAAAGAGGGAACTGATTACAAGGAACTATATGTGACCTCCTCCCTGGGGGACGGACAACCAAAAAGTGGGTGAAAGGAGATTTTGGACAGGGCAAGATATGACAAAATAACAATTTATAAATTATCAAGGGCTCATGAGGGAGGGAGGGAGCGGGGAGGGAGGGGAAAAATGAGGACCTACTGCTGGGGGCTTAAGTGGAGAGCAAATGTTTTGAGAATGATGAGGGCAATGAATGTGCAAATGTGCTTTACACAATTGATGTATGTATGTATTGTGATAAGAGTTGTATGAGCCCCTAATAAAATGATTAGGAAAAAAAATACCACATGACTAGGGAGACATATCTAGGGTACCGCCTGATTGACAGGTTGGACTCCATCCCTACCTCCACACAGGTACCATCAAGTTGGCATAAAATTTAATTACCACACACGACCTTGGAAAATTGGGAATCTGATTCTTAATTTTCGGCACAGTAGACGTACCTATCAAAATACAAAACTCAAGAAACTCAATCTCACTGCTGTCAAGTCGGTTCTGACTTAGAGTCCCCCTGCAGGACAAGGAAGAACTGCCCCTGTGGGTTTATGAGACTAACTCTTTATGGGAGTAGATAGCCTCGTCTTTCTCCTTTGGAGTGACTGTTGGTTTTGAATGGCTGATGTAGTTAGCAGCCCAAGGGGCAACCACTGCACCACCAAGGCTCACGGATTCCTTTGAAGATAGTGGTGACAGAAGCGGTGGGGTAAAGGCAGGTGTTGTCAGGATTGGGATGAGGGGGACTTCCCTAGGTTTGAAAGAGCAGAACCAAAACACTGACCTCAAGCTCCTGCATCTTTCAGAGAGCCACCCTCCTCGTCCCAAAGGACGTTTTCCCTGGGCATGATGATGGGATCTGTCTGCACGCATGGCTCCACTTGCTCCCCAGGCCCTGCTTGCTTGTCCAGACTCTCCCCTGGATACGTGTTCGGGACATCCTTCTCAGGCACAGAGCGGGAACAAGCCCTTGCAGGAGGGCCTGTTTTAGTGGGCACCTGAGTTAAATCAATGGTGTTTGCTTTTGAGTCTACAGACACAAGACATCCCAAGGCAGCTTTGAAGGAGAAGAAAGAAGTACCTGGAAGAGGAGAGCGTGAAGCCACAGCTCGCCACACTCATCTGGCCCCTCCCTGGTTGGGCTCTGAGCCTTCTTATGGGTCTGTGTCTTCTAGGAGCCCCTGCTTGGTCCTCTTTGGAAGGAAGTTGCCCAGAGGGTGAGGTAGGGTGTCATCATCACCTGCTACTCCAGCCATTCCTGAGCCCAGAGCTGCCGTCCTGCTGCTACCTACCTGCAGGCCATTTCAGGCTTAGCCGGGTCCCGAGTTCCTGGTCACCGTTCACTCTGCAGCCCCTCACAGAACCTGGACCTCCCTCAAGTTCTTAATGTGACACATGGGAGCCAAGTAGCCACTGTCTTCAGGGTGGAGCAGGCAGAGGAGGGGGAGAGAGTCGAGAAGATGGTGCAGATGAAGAGGTAGAGATGGGGCCAGCGCAGAAGTAGAAAGAGGGGGAGGAGGACAAGGTAAAAGAGGAGGAGGTGGTGGAGGTGTAGGAGCAGCAAGCAGAGGAGCTGAGGCACTGAAGAGAGGAGCAGAAGGCTCCAGGACTCAGGTGCCACAGGGCCCAAGGGTCTGGGAGCTGGAGCCACAGGCTACCAGGCTGTGGGGTGCTTGATGGGGCTGTGTTCTCCTGTGGGTTTTCCAAGCATTGTTTCCCACAGCAAGCTGGGGCTGCTGGGGTGGGGTGGGTGGCAGAGAGATGAATGTCCCTGAGGTCCAGGTGAGTGCCCCAATGGCAGCAGTTGAGAGAGCAGAAACCACCAGTTGCAGGCCCCTTGACCATAGTGGTGATGCTGAGCGTGGCCGGGTCTTGGCTGCTCTGCTTGCCGGTCAGGAGCAGAGATGCTTACATGCTCCAGAGGCCTCACTGCCTCCACTGGGCCTGGAGGCCATTAGTGGCATGGCACCTCAGCCACTGCCCAGGCTGGAGGCCGCGAGGGCAGCTCTTGGCACTCTGGACTCAGTTCCCTTCACCTAACTCTCAGGACAGTCCCCATGGGGAAGTTCTCCAGTCTTGGTCCGTGGGACTTTTGAAGGCAGTGGTTTTCTGGAAAGCAGATCCCAAGCAGCCACTCCTCCAAGGCCCATGGTTGTCTGACCATCTGTTTGCCCAGTCTTGCTCACTTCAGAGGGTGCTCAGGCTGTGATGGGGCATGAGGAGGGGTGGACTCCAAAGCGCTGGGCCCCCAGGAACTCCTGACACAGATTTCAAGGTTGCAAGGGTGAGCAGAGACCCCATTACAGGGTGAGTACTGGGCCTGGTCTCTGGTACCATTGTCTAGTAGATGTGGATCAGAGCGGCATGTGCAACCTCTGCCTCTCCTTGGCAGAGGGCCACATGTGAGGGGCACAGGCTTGTGTGGGCCATGTGGGTGGGCTGCCAGTACTGAGGCCAAGAGGCAGGCTCTACAGGAGACCTCAGAGGGGGTCCCGAGCCTGAGGGCCAGCGGGAGAGTCTGGGTTGAGATCACAGACATCCTGTGGGGGTGGCCCAGGGGACCTATAATGGGGTGTGTGGATGTGCGTGTGTGAGTGCGCGAATGTGCATGTGTCTGTGAGTGTCTGAGTGAGTGTGTGCGGTCAATGAGTGAGTATGAGTGTGTGTCTGGTCAGCCAGGGAGGCAGGAGCACCCCGTCTGTGGTGCCCTCAGTGGATGTGCCAACAAGGAAGTGCCTTCGGGTGGGCCTGGCGAGCTATAGGATGGAGGACCCTGGTTGTGCTGAGGGAAGGACTTGGGCACTGGGAAGAGCAAGACCAGAGAGGACTAATGGCATGTGGCTAAGGAGCTGCTGTTGGGCCAGGACCTGAATCTGGGCTTGCAAAAGGTCTCGCACCCAAGGTAGCTGAGTGAGAAGAGGGTCCCGGGGAAGCTGTGGGGCTGCGTGTGGAGGGGCTAAGGTTGAGCAGCTAGTTGTGATGTTTAGAGCAGCTGGTGGTCCACTGTTTGAGTTTTAAGAAGCCAGAGATAAGGCACATGCACACACTCACACACACCCAGCAGCAAAGAGTTAAGCCAAAGTTTTATTAAAGTATAGGATCACTTCAAAAGAAATGAGGTGGGTCCCCTCGTGAGGTGAGGAGCAATGCTGTCTAGGGCAACGTGTCTTGCTGTGAAAGGGCACATTAGAAGGGGAGAGAGTGGTGGCTCCGCAGATGGTAAGGCCACCTTCTGATTTGTTCCTTAGTTTGTCCTTGGGTCTCATGTACATTTTCCCATTGTTTGCCTCAGCTACGGCTCTGAATCAGGATGTTTCAGATGCTCGTTCCTGGGGCCGGGCTTCAAGGTTAAGATGGTTACCACGTCTGTTCTCATCGTCCCGTTGTCCATTCCCTGAGCAGGCAGAAGTCCCTGTCCGGTTCCTGTCGCTGGTCACAGAAGAGTCGAGGCCTGGAGTGGGGGTGCTGAAGTGAGGGGAGTGCGGGGGGACGGGCAGGTCTGCAATTTCCTGGATTCCCAGGTGGCCTGGAGTCAGGGCTGAGGGGTGGCCAGGGCCGGAGGCTGGGTGCAGTGAGGAAAGGAAGGGTGTTGGCTATCCCTCGGGTAGGAGATCTGGATGGGAGGTTGGGGACTGATGTTTGGGAAGCAGGGGATCTGTGTGGAGGCCAGGTGTTCAGGATGGGACTTCCCTGCCTGGGTCTGTGAGAGGCTGCCTTACTGGTTGACCAGACTCGTGCTGCATGGGGTCCCTGGAGCAGGTGTAGGAGTCAGTGAGTCTCAGTGGTGGGGATCCAGAGGCCAGAGAACAGGCCATCTATGGGGGTGGAGGCTCCAGAGTTGGCAGTGGAGAACTAGGCTGTACCTGTAGGGGCACAGTGTGTAGCTGCCGGGGGAGGGCCTACATCAGTGGTTCTCAACCTGTGGATCACAATCTCTTTTGGGGTCGAACCACCCTTTCACAGGGGTCCACTGATACCGATTCATAATAGTAGCAAAACTACAGTTATGAAGTAGCAATGGAAATAATTTGTTGGTTGTGGGGGTCACCACAACATGAGGAACTGTATGGAAGGGTTGTGGCATTAGGAAGGTGGGGAGCCACTGCCCTACAGGGACATGCCATGGACCACGTTGCTGTTGCCCTACTCAGGTAGGTGCTCTCATCCTCTAACCCCAGCTCAGGCTTTCCTGTTCTGGCTGTGGCACCCTGGGGCCCTGCTGCAATGGGCCTCTTTAGGATGGGGTACTTCGGGTTCCCTGAAGTTGAGACATAGCCCACTGTCTTTTCAGATGAGTTGACCAAGTGCAGGGTATGCACACCAGTGCTGGATATACCCCCTTCTCTGATGAAAACTTTTGGTTGGGTCTAGAATCAGGTTGCATGCGGGTGGCAGGTAATCAGGTCTGACCACGGCTGATTCAAAGGTCTTTCTCTGTTAATGGTGCCTTAACCCTGAGGTGTTGGGTCCTCTTGGGCACTGTGGGCTATCTCCAGAGGACAGCCAAGGTTGGTGGTGACAATGAGGGCCATCTACCTGGGTTTCCACCTGGGTTCTCTATCTGGACTGTCCCACTTGGGCCTGTCCAATTGTATCCTCCCATGGGGGTCCTCCCAACTGGGCCTACTCACCTGGCTCCACCAGCTGCGCTCAACTTCCTGGTCAGTCACACCTGGTGCTCCCCCTTGTGTCCCATCCCCCCCAGGACCCTCACTCCTGGCTCATCCTGAGCCTTCCCTCTGGGCAATCACACCAGCCATCTCTTACCTGGCTGCCCACCTGGGGCCTCCACTCGGGTGCCCTCAGGACAGTGACCTTAGATGAGCAGCAGGGAGTGCTGCCAAGAACCACCTCTGCCCCAGGTCCCCCTCCTCTTTCTCAGAGAGGCCTGGGTCATCGAGCCTAGGTCACAATGCCCTGCCCCTCCCTGTGCCCCACAGGTCCTCCCTCAGTCCCTCCTGCAGCCCCCCAGGTGGAGACCCTGTCCTGGTCTCTCTGCATCACCCTGGGCACCCTCCTGGGCGTTGTCTCCCTGGTCCTGGGGATTCAGTGGTGCCGAAGCCGAGCAGCCTGCAGGGGTAGGTGGGCTGGAGGCACTCACACAGAGCAGGGATGGGGCCTGCAGGGGAAGCAGGGGTGGGGGTGGGGCCCCATGTGTCTGGAAACACCAGTGACCAGCGCCTGGGTGTCACTGCCCTGAACCCAGGAGGTGTCCCACCCAGGGTCCCTGCTCCATGACCACCATGGACCCACCGGGTGTCAGGGGAGTGGGCGAGCCAGGCCGGGAAGGGGGTGTTTTCTAGAAGGGTCTGGTGTCACTCTGCAGGTTCCAGAATGACTGGGGCGCTCCCCTCAGAGGGCTTCTATGAAGACCTCGGTGCCATCTCCCTGGAGGATCAAGACTTGGAACCCAGGAGCTTTGGGGAGTGGGTGCTGGATGAGGAGTATGACGACGTGGAGGAGGAGGAGGAGGAGGAGGAGGAGGAGCAGGAAGAGGAGGCAGAGGCGGAATACGATGATGCGGAGGAGCCCCTGAGCCGCTCGGGTGTGCACCTCTCCGCCCTGGCCGCGCTGGTGCTCTTTCTGCTCTACTGCGCCTACGTGAAGACCCCTGGGCTGGGCAGCGCCTACATCTGAGCCCCTGAGCTCCTCCCTGGTGTGTCCTCCGTCAGCTCCCACAGCCCGCCTTCTCAGCGCCCTCTCCCTGCTTGGCGGCACCTGCAGCTCAGGCTGGCTCCAGGGGTTCTCTTTGGGCCCTATCTGCAGCTGCGAGCGGGTGTCTTGTTGTCCCTGAAGGCCCAACCTGTCCCCAGGAAACTACAGGGATGACCCTGAGCCGGGCTGAGGGTCTGCATGGGGATAGACTACACCTGTTGCTTGGGGCACTTGTCCTACACCGTCTGTGGTGTCTCTGGTCTCTTGCAGGGACAACCAGAGGATGTGGCCACTGGGGTTCTAAGGGCTCTGGGAGGACCCACTGTGGTTTCTTTGCTTAAATTGCAGGTGGGGTCCCGGCTTCCTGGGCAACGCAGCTCAGTCTGGGATGAAGTACAGGGCGTAGCAGCCCGTCCGCAACCTTGAGCTCAGCACTGGCAGGAAGCTCCCTGGAGGTGGTGCTTTTTTTTTTT
>NW_022103968.1:202174-225549 GCF_000313985.2 Echinops telfairi | reverse complement strand
GAGGAGGAGGAGGAAGAGGAGGAGGAATACGATGATGTGGAGGAGCCCCTGAGCCGCGCGGGTGTGCACCTCTCCGCCCTGGCCGCGCTGGTGCTCTTTCTGCTCTACTGCGCCTACGTGAAGGCCCCTGGGCTGGGCAGCGCCTGCATCTGAGCCCCTGAGCGCCTCCCTGGTGTGTCCTCCGTCAGCTCCCACAGCCCGCCTTCTCGGCGCCCTCTCCCTGCTTGGCGGCACCTGCAGCTCAGGCTGGCTCCAGGGGTTCTCTTTGGGCCCTATCTGCAGCTGTGAGCCGTCCCACCCCAGAGAGCTGCAGAGGTGACCCTGAGGGGCTAAGGGGTGACCCCATATAGAGGGGCGGGTGGAGGGGATTGCATTCTCTTGCTGATTCATCGCATGTGATTGTCCTTACTCCTCGGGGACTTTGAGAGACCAGGTGACAGGAGCCCAGGGGCGCTGAGGATCTGCAGAGGGTCCTTGTGTTAACCTCCCGGTGTCAGCACACAAGAATATGACTTCGACATACTGAGTACAGTTCAGGACGTAGACTGCTGGGCACAGCTGGGGCAGAGTCCCTCCTGGCCTCCTTAGGCGTCCAGCAGCAACGGGCCTTCCTCTGCCTGCAGGTGCACCTGCCTGTGTCTTCAGGTCCTCAGGCGGTGCTGTGTGCTTCTCGGATTTCCATTTCTGAGAGAGCACTCAGGAGGGAATAGATTTGGGACCCACTTGACCTCAGGGAAGGAGCCCTCATGGCTCAGTGGGCTGTGCTGGCCCGCTAATCACCCGGCCCCTCCAGCAGGAGAATGGCCAGGCTGCCTTCTACTGTAGAGATTTGGAACCTGGGAAACCCACAAGGGGAGCTTCTACTCGCCCCTACACACTCACTGTGAGTCGCAATGGACTTAGTACAAACTAATTCCTATAACCAAAGAGCCACCCTTTCCACAAGTGGCCACACTTCGAGGAACAGTGGGCAGAGAGCTCCCATGTAGCTCTTAGGGAAACAATCCAACCCATAACCGTCCCCTTGTGTCTCTCTCCTGGAACCACCAGCGGGTCTCCTCGCACCTTGGGGCCACCGTTCAGGCGGGGATGGAGGACCGCGTGCAGTGCTACCCAGTAAGCAGTGATGGTGAGCTCAGGTCGAAGGCCATCTGGGAAGAGGAGGCCTGCAATCCGCGCGAGAGCTTATTATAAAGAGCTTATTAAACTCTCTGGACTCCTTCCCACTCATTCACCAGGGACCCCCATGGCCTCTTTCCTGCCTTCCTTACTCCTCTTGCTCTATGGCTGGTCAGTCCTCCTTGCCACTGTCTCACAGCCACCCAGCACAGCTGAGGTGTCCTCTGGCCTTCAAGAAGGGGCTCTTGGCATCACCCTGCTGAGCTTGTTGGAAGTAAGAGGTCAGAGAGCAGGCTGGTCCTAGTTCTGCTTGTGATGTAAGACAAATAGAGGGCTGGCAGAAGGCCTGAGGGCACTGGGGTTGATGGGGGGGTGGTGGTGGTGCTGGGCACTGAACATGCAGTAGGGCAGAGGTCCTAGATCTGCCTGTGATGTAAGACAAACAGTGGGCTGGAACAAGGCCTGAGGGCACTGGAATTGTGGGAAGGGGGGGTGCTGGATGTGTATCTGAACATGCAGTAGGGCAGAGGTGGTGTGGCACTGAGGGCGAGGGTAGGGTGAAGTTGGATGCAGGACAGGGACAGAACCAGGGAATATCTATAAAACACAGTTGTGTAGCTCACCTCATTTTCAGAAAGTGAATACCACTACTCTGGTGAGGAAGCAGAACACTGGCAGCACCCCAGAAAGTCTCACCCCTGCCCCTGCTCCCCTTGGCATTTCTTTTTTTCTTACCTCCCCCAATCTCCTCTTTTCCTTCCCCACAACCCTCAACCTCCCTGTAGCTTTCAAAGTCTGCTTCTTTTTGTGTGAAACCATTTTTATTTCTTTTATAATTAGAGGTCTCAGGCAGTGCTTGTATTTATGAGAACAGCTGACTTTGCTGAGCACTGGTAGTGTCGTGGTTACTGTCCGGCTGCTGAGTGCAAGGTCAGCACTTGACACCACCAGCCCCTGCTTGTGAGAAAGGCTTTCTACCTTTAAAACGTGTTACAGTCTCAGACACCCATGGAAGCCATTCTGCTCTGTCCTGTAGGGTAGCTAGGAGATGGAAAGGACTTGCTGGCAGTGTGTTAATATCTTCCAGGTTTGTCCATGCTGCAAGGTGCTTGACAACTTCATCAGTTTGGGGAATGCATACCATTACATTGCATACATGCACCACAGTTTAACTATCCTTCTTCCAAGCTGGGCATTTGGCTGGTTTCCATCTGTGTGCTATTACGGACAGTGCCAAGATAAGCATGGGTGTGCATACTTCTGTTTGTATTTTGTTCTTTGTTTCTTTGGGGTGTATACCAAGTAGAGATTGCTGGGTCACCCAGCATTTCTACTTTCACTTGCTTGATTCTTCTGTCTTTTAAACACCTTTTTGTTTCTTTGTAAATGATGTCATCCCACAACTTCCCTGGTTTTTAGTCATTTGTTTTCAATGCATCAACTCATTGAGATGTTTTCTGACTCTAGGTGGATATACTCAAGGTTGTACTTTGGCTTATAGGCTTGTTCTAATTTTCTTTACTTTCAACTTTAATTTGCATATGGTGGTCTCTTTCACAGCCAGCCTCTGGCCTTGTTCTGATATTAAACTTCGCCACAATCTCTTTCCACATATGTCGTAATTTTATTCCCATGTATTCCATCTGGCGAGGTCACATGTATAATCACTGTATATGACATTTATGATAAATAAGTTGTTGACCTTGCAAAATTCTGTCATGCAATCTCCAGTGTCTTTTCATTATGGCCATATTTTCCAACTACCTGCCCTTCTTCATTTCCAAGTTTTCTATTTCAATCACTAGTAATTATCAATGCATCTTGATTTCATGCTTGATTGCATTTATGGTATATTGCATCAATTGGTAAGAATCTTCAATATATTCATCTTTGGCATTAGTGTTTAGTTTGTGAATTTGAATAATATTCATATTAACTGG
Organism: Echinops telfairi; assembly: GCF_000313985.2. Taxonomy (NCBI): domain Eukaryota; kingdom Metazoa; phylum Chordata; class Mammalia; order Afrosoricida; family Tenrecidae; genus Echinops; species Echinops telfairi. The sequence continues at coordinate 222,490 of NW_022103968.1, read as the reverse complement.
TTTTTCTTATGGATTTTATCTGTGACTAAATGGTATTTCAGGATAGATTAAAACATTTTTATTGTGAAGTAGATGAGTGTTTTCATTTCAGATAGTGGTTTTTATATTCAACAATTTAAACATGTTACCAAACTTCCTAATGGCTTGTCTTTAGAACAGATCTTGAAGTGCTTTTTTTGATGATGAATGTGTCCATGTTCCTCCTAAATTTGTTATTCTGCATATAATAGACTATAATGTTCCTCAATAAAATGATAAATGTCTCTAAGTGCACCAGGGACATATATAAACCATAGATATATGAATGGATTTTGAGCTCACACTTAATTGTGGCTCTACTGTAAGAAAAATTAGTTATTATGACATGGTACTACTCAAAATTTGTCCTCATGAAAGGATCACTGAAGATATGGATGCTATAGTAAAGTGTGGTGAAGAAACCAGATGGTGCCTGACTATCAGAAAGATAAATACTTGTGATCCAAGTATTTAAAATGAATTGTGTAACTATAGCTGAAGACATAGGGTGCATAGCAAATGTGGTGAATAAAGCTGATGGTGCCTGAATATCAAAAGATATAGTGTATAGGGTCTAAAAGGCTTGAAGGTAAACACGTGGCCATCTAGCTGAGAAACAACAAAGTCCACATGGAAGAAACACACCAGCCTATGTGATCATGAGGTGTTGATAGGATCAGGGGTCAGGCATCAAAGACCCAGAACAAAAAATCATATCAATGTGAATGAGGGGGAGGGCAGGGTGAAGACCCAAAGCCCATCTGTGGACAATTGAACATCCCCTTACAAAAGGATCACAAGGAAGAGATGAGCCAGTCAGGGTGCAGTATAGCACTGATGAAACATACAACTCTCCTCTAGTTCTTTAATGCTTCCCCCCACTCCCCACCACTACCATGATCCCAATTCTGACTTACAAATCCTGCTAGACCACAGCATGTATATGGGTACAGATAAGAACTGGAAATGGAATTCAGGACAGATAAATCCTCAGGCCCAATAATGAGAGCGATACCAGGAGGGCAAGGGGAAGGTGGAGGGAGAAAGGGGGACCTATCACAATGATCTACATATAACCCCCTCCCTGGGGGACGAAACACAGAAAAGTGGGTGAAGGGAGACTGGTCAATGTAAGACATGAAAAAATATAACAGGACTTCCGGCAAGATGGTGACTGAGTAACACACACTAGAGGGACTCAGCAGAAATCAGCACAGGAGAGTCACTGAGAGGGAAATTACACACTATCAGGACACAGGGGGAGCATCATAAAGTTAAGAAAGATAAGAAGGCACAGATCCACTAGGTTTTGAGGAGCTGTGGGTTTTTGGCTTACCACTGTGGAGGCCAGCTAAGGCTTAACCTTAGCCCTGCCACAGTATTGGCCAGAGCCGAGCTCCTTTGGCCGGCCTAAAGGCTTTATCTCAGCACAGCCACAGCTTACCGCTGCCTTGGGGCAGGGTTTAAAACCCCTCTAGCCCCATAGTCAGGCAATTCTGGCTCAGCTATATAGTTACTTTCATTTTTCTTCTCTCTTTCCCCCCACAGTCTCAGTGGGCTCAGTTTTTTTTCTCCCCCCACCCTCTCTTTCCTCTCTCATGCCACTGCCAGTCTCCAGGCCACTCCCCTTTGGCTAGGGCAATTACACCTACCCTCCACCCACCTTGGGGAGCTCTATCCTTTGTGGAGTAACATGTAGCTGGGGAAATCCTGCCCACCTTCTGCCTCAGGGGAACTCATGCCTACCCTCCAAGGCCCTCTAAGCAGCTGGGGGAAGTCCCACCCTCCTTTGAGGGTGCTCCACATGCCTGGGGGAAGCTCTGCCCACCTTCCATGGTGCTTCATTTGGCTTGGGGAGCCCCTGCCCATGCTTCATGCTCCCATGTGGCTGAGGGAACTTCCCCCTGCCTGCTGTCATGCCTCACACAGCCTAAGGCAGCTCCAACAATACTCTCCAGCAATCTATGCTGTTGTGGGAACCTCTGCCTGACCTACGCAGCAGTCTAGCTGACTAGGGCAATTCCACCTACCATCGATGGTGCTCTACACAAAAGCGGGCACACCCACCTGCTCTCCACGGCACTCCAGTTGCAGCAGGCACCCCGGAACACCCAGTGAGGCACCCCAAGCCACCATGGGCCACACCACCACAACTTCCTGTGAGATCATCCAGTGTAGCGCCATCCCCATGGGTCCACAACCACATAACCAGTGTCCCCTGAGAGGACCATCCAACTTGCCCTACAAAGAACAGAATACTGGTTGGCTGGGGAAAGAGGGGAAACCACAGAAAGATAAAGCAGTAGCCCGACCCCAAAGTGCAATTAGCTGCAGGTGGTTCGAAGAATCATTCCTACGAGTCTCCCAAACAGAGAGCTCAGTGTTCTACAACTCTCTGGAGAATGGCGCTGAACTCCTCTAAAACAATACAACGCAAACAGAAATCAGCCTCAACAACATCAACAAAAAACCAGGAGAAACAAAAGGCAATGTTGGAAGAAGTCCTGAGTCTAATGATGTGCATAGAAGAAGCAGACATTGATCTGCCACAGAAAGAAATCTTCAGAATGCTGCTTGCAGTCATATAGAACATGAGGGAAACAATACAGAAAAAGGATTAAATGATAGAGGAGATAAAGGCCACACACCAAAGGGAAATACAAGACCAAAGGGACGAGATGACAAAAGCCAGTAGCAAATTCACAGACTTCACCACCAGACTTGAGGAGGCAGAGAATCATACCAGTGACCTAGAGGACAGCCAGGCAGACTTCATCAAATGGGAAAGGCAGTCGAGATAATCAGAGAAGCCAAAGAAAACCCGAGACCCATGTCTAATTCTATGAAGAAGAACAACATTAGAATAATTGGTCTACGTCAACAAGACACAATGTATAAGTCAGTGGCAAAAATAGTAAGGGGATTCTCAGAGGACAGCTTCCCCAGTTTAATGAATGAAAACCAGGCAACCATTCAGGAGACCGAAAGAACACCAGCTAGACTGGATCCCAAGAAGAAGTCACCAAGGCATCTAATAGTTAAACTGTCCAACTTTGAGGAAAAGGGAAAAATCATGAGAGCTGCTAGGGAAAAATAAGCAGTCACCTATAAAGGTGCCCACATAAGAATATGCTCAGACCTATCAGCAGACACTATGAAGAAGAGGAGAGAGTGGAGTAACATAGTCCCCAAACTGAAGGAAAATAACACAAACCCAAGTATACTCTAACCAACCAAATTATTTATCAAGGTAGATGAAGAAGTAAGAGTTTTCCCAGGCAAGGAAAAACTCAAAGAATATGTTAAAAGAAACCTAGCCCTTCAAAAGATCCTTGCCACCCCAGTACTGGCAGAACAACACTCACCAAGTACAAATAAGGCAACACCACATAGAACACCTCACCCAAAGGGCAACAAAGAGAAAACAGCCCTCAATATAGCATTTGTTCAAAGGTGGAAAGAAGGCAAGAATGAAACACACATGCACACATACAAGTGCACACACACACACTGAAAAGAAAGGGAGGTAGGAGAACACCCAACACAGAAGGTACAAGATGACATCAGAGAGTCCACAGATGGATGTGGACTCTCTGAATATCAATGGACCGAACTTAGGCATTAAAAGGCAGAGGCTAGTAGACTGTGTTGGAAAACACAAGCCATCAATCTGTTGCCTACAGGAGACACATCTCAAGATTACAAGCAAAAAATAGGCTGAGAATCAAAGGCTGGAGAAAAATATACCAAGCAAATGGCAATTCAAAAAAAGGCAGGAGTTGCAATCCTAATCCCGGACAAAATTGATCTCATGGTACAATGCATAACAAGAGATAAGGAGGGACACTATATAATGCTCGAGGGAAAAGTAGACCAAGAACCAGTGAGCATAATAAATATATTATTTATTTCACCCGAGAGACCCGTGAAATTCGTCAAGCACTCCAAAAGATGTAAAAAGAAATTACAGGCTCAACAATTATAGTAGGTGACTTTAATACACCACTCTCTGAGAAAGATAGATCACAGGGAAAGAAGCTTAACAAAGAAGCTACAGATCTAAACTTTATGATTAGATGACTAGACCTGATAGATATTTTCAGAGCTCTCTATCCAAATTTTAAAAAATTTCAATTCTTTCCAAGTCCACATGGCACATACTCAAAAATAGACCACATGCTGGGACACAAGTCGAATCTGTGTAAATTCAAGCACATAGAGCTCATACAGACTTAGCTCTCTGACCACTATGCCATAAAGCCGGAAATCAACAAAAGGACAATTAAGAAAACAAGGGCAAACAATTGGAGCATGGATAACTCTCTATTACAAAAGGAGTGCGTACTGGCTCAGATCAGAGATGAAATTAGGAAGTTTCTAGAAACCAATGAGAATGAAAATACAACACACCAAAATCTTTGGGACACAGCAAAGGCATTTATCAGAGAAAATTTGATAGCAATACACCTACACATGAAAAAGGAAGAGAGATTTAAGATAGATATGCTGACACAAAACTTACAGCACTTAGAGCAGAGTCAACAGGACAATCCTACTAATAGCAAAATAAAATAATAAATATCAGGGCTGAGATTCATGAGAGGGAAAATAAGAAAACTATGGAAAAATTAATGCTCTGCTATCAACAACTTAAAGTCTTAATAATTTTCGATCAAGAGCCCCACACTTGATGGTATTTTCTACCATACCACAAGAACTATGTAGTTGATCCTGGTGCATCTTTGGGGTTACAGAAATTACTGTTTGCAAAAATAATGTATTTCAAAATTCATTTCAGAAAAGTTAGGAGGGCCACACAATGTAGAAAAAGAAAGTGAAATGCTGTCTCTCACCCCATCTCCCGCAAAGGAGTTCTTTCAACACTGTGGATAAAGTCCCTGTGGACTTTCGCTGGCACAGGCGAGAGCCGCTACTTAAAAAGGAGCCCAGGGACACTCCCTTTTGCCATCGGTTTTCCTGAACACTCGGCTGTGAATTGGCGTTCATGTCATTCTTTTAGAGGCTGGCTAGTACGCTGTTGGAGCATGGTTCCTTCATTTATCTAGCCAACCATTGACCTTAAAAACAAACAACCCTTCTTACTGTGCATTATGTGAGGATATACATTTCAGATAATCATTTTTTTTTTTGGTTTTGAACTGGGTTTAATTAGGTGGGAAAACATGATCTGACATACACATTTATGGGCATTAAAAAGACTAGATTTCAGAGCTGCTTCCTCCTTGTCCCTGGTCTCTGTGCAGCATGAAGTGAGGCACTGCAAGACTCGCATGGCCTCCTGGGCGGCCTGCATGGGCGCGGGGAAGAGGTGGGGGCTGCAGATAATCATTTTTGTATTGAACAATTTATTTTTCTTTTTAAAAATCATTTTATTAGGGGCTCATACAACTCTTATCACAATCCAAACACACATCAACTGTGGAAAGCGCATTTGTACATTCATTGCCCTCATCATTCTCAAAACATTTCCTCTCCACTTAAGCCCCCCTGGCATTAGATCCTCATTTTCCCCCTCCCTTCTCCCTCCCCCCCTCCCTCATGAGCCCTTGATAATTTATAAATTGTTATTTTGTCATATCTTTCCCTGTCCGACATCTCCCTTCACCCACTTTTCTGCTGTCCATCCCCCAGGGAGGAGATCACATATAGTTCCTTGTAATTGGTTCCCTCTTTCCTACCTACTCTCCCTCTACCCTCCCTGTATCGCCACTCACACCACTGGTCCTGTAGGGATCATCCGCCCTGGAATCCCTGTATTTCCAGTTCTGTATTGAACAATTTAAGTATGTAATCGAAGCTCCCGATAACTAGTTCTGTTCCTCCCTTGAAATCAAGGATGAGCCTTGAAAACAACGACCCTCTGTTGTGTGTGTGTGGCCCCAATCCCTCGGTCCGTTTTTCTATCTGCTGTGGTGAACAGCATGGTGATGAACATGGGCATGCTTATGTCTGCTGATGTTTTGTTCCTTATTTCTTTAGGGTGCATAGTGAGCAGAGGGCTTGCTGGGTCATATGGGATTTCCAGTCCCAGTTTGAGGAAGCGCAAAACCACTTCCCACAGTGGTAGTCCTGTCCACTGTCCCACCAGCAGTGATGAGGGTCTCACCACACCCCCGCCAGCATTTGCCATCTTCTGGTTTTTGAATGTTGCTATCAATGCCAGTGGCATCTCATCCATGTTTTGATTAACACCTCTCCTGTGGCTAGAAATTGCGAGCATTTCTTCATGCTTGTTGGCTCCCTGGATGTCTTTTTGGGGAACTGTCTCTTCGTGTCCTCTGCCCATTTTTAGATCGGATTTTCCGTGTTGAGGTGTTGCCATTTTTCCAGGTTTTGGAGATAAGACCCTGGTCTGGTGTGCAGTTGCCAAAATTTCTCCGTCATGGGCTCTTTATTCCAATATTGGGTGAAGTCCTTTGATGCCCAGAGGCAAGTGTTTTCTGTTTAAGCTTTCCCACCGGGCTCTTCAGTCTTCTCTTTAGGGCAGTGGTTCTTAACCTTCCTAATGCTGCAGCCCTTTAATACAGATTCTCATGTTGAGCTGACCCCCCAACCATAAAATTATTTTTGTTGTTACTTCATAACTGTCATTTTGCTACTGTTATGAATCGGGCAACCCCTGTGAAAGGGTCGTTCGACCCCCCCCAAAGGGGTTGCGACCCACAGGTTGAGAACAACTGATTTAGGAGGAGTCCCAACCTCCGTTCTGTTTTCTGCTGTGTGTGCATCCTTTACCCTCCAGCGTGTTCTTCTTGTGAATGGGTGTGCTGCTTTCCTCAGGTTGCACATCCTCACCCAGAGAGGGGTGTGCACAGAACTCACTTCCAAGGGACAGATTGAGGTCACAGGTCAGGGTGTCTGTTTATTGTACACTTGAGCTCAGAGTGATCTTAGGTTTCCAACACTGCCTGTTTTGTGAGTGCAACAAATGACAAATGCTGTGCGCTTCCTGCAGGGCCCTGGGGTCTTCCCCAGGCAGCTGAGTACACACCTCTCTGCCTGCCTCCCTTCTGGCCCCAGCTCTGCAGGAAGCTCTCCTTTTGCTGGGAACTGGGGTTCAGGGTGCAGAGCACCAATTGGTTCACTGGTGCCCCGCCCCTCTGAGACCCTGCTATGTGTGAGCGCACCACAGCACTGGGGCAGGTCGCTGGGACGTGGTTGCTGCCAATGCGACCAGCCATGGCTTCATGCCTGCAGCGCTTATGGCCCCTTCTCCTTGCCTGCTGGACCCTCCCTGCAGGTCAGTGTTTGCAGCCAGGGTAGAAACTTGCGGTCAGCACCCCCGTAGGTGTCCAGGTCCCTGTATCCAAGAGGGGAGGGTAGAGGGTGGAAGTGGAGGACCACAGCTGGACAGAGGGTCACCAGATTTATTTGTGGCTTTGCCAACTTTCCCTTCCAGTAAAGTACTTGGTGTCTCAGAATGGGGACAGTGAGAGGGGTTTGAGATAAAGGAAGGGGTCTGTATTCCAAGAGGGGCTTAGCTCCCAAGTCCTCTCTTCTTAGGACTGGAATCCCCCAACATCTTTGACCCTCATGTCTGCTCTGTGTTCTTGCTCAGAAGACCCTGCTGGCAAGAGATCCCTGAGCCTCCTGGGAGGTGGAAACCACTGCGAGGGCATGGTGGAAGTCCATTCTAGCGGGGAGCATGGCCCTGTGTGCGGTGATCGATGGGGTCTGGTGGAGGCGTCTGTGGCCTGCAGACAGCTGGGTTGCGGCAAGGTGTCCTCGGCCTCCACCTATGTGCTGAGACCCTTGGAGAGGGGCCCGCCCTGGATGCTGGGCATCCACTGCTGGGGAAACGAGTCCTTGATCCTTGAGTGTGACCTGGGGGCTTGGGGGCCGCTGCAGGATTGCAGGTGCCAGTGTGTAGCGGTGATGAGTTGCTCAGGTAGGGTGTGTGTTGGGTGGGGGCAGGTAAGGGGGTTTTGGCCCCTACCGGCCAGGCTAGACTCCCTGATCAGATTCTCAGAACTTGGGAGTCCAGATCAGGGTTCTAACAGGCCCATGGGAGCTGGTAACCCCGGTCCCATTGTTCTCAGCTGTGCTGTGCTGGGGCTGGCTGGCCGCCTGCACCTGTTCTGCCCATGCCTATCTCATTTCCTTCTCCCTTGCTCTCCAGGCTTCTGTCTCTGGTCCACGAGCGGTTCTTCTCCGTATTTCCCTCCACCAGCAGGGCATGTCCCCAGGGTCCCCAGCACATCTCCAGGTCGCCAAACCCCTCTGCATGGCCTAAAGCCTGGAAATGACTTAACATGGCCTGATGGTGGGCTAGCACAAGGCCACAAAGGAGCAATCCTAGGGAGAGGGTCTGCAGCCACCGAGGGCAAGAGAGGGATCCAGCCAAAGCCACACCCCTTCCCAGGCCACAGCCCTGGAGTGCCCTGTGCTTGCCCTGAAGATGTGGCATAGGAGGAACAACTGTCTCTCTGTGCCTGCAGGTGGTATCCAGCGTGAAATCAGCCTGGGGGGCAGAGGCAGCCCCTGTGCCGGGGTCCCCCAGGTGTGGAGCTCGGACCTCACGGTACTGAGGTGTGACCTGCACAGGGTGGAGGCTGGCGTTGTGTGCAAGGAACTGGGGTGTGGCCCCGCTCTACAGTGGTCCAGGGTCTACCAACTCCCGGAGGATCACAGCCGCAAGGCTCTGACCTGCCAGGGGACAGAGTCCACCATTCTCAATTGCAATCTCAACTTGAACTTCCTGGGCCAGTGCCAGCTCTCCACGTATACAGATGTTGTGTGCTCCGGTAGGAATGCCAGCAGGGATTCTGCAGGGCCCTTTCTCTCAGTAGGGAACCAGGGGCTGATCGGTGCCACTTGCCATAGCTTTGTCCCAGGACCAGGGAGAGCCCTTCTTCTAGGAAAGGGTGATGGATGATCATTTTACTGGTCCGCTGGGTCCAGAAACCCTGTGTCGCAGTGCCTGGAATCCCACCAGGATGGGCTCTCTGCCACAGGGATTACTCATAGGGAGCTGGAGCTGGGCCCAGCAAGAAGGGGGGTATTAAGAGGAGGGTCTCTTGGGTGTATGGGGCTGTCATTCAGGATGTCTTCATCGGACCTGGCACCAGTGGGTTTTGAAGGACTCCTTCTCCAAGATGGAGCTGTCTCGGGCTGTGCCTCTGGACCCCCTACATCCTCTGTCTTTGAAGATCCAAGGGAAGGGCAGGTCATCCCACAGAGAGATCCCCACAGATCTTGCCTTGGCCCATGGGTGTCCAGAGTCCATTGTCCCTTGGGTGTTGCCCAGAGCAATGTCTGTTCTCAGGGCACACGGAGGTCCGGCTAGTGGGAGGAGAGCACCCCTGTGCTGGACGCCTGGAGGTGCAGCGAGGGCTGACCTGGGGCACTGTCTGTGACGCCGACCTGGACCTGTCCATGGCCCACGTCATCTGCAGGGAGCTGCAGTGTGGCTCAGCTGTCTCCACACCCCGGGGTGCACACTTCGGTCCTGGCACCGGGCCTGTGTGGACTGAGGCCTTCCACTGTGTGGGCAACGAAACCCTGCTGTTCCACTGCCCTCGGGGGGCTGGTCGCCTGGAACCCTGTGACCACAGCCATGATGCTGGGCTCAGATGCTCAGGAGAAAGTAAGTCATCAGGATCCCATATCCCCAGGGCAGGGACTGAGCGGGTCAGGGTGGGGTGACTGGGCACGTGGTACTGTGAGGTAGATTCTGTTCTGTTCCGTAGGGTGTGGACAGCTCAAGGTCATGTGTCTTCCCATCACTGCCATCCCTGGACCAGGTTAGGGACCTGAATCAGGTGTGGACACTCACCCAGGCACACCTGATTCATGGGGGCAACCTACACTACCTTCATTTCTTGGTCTTCTGTGGAGTGACCCCTATTCCCTGGTACAGTGCCACGGCCTGGAGCATTAGGCTACGCTGCTTCGTGCTGTTGTACAATTCAGCCATGAATAGTACCCACACCATGCTCTGCAACCTCTACCTTGATCCCTTTCTGGAGCATGTTCCCCGTCACCCCACCAACCCCCTGCCCCCCAGCAGGACTCTCCACCTCCCTGGTTCTGCCCGCGCCTCCATATCATTTTCTTCCCAGCCACTGCCTTTCTAGGCGCTGCTGCTTTCAGCATGGCGCTGCCCAGGAAGGACATAAACGGGCCCTTTGTGTCTCGCTTCTTCACAGTGATGTCAGGCTCCTCCTTGTCAGAGCATGGGTCAGAGTGTCACCCTGCTGCGTGGCTGCCCCACGTCTGGTCACCCACTCAGCCCTTGGTAGGCCTTTGGGTTGTTTCCACCATCTGGCTGCTATCAATCCTGCAACAGTCAACATTGTGTGGGCATGCTTTCATTTCTCTCCTCCTCGTATGGGTCACCCGGTGATTCTAGGTGTGACTTTGGAGAAGTACCAAACTGCTTTCCACAGTGGCTGCACCGTTTTATATTTCCACTAGCAATGTATGCGAAGATTCAAACCCACCACCATCATCGGGAGCCCACAGGCAGGGCAGAACTGCGCCTGTGAGTTGTTGGGACTGTAACTCCTACTGGGAGTAGAAAGCCCTTCTTTCCCTTGCCAGCATCCGGTGGTTTCAAGCTGCTGACCCTGCAGTTAGCCGTCCAACTGCAGCCCCTCCACCACCAGGGCCCTCAGCAATACCCAAGGGAGGCCTCCAATCTCTGTAGAGTCTTGATAACACGTTTTCATCACGACTTTGAACATATCATGTGCTTACTGGCTGTTTGCATATTTTGTGCAAGAAATGTCTATTCAAGGCTTTTGTCCATTTTGGGCCTGAGTTGTTTGTCTCTTGTTGTTTAATTATCACAGTTCTTTATATTTTCAGGATACTAGATCCTCATCAGATAAATACTTGGCAAACATTTCCTGTTCTGTAGGTTTTCATTTCACTTTTTTGGATGGTTTCTTGACACACAAAATTTCACACTCTGATGAAATTCAATTGATCTATTTCCTCCTCTTCAGTTTTTTAAAAAGAATCATTATATGTAAGAGACTATTGTCTAACCTAAAGACATAGATATTTAGCTTTACATTTTCTTCTAAGTGTCATAATTGTAGCTCTTTCACTGAGACTTTGAGTTTATTTTTGTATATGGTGTGAGGGAAGGGTTCATCATTGTTTTACATGTATTAGCCAGTTGTTTCATCACTTGTTGGAGAGACTATTCTTTGTCCAGTTAGTGGTCTTGACACCCTTGTCAAAAACTAGTTGTCTCTGCTAGTGCCACATTGTTTTGCTTACTGTGGCTTTGTAGTATGTTTTGGAATATGGAAAACGTGTGTCCTCCAACTATGTTCAAGATAGTTTTGGTTTTTCAGGGTCCCTTTCAAAATAACGTGAATTTGGTGATTGTTCTTTCCAGACCCAAAGGGCAATGGGTTTTTATATGGATTTCTTAGGATAACTTTGTGTAGCATTACGTCTTTCAGGATATGAACATAGGGTGCCGTCACATGTGTCTAAGCTTTCTTTACTCCTTCCCAGGCTATGCTAAATGGAGCTTATCACAATCTGCTTATCAGATTCATTACTAGTGTACACACACAAAACCGATTTTATGTGTTGATTTTGTAACCTGCAACTCTGCATAATTTATTTATTTATTCGCTTTTTAGTATTTGTGGATGGAGTGTTCTATATGTATCTGTTGCCTCTGGCTGGATTATACTTTTGTTTAAGTCCTCTGTTTCCTTACTGGTCTTCTGTCTAGTTGTATCAATTGTTGAAAGTAAGGTATTGATGCCTATAGCTATTATTCCCCCCTCCTATCAAGGCACAACCTTTACTGATATAGAATTTAGCGAAGCAAAGCTGTCACATTAGAAGGCATATACTATGCCCACAATTCTGCTATTTTTTGAAGTCCTGAGATTAGCTACATTTCAGTTGAGGAATGACACAACTTTGGTGTGACTTTTGGGAAACAAGGTAGTAATTCTGGAAGGATATTATTCTTTCCTCATAATTGGTCTCCAGCTATTATTGTTGAATTTTTTATTTCTCCCTTCAATTTTGTCATATTTTTGCTTTTGGAACTCTGTTGTTACACACACATACACACACACAGAGGGGCACTTATAGTGATATGTAATGTACTATTCCTCATGTAAACAAATTTTGACTTAAAGTTTATTTTGTCTGATTTCAGTCGTCACCCTAACTCTCTTTTAGTTACCATTTTCATGGATATCTTTCTCCATTCTTCCACTTTTAATGGATTGATGTCTTGTGACCTCAAGTGACCTCGTTCAGTTAGTGCTATGGACGAATGGGCCACACGACCATCGGTCTCCATGAGTCTTACCAGAAGAATTAGATGGTGCCTGGCTGCCACTACCAACTACTCTGAAAGGAATCACCCTAACCTAGAAGGTCCTCGATAGAGTGGGAGAAAAATGTTGAACAAACTAAAAACCATACAGTAAGACCAGCTCACTGGTAAGACAGAGACTAGTGGAACTCCAAAGACTGTGCCTTTATTCGCCCTTCAGATCTTTAAATAAACTCACTCCTTTGGCTCCATTTTCAGCCAATCAACTACAAACCAACAAACTCACTGCTGTCTAGTTGATTCTGACTCATGGTGGCCCCATAATGGCCCCACTGAATTACCCATGTAGAAGGACAGAGTGGAACTATCCCTTGGGGTTTATGAGCCTGTACATCTTAAAGGAGGCAGTGGTGAGTTTGAACTGCGGGTCATGCAGTTAACAGTCCAGTACATAACTCACTAAACCACGAGGGTTCCTTGAAAAAAGTGGGGAATAATAACATCTTAGAATAATTAACCATTGGAGAGCAGAAGGGGCAATATTTACCTAAGGACAAAGTTCAGAAGGATTAGTAAAGGAGGAGGAATGAACATGGGAAACACAGAGAGGAAGTGGGGGAAGTGATGCCACACTGTGTGGATTGCAACGAATGGCATGAGACAAGATGTGCATGAATTATTGAACAGAACACGGATCAACTCTGCAAATCCTCACCCAATGCACAACAAAAAAATTTTAAAAAGAAAGGGAACTTATTGTAGACAACATGCAATTGGTACATTAAAAAAATTCTGTCACGGTTTGCCTTTTGTTAAAGAGTTTATCCCATTTACAAGAAAACAAAAAACAAAACAGTTCATTACTAATGAGCTTGGACTTCCATTAGGCATGTTACTCTCCCTTCTACAAGTCTTAGATCTTTACGTCAGTTCCTCCAGCACTGCATGCTTTTGGGTTTGTTTTCTTTCTTGTGTACTGTTTTGGTTTCTTGGTCATTTTCTATTAAAAAAAATTTTTTTTAGTGGTTACCCTGGAGAGTAAAATTAACATTTGTATTTTATAACCATATAGTTGTCAATATAGTATTAAAAAACCCTGCTTGGTATAATCAATGGCATTGAATTATACATGTAGATGTGGAATTGGAGAACATATTTTTGTCACAATTAGAAAACATTACATGAATAACAATAAGTCCAAGGAAGAAGAAAATGTTCTAGAATCAACTGTGATAACTATACAACTCTTCTTGATAGGATTTAATTATTGAATGTATGACATGTGGGTGAAGTGCTAATAAAATTATTAAAAAAATAACCCTCTGCATATATACTGTTCCATTTTCCTGCTCATACTGATATTGTCATTCATTACAATATGTGCTTCTTCAAATCAGTTGACAACTACGGTTTTATAGATTTCACTTCTAAATAATGTATCAAAAAGAGAAAATACAAACAACCATTACAATAGTAGTAGCTTTTCTATTTGCTGTTCAGTTGTCCGCATGGTGTTTCTCATCTGCACGCGTGGCTCTGAGTCCCGTCTGTGCTTGCGGTTCAGCCTGAAGGGCTCCGTAGAGCCTTTCTCTTACGATTGGCATCCAAATGATCACTTTTTATTTCTCTGATAACAGAGTAATTTCTCACTCGTTTTTGAAGGATAATTTTTCTAGGTATAGAATTCTTGGGTGGCAATGCCCCACCCCCCTCAGTACTCTATATGTATTACCCCTGTCTGTAGGTTCCATGGAGTTGATTAGAAATTGACTGTTAATCCTATTGAAGAGCGTGTGTGTATGACAACTGGCTTTTCCGGTGTCTAGATTTTCTCATAGCCTTTGTCTTTTTCCAATGATCTTAGCATGTCTTGGTGCATTCTTTGAGTAGAATAGCTTGTAAACCAATTTTCAAAGACTGGCTGTGTGTGGTCGCTGTCTGCACTCTGTTAGTTTAGCCGTGGGCTAGAATGAAACCAGGCTAGGCCGGGCTAGGAGAAACAGCTCCCATCCTCTCAGCATGCGCGACGACTGTTTAGGGAAACTTCTTCAAAGTGTCCGCAGCCCCCTCACTACTCTGTGGTGGCCTTCCCCCACTGTGTTTTCTTGGAACTTTCGGCCTTGGCCCTCATTTGGAGAAGGCTGATTCTGACCGTTTCCCCAGCACAGTTGTTGAGGGGGTAGGTTTGTAGCTCCCCGAAGACTCATGGCTCTCTGACTTGCCGTGTGTCATCAGGGTTCCGGCTGGCGAATGGCAGCAGCAGCTGCGCAGGACGCGTGGAGCTCCAGGTACAGGGCGTCTGGGCACCTCTCTGCGCTGCCCACTGGGACTTAGCCGATGCCAGCGTGCTCTGCCATCAGCTCAACTGTGGCAACGTGGTGGCCACACACAAAGGCGGCTACTTTGGCGGAGGGAAAAGTCCCATCTGGCGAGACGTGTTTCACTGTGTGGGAACAGAGCCCCATCTCTGGAGTTGTCCGGCAAGCACCTTCGGAGCACCCGCCTGCGCCCTGGGAAACGCGGCGACCGCGGTCTGCTCAGGTGGGTGCTGGGTGAGGCACGCAGCCATCTGACCAGCAGCGGGGCAGCCGCGGGGAGGCTCAGGGGCTGGTGCAAGGGGAGGACAAGGTCACCCGAGGCAACACCGAGGGTAGTCACAAGCGAACAGAAAGATTCTTTTCGGAGACGGGGAGATCAGTGTGCCAATGAGGTGGCCGAGGAGGAGGAAGGGAGGAAAGGCAGAGGAAGATGTGGGGGGCATCCAAGGGGTCCCTCCTCCTCCGTGTCCAGGTCTCTCCGACGCCCTGAGGCTGAGGGACGGGCAGAGCCGCTGTGATGGGCGCCTGGAGATGTCGCGGGATGGGCTCTGGGGCCGCGTGCTGGACGGCGCGTGGGACCTACAGGGTGCCCACGTCGCGTGCCGGCAGCTCCAGTGCGGCGCGGCCGAGCGCGCCTACACCAGCTCAGTCACGGGCGGCGGGGCCAGGCCGGTGGCGGTGAGCCGCGTGCGCTGTCTGGGCACGGAGACCCGCCTGACGCAGTGCAACCTGTCTGCGTCCGCGTCTGCCAGGGTGCCCGAGGGGAGCTTCGGCGACGCCGGCGTCGTTTGTGAGGGTGAGTAGGGCCAGCCCTTCCTGGCCGGCCTCGCGGGGCGGCGGCCACTTGACTCAGCCTTTCCACAGGGAGCATCCGGGTGCGCCTGGCAGACGGGCCGGGGCGCTGTGCTGGCCGAGTGGAGGTGCTTCGAGACGGCGCCTGGGGCACCGTGTGCGACGACCGCTGGGACCTGCGCGACGCTCACGTGGTCTGCAGGCAGCTGGGCTGCGGCCAAGCCCTGCAGGCCCTGGGCTCTGCCCATTTTGGGCCTGGGGCCGGGCGCATCTGGCTGGCTGAGCTGGGCTGCAGGGGCGCGGAGGGGGCGCTGTGGCAGTGCCCGTCCGGAGGCTGGGGCCTGCAGGACTGCGACCACAAGGAGGATGCTAGCGCCATCTGCTCAGGTGTGCGTCCCGTGCCCCCTTCTCCCAGCCGCCCTCTTTCCAGACCTGGGTATGGGCCTTACTGACCCCGCTCTGCCCTCAGGCTTCACGGATCTGCGGCTGCAGAACCGCAGCGGGCCGTGCGCGGGGCGCCTGGAAGTCTTCTACAATGGAACCTGGGGGGGCATGTGCCAGACCCTGAGCACGGCCTCTCTGGGGCTCCTGTGCGCGCAGCTGGGCTGCGGGTCCCATGGGCAGCTCCAGACCAGGACAGGGACTGGGCGCTCCCAGGGGCCCCTGTGGGTGGCCTCTGTGCAGTGTCGGGAACGGCAGGATGTGTCCTTGTGGCAGTGTCCTTCGGCCCCCTGGGATGCGCATTCCTGCTCCGGCATAGAGGAAGCCTGGATGATGTGTGTGGGTGAGTGGGCTGCATGGCGGGGGTGGATAGATGGGAGCGGGGGTTGTTTGTGGACAGGGCCGGGTGATAAGGGGCACCTGGCCCATCTGTTGCTGAGATCAGTGGGCAGCTGGTTTCTTGGGGGCGGCTTCTTCATGGGACACAATGGGCAAAGGTGCTGAGCTGAGCAGTCTCAGCTCCCCCCCTCCCCCAGGTGGCTGAATCCCAACCCAGATCTCTGGGCAACACAAGACCACTGGGTGCAAAGGTGCTTCTGAGGTCATCCCTTAGGGACTTGTCTCCCAGTCACCAGAGACAGTTTGTGGGTCTCTCGGGCTCCCACTGCAGGATGTGTTTGTGTGGTGTGTATGTGTGTGTGTATGGTGTGCAGTGTGTGTGTCTGTCAGTTTGTGTGTGTCTCTCTCTCTGTGTATGGTGTATGTGTATGTGTGGTGTTTGTGTGTGATTATGGGAGCATCTCTTGGCTAACAGCCTACTCTTTCCCCTCCAACAAACCACGACAAACCCACTGCCATCAAGTTCAGTCCCACTCTGGGTGACCCTGTCGACAGGGCAGAACTGCTCCTGTGGGTTTCCCATATGGGAATCTTTAGGGGAGTAGAGAGCCTCACCTCGCTCCTTGGATTGGCTGGTGTTTTGAAACAGCTGGCCAAGGAAACCACTCTGAAGGATGTGTAGTAGTGTGGCATGTTTATGCGGTGATTGGTAGGAAGGGAAGGGCCATAGACATACAGTATGGCTGGACCAGAGCATGTACACTGGTACAGATAGGAACCGGAAACACAGGGAATCCAGGGCGGATGATCCCTTCAGAACCAGTGGTGTGAGTGGTGATACTGTGAGCGTAGAGGGAGGGTGAGTTGGAAAGGCGGAAGCGATTATAAGGATCTACATGTGACCTCCTTCCTGGGGGATGGCCAACAGAAAAGTGGGTGAAAGGAGATGTCGGACAGGGCAAGATATGACAAAAAATAATCTATAAATTATCAAGGGTTCATGAGGAAGTGGGGAGCGGGGAGGGAGGGGAAAAATGAGGACCTGATGCCAGGGGCATAAGTGGAGAGCAAATGTTTTGAGAATGATGAGGGCAACGAATGTACAAATGTGCTTTACACAATTGATGTATGTATGGATTGTGATAAGAGTTGTATGACCCCCTAATAAAACGATTAAAAAAAAAAAGAAATACAGACAAAGATACTTGGGTAGTTTTAGGTCGTCTTGCAAATGCACACCAAGGCCCATTTCCTCCACAGGAGCAGCAGCAGGAGCAGCTGTGCAAGTCCCCGGGGAGACCCCCAACTGCTCGGGCACACAGCCCTGTGCAGGTGTGTGTCCTGGCCACCTCTGTCCTCCATCCGCCTTTCCTGCCATCTCCTGAGCCAGCCCCTGTGTTCCCAGAGGGCAACTGGGTGCGTGTGCGCGGGAGCAAGGATCACTGCTCAGGCCGAGTGGAACTCTGGTACGCTGGCACCTGGGGCACCGTGTGCGACGACGCTTGGGACTTGGCAGACGCAGATGTGGTGTGCCGCCAGCTGGGCTGCAGCCGGGCAGTAAGCGCCCCTGGGGGGGCAGCCTTCGGACCTGGTTCTGGGCCAGTGTGGCTGGATGAGGTTGGCTGCAGGGGCGATGAGGGGTCCCTGTGGGACTGCCCCTCAGTGCTCTGGGACCATGGAGACTGCTCTCATAAGGAGGATGCAGGAGTATGGTGCCTGGGTGAGTGGCGTGGCCTGTGCGGGCTGGGCACCGCCTTCTGAACCAGAGCTGGGGTGGCCGGACCAGGGCAGGGCTGGGGACTTGGCTTTCGGCTCCTTGTCTGAGTCTTGTTCTTGGGGTGGCTCTGTGACCCCAGTCTGAGAGGCACAGCAGGGGAGGGGGGTGAGGGAGAGTCCCCGTGCTCTGTCAGGCGCCCTCTCACCTGCTCCCTTCATTTCTCCCTGTAGGTGAGACACAAACCACAGTGCCGGTGCTCCGCTCAGGTAGGGGCTCTCATTCTCTGACCCCAGCTCAGGGTCCCCTGCCCCAGCTACATCCGGGCACCTAGGGGCTTCCAGAGGCCGAGTTGCACCCTGGTCTCTTTGCAGACAGGCAGGACGAGTACAGTGTGCTGAGATGTGAGTGATGGCCATGTGCTCTTCTCTGACTAAAACCCTCAACTGGGTTCAGAATTAGGGGACAGGGGACATCAGGTTTGACCACCTCTGCTCCCAGGTCTTTCCCTGGTGATGGCCCAGTCTCCCGGGACACTGGGTCCTCTTGGGCACTGTGGGCTATCTCCAGAGGACAGCCAAGGTTGGTGGTGACAATGAGGGCCATCTACCTGGGTTTCCACCTGGGTTCTCTATCTGGACTGTCCCACTTGGGCCTGTCCAATTGTATCCTCCCATGGGGGTCCTCCCAACTGGGCCTACTCACCTGGCTCCACCAGCTGCGCTCAACTTCCTGGTCAGTCACACCTGGTGCTCCCCCTTGTGTCCCATCCCCCCCAGGACCCTCACTCCTGGCTCATCCTGAGCCTTCCCTCTGGGCAATCACACCAGCCATCTCTTACCTGGCTGCCCACCTGGGGCCTCCACTCGGGTGCCCTCAGGACAGTGACCTTAGATGAGCAGCAGGGAGTGCTGCCAAGAACCACCTCTGCCCCAGGTCCCCCTCCTCTTTCTCAGAGAGGCCTGGGTCATCGAGCCTAGGTCACAATGCCCTGCCCCTCCCTGTGCCCCACAGGTCCTCCCTCAGTCCCTCCTGCAGCCCCCCAGGTGGAGACCCTGTCCTGGTCTCTCTGCATCACCCTGGGCACCCTCCTGGGCGTTGTCTCCCTGGTCCTGGGGATTCAGTGGTGCCGAAGCCGAGCAGCCTGCAGGGGTAGGTGGGCTGGAGGCACTCACACAGAGCAGGGATGGGGCCTGCAGGGGAAGCAGGGGTGGGGGTGGGGCCCCATGTGTCTGGAAACACCAGTGACCAGCGCCTGGGTGTCACTGCCCTGAACCCAGGAGGTGTCCCACCCAGGGTCCCTGCTCCATGACCACCATGGACCCACCGGGTGTCAGGGGAGTGGGCGAGCCAGGCCGGGAAGGGGGTGTTTTCTAGAAGGGTCTGGTGTCACTCTGCAGGTTCCAGAATGACTGGGGCGCTCCCCTCAGAGGGCTTCTATGAAGACCTCGGTGCCATCTCCCTGGAGGATCAAGACTTGGAACCCAGGAGCTTTGGGGAGTGGGTGCTGGATGAGGAGTATGACGACGTGGAGGAGGAGGAGGAGGAGGAGGAGGAGGAGCAGGAAGAGGAGGCAGAGGCGGAATACGATGATGCGGAGGAGCCCCTGAGCCGCTCGGGTGTGCACCTCTCCGCCCTGGCCGCGCTGGTGCTCTTTCTGCTCTACTGCGCCTACGTGAAGACCCCTGGGCTGGGCAGCGCCTACATCTGAGCCCCTGAGCTCCTCCCTGGTGTGTCCTCCGTCAGCTCCCACAGCCCACCTTCTCAGCGCCCTCTCCCTGCTTGGCGGCACCTGCAGCTCAGGCTGGCTCCAGGGGTTCTCTTTGGGCCCTATCTGCAGCTGCGAGCGGGTGTCTTGTTGTCCCTGAAGGCCCAACCTGTCCCCAGGAAACTACAGGGATGACCCTGAGCCGGGCTGAGGGTCTGCATGGGGATAGACTACACCTGTTGCTTGGGGCACTTGTCCTACACCGTCTGTGGTGTCTCTGGTCTCTTGCAGGGACAACCAGAGGATGTGGCCACTGGGGTTCTAAGGGCTCTGGGAGGACCCACTGTGGTTTCTTTGCTTAAATTGCAGGTGGGGTCCCGGCTTCCTGGGCAACGCAGCTCAGTCTGGGATGAAGTACAGGGCGTAGCAGCCCGTCCGCAACCTTGAGCTCAGCACTGGCAGGAAGCTCCCTGGAGGTGGTGCTTTTTTTTTTTCCTCATTAAAATTTTTTGTTCGCAGGAAGAGCATAATTTATTTATTTTTCAAAATTTAAATTAGCCTTGGTGGTTAGGTGCCCTGATAAAGACCCCACGTGACATAGCAGACCCATCCCACAGGAGGGTCCTTGGTGTTGGCTGTTACCAGCAGTCCCATTCAGGCAGGCCTGAAGGCCTGGCCCGGTGAAGATAGTGAAGACCTGCGGGGG
>NW_022103968.1:183884-202074 GCF_000313985.2 Echinops telfairi | reverse complement strand
CCCAGCAGAACCGCCTCTCAGCGGGTGACAGGCCTTTCTCCTGGAAGCAGCTGCCTAGATGCAAATGGGGAGAAGCTCAGCGCTGAATGGTTGGGTCCACCAGGGTGCCTTTCATTCTCAATACTTTTATTGGCAGATCATTCACATATCATACAATTCGGTTCAGCCATATTTAGAAGAGCCGTGCAATCATCACAATCTGGGTCAGAACATTTTCTTCTTGTGCTCTTTGTTGTTCCCGCTGCATTTACCCTGAGCTCCTCTGCCAGGCCCCTAGGCAATGGCTGACCCAGTGACTCTCTGCAGATCTGCCTGTCCTGGGTTTCACATGCAGGAAAAGTACAAAACAAAAACAGATCCAATAAAGAAAAATCTCAATAGAAGAGAAATCAGAAAAAAGCAAACACTGCAGCAAATTAAAAACGGATCAAAAGGGAGATCAAAGGCGTTGCATTTGAACCTGTCACGGTTCCCTTGACCGTGCTCTGCCTGGGAGGTAGCAAGGCTGGGCACCTCCCTGGATGCGGCGGTCACACAGGGTGCACCAGAGCTTTCTTCCAAGTGGGGACCCTGAAAATGGATTCTCGCCTCCACAGAGAAATTGAGCAGAAAGTAAAGTTTGTGCCTAACACACACACACACACACACACACACACACACACACACACACACACACACACACTTTTCCCTGCATTCATGTGGCACATTTTGGTCAATTGATGATTTTACTATTAATGAAATATGGATGCATTGCTGTTATCTGAAGTCCACAATTGACACCTGGGCTCAAGTCCTCTGGGTTTTGACAAGTTCACATGTCACGGTTCTAGCGTGGCAGTGTTATGCAGAACAGTTCCACTGCCCTAACAATACCCTGAGGTTCTCTACCCAACACATCCCTGATTGGAGGCTCCCGCTTTCAGTTTTGTTTCTCTGGACTGTGGTGTAGTTGGAGTCCATGTAACTGCAGGCTTTCCAGATTAGCTGCCGGACTTAAAAATATGAATGTAAGGTGCTTCCATTCCTTTTCCTAGTGTGTTGGTCGTCCTGTTTCCTTGCTGAATAATATTCCATTGCATGTATACCCTGCAGTCGGTTTACCTCCTGAAGGGCTCCCTGTTTGCTTTCAGTTTGGGCAATAGAAATAAAACTGGACCGACCTTTGTGTGCTTTTGTATGGACATGGCAAGCCGTGCATGCTTACATTATGAAACAGCTACGCAACTGCCATCTGAAGGGGCACTATCATTGTGCGTTTCCGCATGGAGTGAGGGTGCTCAGCATTTGGTGGGATCCGTGCTTTGGATTTTAGCCACTTGGATTGGTGAGTGGAGTCTCTGGGAGGTGCCAATGGCTCAGTACTGGGCTGATAGCTGAGAAGTGGTGACTGGAACTCGCCAAGGGGTGCCTCTGCTTCCAAGAGGCCTTGCAACCCCCACGGAGCAGTCCTCCTCTGCACACACAAAGTCCCCAGGTGTCTGATTCGACATGATGGCAATGAAGACAGGTCAGTGTGCATTGGTATCTCGTTGTTTAAATTTGTAATTCCCTACTGTCTGATCATACAGAGTATCTTCTCACATGCTCATTTACGATTTGCAAATTTTCTTTGATGAGGTGTCTCTGTTATTTTCTTGCACCTGACTGAGCCATGGTATTTTTTTTTTTTTTGCCATGGTATTTTTATTTGCCTCCTACGCATCTGAAAGTTGGAAATTGAATCAGGAAGACTGCAGAAGGACAGATGCATTTGAATTGTGCTGGAGAAGAATACTGAAAGTACCCTGGACTGCTAAAATGACAAACCAATCTGTCTTGGAAGAAGTACAGCCAGAATGCTCCTTGGAGGCAAGGAGGCAAGACGCAGTCTTACATACTTTGAGCACATTGCCAGGAGAGGCCAGTCCCTTGAGAAGGACATCATGGTTAGTAAAGTGCAGGGCCAGAGAAATAGAGGAAGGTCCTTGGTGAGCTGGATTGAGACAGGTGCTGCCAATGAGGGCTGTCAGAGGGACACTTGTGAGGACACCACAGGACTCTAGTGGGAGAACAGTCCCCGCTGCCTCCTGCTCTGGCTCCCATGTGAGTGCAGTCACCACACCAGCCCCTGTGTGTCCTCCCCACTCTCCTGACGCCTTCATGCTCCCAAACACAGCTGCACCAAGAGACTCTTCAAGGTCACTGTTTGAGTGTACCTGCAGCTGCCCAAATCAGTGCTTCTTGCAGAGGAGAGGGGAGTCTCGTGCAACCCCTAGTTCACAATCCTTCCCTAGGTTGCTTCCCTCACTTTTATTATCACTGTAAGCTATTTCCGTCCTGGACCACAGTTCAATGTGCTCTTCCTGTCCCTGAAGGTGAGACCAGAGTCAGCCCAGACAGACCTTAATTCCATTGAGCTAAGTCAAGCCTGTGCTGAGCTGCCCTGTGGACTCCACATGCCTTGTGGCTCTGAGCTTTGAAGGAAAGAGAGTGGCCCGCTGTCTGAGCACCTTCACAGCCCTTGGACAACTCTGGACATGTGGCAGGTGCTCAGCCACAGTGTCATTAGCCAGCTCGCAGGGCTGTGGAGGCCATTCGGGGTACCCGGCAGTTACTATCGTGAGCCGTGGAATTGTGTGACAGAGATGCTTGCTGACTGGTTACTTTTATGAATCAGCACCAGCTCTTTAGAAAAATAATGCGCTCACTTAGGAAAAGCAGATATAGCCTGGGATATAGCTCATTTGAAAATGAAGAGGGCTGAGATATGCATTTATTGGTGGAGGCGAAGCACATTGATTCAGCATGGGGGTACTTCAGTGTGATGTGACCAGAAGGACAACTGCAGTCACTGTGACCTTCTCAAACCCACAGCCTCTGTCATCATGAGCAAAGAAGTGGACCAATCCCAATCCAGGCACATCGTATAAATCACTGGCTCCTTCTCCTCCAAACCGCCAAGGTCACCAAGGTCAAGGAGAGTCTGGGCCACTGTCACAGCTGAGAGGAGCCTGAGCCCAAGGTAGGGCGATCCTGTGTGGGCAGCAAAAGGACTTTCAAGAAATCCGGAGAGAGTGTGGACTTCACCTGATAACTGTGTCAATACTGGTCCATCCCTTGTGACAAATGTACCACTTCACTGTCAGATCTTTCCAGCAGCAGTCCTGGGTAGGGATGCATGGGAGGTCTCTGCACTATCTTCTCAACTTCTCTAAATTTACAAACCCACTACTCATCTGCCATTGGGTTGGCTCTGACTCACAGTGACCCTGTAGGACAGAAAGAGGCTTCACAGAATTTTTGAAACTGTGACTCTTTACTGCTGACAGGGATGGCCTCATCTTTCTCCCTTGAAGCAACTGGTAGGCTCCAACTGCTGACCTTCCAGTTAGCAGCCCAACTCTTTTTTTTAAAAAACAGGGTTATTGGGGCATAATCCACATATCTTACAATTCAATAGTTCAATCATGTCAAGAAGAGTTGTTGTACAATCATTGCTACAATCAATTTTAGATTATTTTCTTCTTTCTTGTAATCCTTTTTATTGGCTCCCCATCTCCCCCAACCTCCCCTGCCACACCCCCAAGAAATCATTAATTTAGTTACTGTCTCTTTAGATTCACCTATCTGAATTTCATATACTGGAAACATACAAAACAACAACAAAGTAACAAGCTAACACCAATAACAGAATAAAACAGGGAAAACCCTCAATGGAAGAGAAAACAGTAAGTGTTAAAAGCTAGAACAATTTAAAATGGGTGAAAAGATGCAACCTTTGTTATACTCCGTTGTCCAGTGCGCTCTGCATGTGGGTGAGGCTTTCAGAGCCCTGGTCCTTGTTCAGGGGGGTCTCAGAGGAGCAGCCCACCTCTTAGTCCCCTCACCTCCAGGGTTCTAAATACTATAGCCACTTCAAACAGAGAGCCACCTTTCCCATGGGGCAGGCTGTACACAGGTTCTCGCCTGACTCCGGGTAAAGACTTGCTCCCCAGGGATCTGTTAGCTTAGCTGCTAGGCCTGCCCCATGGGGCACAGTTTCCCCTCACCTCAGGGGACAGTGGCAGGCTAGGGAGTCCCATCCCCAGCCATGAGCACTGTGCCCTGACCCACTGAGCATAGTCAGCCCGAGACTGGACCCCTCGGGGTCCCTACCTCCAGGTGGGGTAATTGCTCTCAGTGGTGCCCAGGTGGCTCCTGGAAGAGTCAGGGATGGCCAACAGTGGAGAGTCCAGAGCTAACAAAGAGCCACCAGCAGCAAGTCACAGGTGGCAGATCTAGGCTGCCTGCCCCCTTCCCACCGAGGAAGGTGTTTGAACTCTTCATGGAAAGGTGGCATCGTGTTCAGACTGACGGGGCTGGGATAACACCCCCGGCTGGCATTTTTCGTCTAGCTGCCCTAAGTCTGCTTTCAGTATTTCTGAAAAGACTGGCTTGTTTTGTGTGACCTAAGCTTTTGTGGGAAGAACGCCCCTGAAAGTGCTGGGCTCCTGGCTTTTGTGATTTCAGCTTGCAGCTGATGCGCTGGCACTCTCCACACGCCTGCTGAGTGTCCGACCTGGCTGTGCAGTTGACTCCCTGGTAAGAGGGCGGCAGGAGGGGGGCAAGCGCCAAAGCAGGTCGCAGTCTCTACTGAGGGTGGGAGGTCACTGACTCAGCAGGGACCTGCATCTGGTCTCTGTGAACCTGGTGCAGGAGGTTGGCCGTGCCAGGCAGCAGGGCTCCCAGGTGGGTGGACCTTAGTCCCAGGGATCTAGAGGAGGTGCCTTGGCACTCAGAAGGTCTTTGTGGTTCCTGGCTGGGGCCCGGCAGGGACCTTCAGCAGCAGAGCTCTCCTGCTTCAAGGCTCTCTTCTGCTGCCCTGAGGGTCGCGATGGCCCAGAGAAGGGCCAGGGGATTATGCACCAGCAGTCCAGCTGGCCAGGAAGGCCAGAGTTTTTCCTCTCCTCTGAACTGCTCTGTGTCGGAGGCATGTTTTTACTCACCACATTGGCACCCGGTGGACACTGTGCCCCGGGCACCACAACTTGCCCTGCAAGCACCCAGGGGGAGGTCCTGCAATGACTACAGGGGTCACTTGGTGCTGGTGGATCTTGCAGCCTGTGTTTGTTGCTGGGAATAGACCTGCTGACCACAAGGGGGTAGACAAGGCTAGGTAGGGTCACCTGGGAGGGTCCGGAGTGAGGACACAGGAACACACTGGTACCTAAGCTGCATGCTTTCTGAGCCAAGCTGCCAACAAGCCCTGGTGGGTGTGAGCAGGGCCACCTCCCAGGGCCCTATCCCTGCTGTGTTTTTGTACACCCCCCAGGGACCCTGAGCTGCTCATCCAAATGGCAGCAGCTAACCAGACGGCTGTGCTGGAGTTCAGCCTGCAAGGCTTCTCAGAAGACCCTCAGCTCCGGGGCCTGCTCTCCACCCTTTTCCTCCTCCTGTACCTGGTCGCCCTGGTGGGAAACAGCCTCATTGTGGCAGCTGTCAGCCTGAGCTCAGGCCTGCACACTCCCATGTACTTCTTCCTGGTCAACCTGGCCATTCTGGACATCGCCTGCACCTCCACTGTGCTCCCCAAACTGCTGCAGGGCCTGGTGGCTCCAGCCAACACCATCTCCTATCGTGGCTGCCTGGCCCAGCTGTTCTTCCTGACCTGGTTCCTGGGGGCTGAGCTGCTCCTGCTCACAGCCATGGCTTTTGACCGCTACATGGCCATCTGTCGGCCGCTGCACTACGGCACCATGATGAGCTGGCCTCTTTGTACATTACTGGCTATGACAGTGTGGATGGTCAGTGCCATCAGCACTTCCGTGCACACAGGCCTCATGGCCAGGCTGACCTTCTGTGGCCCCAACCTCATCCAGCACTTCCTGTGTGAGATCCCCACACTGCTGCTGCTGTCCTGCAGCCCCACAGCCCTCAACAGTGTCATGATCGTCATCGCGGACGTCTACTTCGGTGTGGTCAACTTCCTGCTCACCCTGGCTTCCTACGGCTGCATCGTGGCCAGCGTGCTGCGCATCCGCTCGGCCGCGGGCAAGCGCCGTGCCTTCTCCACCTGCTCCTCGCACCTGCTGGTGGTCATCCTGTATTACTCCGCCGTCATCTACACCTACTTCCTCCCGGGCTCTGGCACATCCATGGAGAACGGCAAGGTGGTGGCCGTGCTGTATACTGCCGTCAGCCCTGCTCTGAACCCCCTCATCTACACACTGCGTAACAAGGACGTGAAAGCCGCCCTCTGGAAGGTGGTCCCCTCTTCCAAGTGAGAGCTGTCTCACTGTGGATTCGGTTCATTTCAAAATATGACTTTGAGAGTCAGATGTGAGCAAGGAGCAAGATGGTAACCAGTGGGATAGTTTGATAACGAGGAGCCTCCTCCCTGGGTGCAGTCCACCATTCTACCTGGAATTACCAAATCTTGGGCCCCAGATGGCATCCCAGGCTGCCAGGAGTGAGGGTGAAGGGCACCCAACAGCATGTTGTATGTAGGAGTGGTGGTGGCAATGCCACTTCTTTCAGGGGGTGTCTGGGTTTGGGCAGCAGGACCCTGAAAATCATTGCCTGGTGTGCTCCAACATGTGGGCCTCTCTGTGTCCTGCAGTGTAGATTTCCCCCAGACTTGGCTGGGTCTCCAACTCAGCTCCCATGGTGTGTGGCCGGGAAACACAGGAGCAGTGTCCCGTCACCACATCCAAGCGTTCCTAGTCCTGGTGTTGGTGTTGCTCATGGCCTCAGCCCATTTCTCTTCTGACCTCACAGTAACTCCATCTGTGCCTAGCTGCATTCATCATTAATATTTGCCCATGATATGCAAATTTACTAGTCCAAACCTCACTTCTGAGCCCTGGGCCCTGTGATACAGCTTCCAGCTAGGGAGCCTTAGAAACCTTCCAGGGATTCCCTTAGCAGGTCTGAAAATATGACCTGCAGTTACCGGAAAATCTCCGATAGGCTTTCCAAGCCTCTGTGTCCAAACCATCTTCAGACCCTGTTATTAAACCTGATCATCTCCACGTTCAATGTGTCTTCCATCTTTAACCCCCACCCAAGATGCCATAGTATTCCTATCTTATTCTTGACCACCAAAATTGGTTTTACCCTGTGTCCAGAATTTTCACATCCCATTATTCAAGGTTTTAAAAAGTGCAATATTACACTGTCTATACAAAGCTGAAGGGCTTACAGTGAACATCCATGCACCCATTCCCTACATGCTTCCATGAACTTACTACGCCAGTCTTCCTATTCATCCAGCACCCAGCCATTCAGCTAGTCATCTTACAGTCTTTTCAACATTTCAAAGCAAGTTTCAGAGATCAGCACACTTCATAAACAGCATGCAGAATGTTGACTAAAATTCATCATTTGTTAACAGTGTTTTTTCCCTCTTGAGGTAGAATTTTCAAACCAGGAAATACATAAATAAGGTTGTACATTTGCTAGGCTTTGCTGAATGCTTTCAGCTGTAACTCAAGCCTCTAGCAAGATACAGAACATGACAATTATCCTATAAGGTTCCTTCCTGCCTCTTCCTAGTTACCGGCCCCACCACCTCCCAAGGACGGCAGTCTTCTGATGGGCTCCACCCAACGTCAGTTCTGCACATGATAAAACCTCATATGAATGAAGTCACATAGGAACGTATTCTCCCGTGCCTGGCACGTCTGCTTTCACTTTGCACACTATTTTTGAGATTTGCTCATGTTACATGTATCCATAGTCTGTTTCTTTTTATTTTTGATTAATGTTCCATTTATGCCTGTACCACAAGTTTTATCTGTTGATGGACATTGATGGCATTGTTTTAAACTTTTGGACATTGCAAAGAAAGCAGTTTTCTTTCTTTCTTTGTTGTTTTATTTTCTCTGTTTGCTTGATTTTATTTTATATAGTATTTTTAAAGAGAATGTCTAATTTATTGAATCCTTTCATAAAGGTATATTTTAGACCTCTCAATGTTAAATACTCTTTAATCACAATTTACATTTTATTTCCAAAGTGATCACAGATCAGTCATTAAAAATAAAATATAATTTAAGAAAAAAAATTCTAATAACCTACCAGCTAAAACAGCTTTTGATTATCCAAGGTATTGTGACACGATTACATAAGATAGCTCGAAATTTAATCTAGAGCCAGTGTTGGCTGATGCCCTAGCCACAAAATTTGATGTTGCTCCAAAAAAGACATCTTTTTCTTGACGAAACACTGCAAGGTCCTTTTTCTGGAGTTCTGCATCACCAGCATTTCACAGCAGATAAGCAGACCTCTTGGTCGGCTGCTTCTTAGTTAGGCTTGTCCAACAATCAGGTCTCCTTCAGCTCAAGGGATAGACAGCGACCTCTCACTAAGCTATCAGATTTAAACAAGAACTTTCCACAAAACACTTTCCCTGATGCTTTGGACTTTTCTTTTGCATCTTGGCATCTCCACACAATAGCTCTGAGGTTACACTGCCACAGTTCCTGCAATTAAACACCGAACTACCAAGTCCAGGTGTAACAGTGATTTCATCTTTAAATAGTTATATTGACACAACTCATATGCCATACAATTCAGTGGTTTGAATGTATTAAGGAAAGTGGTGCAATCGTCACCATAATCAATTTTAGAACTTTTTTTTCATGTTTTATACTGTTATTAGTTTCCCACTTTGGAAGCTATCGTGGTAGTTACTGTCGTTATCAATTTCTCTCTCTCTCGCCTAGATTTCATATGAAGAAAATAATACCCCATAACCACCCCCAGCAATAATAACAAAAGAAAGCAAAGAAAATCCTCCCAAAAAGAAAGCAGAAAATAAAAACCAGAACAGAGTTAAAAGGGTCAAAAGGGTAAACAAATGATAAGAGGTTAAATTTAACCTAAAACATCTGCATTAATTTACTTTCTGACGTACTTGTCTGAAGACATAGCTTGATCAATAGTCTGAAGGAATTCGATGGAATCTTAATCCCTGTGGGGAGTCTACAGATGGATTTTGGGCTTTCACTGTCATCTATATCCTTCTGCAAACCGGGTGGTCAGAATTTGAGCTCTAATGCAATCACCTCTTCTGACGTTGGATTTTATTATTTACAATCCTTAAATCATACAGAGTGGTGTGCTTCTTCTGTATGCGCTTAGCTGGCACCTCATTTAGATGGCTGCTTGTTTTAAGACAAGAATAAAGCTACTTTTAGCATTTGTCCATCTCATGTCTGCCAGTTTGCTGTATTGTGGTAACATGCTGTGTGATGCTGAAAGAGATTCGTTTGTGTCCATTCCAAAGAAAGGTAACCCAATAGAATACAAAACTATCAAAACAATACTATTATTATCACATGCAATTAAAACTTTGCTGAAAATAATCCAAAAACAGTTTATGCAGTATATTGACAAAGAATAACCAGAAAAATTTTCAGGACCAAGTTTACTCATTGCAAATATAATTTTTTTCCAACAACATAAATAGTGACTACACATAAACAGTACTGACTAGAACATGCAGGAATCCAATTGACTGCACCTGTGGGAAGAGATCATAGGAAAACTCCATATCATCAGCTGGAACAAGACCGGGGCTGACTGCAGCACCAAACCAACCAACAACAGCCCCCCTCCAAAAAAAAGCCACACCAAACTCACTGCATTGAGTTGATTACGATTCGTAGCAACCCCATTGGACAGGGTAGAACTTCCCCTGCGGGTTCTGGGATGATAACTTTTTACAGAAGTAGAAAGCCTCATCTTTCTCCCTTGGAGCTGCTGGTGGTTTCAGCTGCTGACCTTGTGGTAACCACCACACCACCGGACTTCCGTACAGACCATCAATTACTCATAGGTAAGTTCAAGTTGAAGCTGAAGAAAATTAAAACAAGCACACAAGAGTCAAAACAATGTTCTAGGGTATATCTCCCCTGAATTTAGAGACCATCTCAAATGTAGATTTGGTGCATGGAAGACCGATGATGGAAGACCAGATGAGTTGTGGGATGACATTAAGAAGCATCCTACACAAAGGAAGCAAACTGCCATTAAAAGGACAGGAAAGAAAGAAAAGAACAAAGTAGATTTTAGAAGACACCCTTAATCCTGTTCTTGCATGTAGGACAGCTAAAACTCATTGCTGTCAAGTCGATGCTGACCCATAGCAACCCCATAGGATAGGATTGACCTGCCTTTGTGAGTCTCTGAGATGGTTTATGGAAGTAGAAAGCCCTATCTTTCTCCCTTGGAGCTGGCTGGTGGTTTTGAACTGATGACTTGTGGTTAGCAGTCCAATGTGTAACCACTACAGCACCAGGGCTCTCTAGAGCAGCTAAACTACTGGAAAAATGATGCTATAGAAGAGAGACAAGATGATTTCAAAGGGTCGTTCAAGCAGACAAAGCATCATAATGAAATATGCAAAGGCTTGGAGTTAGGATACTTGGGCAATTCTAAAGCTTAAAGAACTGAAGAAAAAAATTCAAGTTTCAAGGTGCAATATTGAAGAATTCCTCAGACAAAATATTAAGTGAATCAGGAAGCATCAAAACAGGATGGAAGAAACAGGAAGGAATGCACAGTCACTGTACCAGAAAAACCTGGTCAATGTTCAACCATTTCAGGAGGCAGCATATGAGCAAGAAGGATGAAGTCCCAACAGTACTGAAGGTACTGGTGAAAAATGAGGCTCTAGGAATGGGTGGAAGGAGTTTGGGTGGTATAGTGATTACATGTTTTGATGCTAGCCACAAGGTCAGCAGTTCAAAGCCACCAGCCACCCTGTGGGTGAAAGAAAAGGCTTTCTATTCCTTAAAGAGTTGCAGTCTGGGAAACCCACAGGGACAGTTCTACCCTGCCCTAAAGGGTTGCTACAAGTCAGACTCAACCTGATGGCAGTGAGTTTGGTTCTGAGGAACAGGTGGAATACCAATCGGGAAAAACAAAACACCGCCGATGCAGCACTAGAAGCACTCACTAGAGTATGGCCAACCAACTGGAAGAGATCCATGTTTGTGCCCATTCCAAAGGAAGGTAACCCACAGAATGCAGATATTGTCAGACAATGCCATTATTATCACATGCAATTAAAACTTGGCTTAAAATAATGCGAAGACACTTTCAGTAATATATTGAGAAAGAACTGTCAGAAATTAAAACTGGATTCAGAAGAGGACATGGAATGAGAAATATCATGACTAATATCAGATGAATCTTGGTTAAAAACGGAGAATAGCAGAAATATGTTCACTATGTTTTATTGACTATGCAAAGGCTTAACAAACTGTGGATAATTTTATGAAGAATGGGCATTCCAGAACACATCATTGTGCTCAGGCACAACTTGTACATAGACCAAGAGGCAGTCCTTTGAGCAGAACAAAGGGATGCTGTATGGTTTAAAATCAGGAACAGTGCATGTCTGGGTTGCGTCCTTTCATCTTACTTATTCAATCTGTATGCTGAACAAATAATCCGAGAAGCTAGACGATATGAAGAAGAATGTGGCATCAGGATTGGAGGAAGGGTTATCAGCAACCTCTAAGAATGCAGAGGATACAACCTTGCTTGCAGAAAACAAACAGAAATTGAATTACTTACTCATAAAGATCAATGATCTCAGCCTTCAATATGGATTGCACCTGCATTAGGTTGTGTTCTTTAGAGAAACAAAGCCAGTGATGCTTGTGTTTGTCAACAGAAGGAGATTGATATCAAAAAATGACTCACACAGTTGGAGAAGGTACGTAAGTTCAGTCCAGTTCAAATTAGGCTTCTCCTGACTCACGTTGTTGTGGAAGCTGATGAACAGGAAGCAGGATGACAAAGCAGGAATGAGGGACACAGGCTGGTGGATGCAGAGGTAAATTAATCCAAGGCCAGCCAAAGGAACCCAATCTCTGTAGCCCACTGAATGATCCTGGAATTGGCAGATGATACAACAGGAAATCAACGAACCACACATAGGATCTAGCGCTAGCAGAAGGCGAAGGGCCAGACATTTGGCTGTACTCAGTACTGTCTTATACAAAAGGCTACACCCCCAAGGCTGTGACCCGATTAATAGATTGGGATCCACCACCATCCTTAGCCAGAATGTTTGGTTGACATAATCCTTAATTGTCACACACTTCAATATAAAGAAAACAAACCCCTCACAAGAGGACCAATAAATAACATTATAATAAATGGAGAAAAAATCGAAGTTATCAAGGATTTCATTTTACTTGAATTCATAATCAATGATCATGGAAGCAGTGTTCAAAAATAAAATGATTGGAAAATTGGAAAAATCTGCTGCATAGGATTTCTTTAAAGTGTTAAGAGCAAAGATGCCTCTCTGAGGACTAAGGGGCACCTGATTTAAACCATGATATTTTCAATTGCCTCAGATGCATGCAAAGCTGGACAGTAAGTAAAGAAGATTGGAGAAGAACTGATGCATTTGAATTACAGTGTTGGCAAAGATTATTGAAAGTACCACAACTACTAGAGGACAAGACAAGAAGAATAATCTTTGGAAAGTGTGACTTCTTCTTCCATACGTTGTGCATGTTGTCAGAAGGGACCAGACCCTACAGACAGCTAAAGTGGAGGGTCAGCAGCAGTGAGAAGGCCCTCAGTGACATGAGCTGGCACAGTGACTGAAATCATGATCTGCAATGTACCAGCAGCTATGAGGGTGGTGCAGAAACTGGCAGTGTTTTGTTCCGCAGTACACAGGGTCACTGAGTCGCCCAGTGACATCTAACAACAAAAGCCAAGATTGCCCTGAAGAGACTGTTGATGGAATCATGAACATCAAAGGCAATTTCGATGAAGGCTCAGGAGAAGTGAGGAGAATGGCAACACAGAAGACAGCGCAAATGGTAAGAAGCAGCCATAGAGAAAACGTGGGGGGCCAAAGCAGGAGGCAGATGTGAGATGGCATGGGAGCCAACCTGGAGAGTGGTAAAAAGAGGTAGGTTCCCTCTGGCAGGAAACTCTCTGGGGAAAAGGGGTGCCTCCAGGCACTTGTCAGTATTGCTGAAGAGCTTCTTAACTCTTGCCTGAGCAGAACAGAGGCTAGGCTGACCCAAGAGGTCTGAGGAACTGAAAGGCCAAGTGGCCTAGGAATCAGGATGCAGAAACATAACAAATGAGACATGAGAAGCGGAGCTGCCTCAACCTCACAGGGTCAGGTCATGACCTCTGGGGTCTCCAAGGGTGGACTAGAGACTTGCTGGGGCACAAAAGGTGGCCTTACATTCCTAGGGCTCAAACAATCACATTTTCACTAACTCTGCTTCAGAGTGTGGGCTTCCACTTCCCATGCTAGTGGGATGGGGTTGGATCCACTGCCCATAGCTAAGGGGTCAGGGGTGCCTAGGGTTAAGGTGAGGGTTCTCAGAGCTGGGAGGGCAGAGTCTGGGGACCTTGGAAGATAAGCTTGGGGTCAGGGAAGGAGGAGCCTAGACTTGGGGGAGAAGTTTGAGGAGAAGAAGGAAAGAAGCCGGGGAGTTGGGGGAGGCACCTGGTGGTGCTGCCAAAAGGCAGGTTTAAGTGGCATCTTGGGGATGTGGGCTGGGGCTATCTTTTTAGCAGTCCATGATACTTTCAATCTTCTTCTCCAGCACCACAATTCAGATGCATCACATTTTCATTGGTTTTCCCCATTCGATGTGCAACTTTCAATGCATATGAGGCAACTGAAAATACCATGGCTTGGGTCAGGTTTACCTTAGTCCTCAAAGGAACACCCTTGCCTTTCAATACTCTAAAAGAGATCTTACGCAGTAGACTTACCCTATGTAACATGTCTTTGATCTCTTGATGGCTACTTCTGTGATCATTGATTGTGGATCCAAGTAAGACAAAACCCTTGACAATTTCAACTTTTTCTCCATTTATCATGATGTTACCTTTTGGTCCAGTTGTGAGGATTTTGGTCTTCTTTACCTCGAGTCATAATCCATGCTAACTGTATCTTCAGTGCTGTCCTCTGTAGCGCTGTCATCTAAGGAGGGGATGTCATGTCTTGAGCTGGGAGGCCCTGCAGTCTTTTATGTAAACAAGGTGCTCTGAGCAGGAACATTACCCTCAAGGCTTTGTGCACTGGAATAAGGTCTACTTTCTCTCTGCCTCCCTTGTGGCAGAGAGACAAATAAACAATACCCTTCTGAGATAGTTAAAGTTTATTGTGCCAACTGGCCGAGAAACACATGTGGGGTTAATTGAAGGGCAGAGAGATAAACAGCTCAGTGAGCCTCACCTTTCTAGTTCTACTGCTTTCTGATGGTCAGACCAGGGTGTAGCTGCCTTAGCCAGTTCCTTGCTTCAGCTGGCAAGGTTCACTTCCTGCAAGACATCCCTGAGGAGAAGCCACATGGACCTACCCGGATGCAGCCCTGGGTGCTGCATCAGCCATGCGGAAACCCAGCCAGAGCTGAGATGCTTACACACTCACTGATTCGGCTTTCCTCCTGCAGTCGGCATCATTGTGTGTGTTTTGTGAGATGGAGGAAGACTTTGTGGATTGGTGTCAGACATATGGGTTAATGTTGGACTTGTGGGCATGGGCAGCACTGGGTTGGGATGTTTTCTTGCTGTGCACCTACCCTTTATATAAAACTCTCTCTTATACATATGAGTTTCTGTAGATTTGTTTCTCTAATGTACCCAGACTAACACACCTCCCCTTGGTCGATTAGTGCCCTGTTTGCCCATTGCCATTTTTTCTCTTCCCCACTCCTCTGTGGGCCATAAAGCCGTGTGTGTGTGTGTGTGTGTGTGTCTTTCTGCACGGGTGCTATTTGCATCTTTAAAATTTTTCTTTATTGTTTTGATGATGTAGGCATCAGTGTGTTTGGTCTGGCTCTTGCCAGAGTATCTGGCCCTCAGCCCGGGACTGAGCGATATGTGCTTTTCCCCTATCCTCTTTCTGTTGTTTGAACTTACCTCAGTGGATTCATGTTGTACTTGTCCTTTTGTGCTTGGCTAACTTCACTCACCATAATATCCTCCAACTCTTTCCACAAGACAGGGTGCTTCATCATTTCATCACTGTTCCATGGTGCATATTTACCAGAGGATTTTAATCCATTCATCAATTGATGGAAATTTAGGCTGTTTCCAATTCTTTGTGATTGTGAACTGTTCTGTGATGAACATTGGAATGCAGATGTCTCATTGTGGCCTGTTTCTTATTTCTTCTGGGTATAAACTGTGGTAGTTATATAATTGTCAATTTAAGGATTAAGCATGTAGGGGTGGAGTCTAGCCTGCCAATCAGGTCATAGACAATGAAGCTTCTGTGTGGGCATAACCTTTCCCTAACGATTCTGGGAATTCTGATACTTCCTCCTTGGAGGTGGAAGACACTACTGTCTCATTTTGCTCACTCCCTGGGTGACATTGAAGCTGACAAGACACATGGAACTACACTAGTGCCCTAAGTTGGAGAAGCCACATGGACCTACCCTGATGCGACCAGACCTCGGAAGCTGGAGAAGCCTCAGAGAGACCCCTGCCAGTACTGAGATGCTTACAGCGCCACTGATTCCAAAGACTTTCTACCCACTGACCTGTGATCATCCTGCATTTGGCATCACTGCATGTGTTTCGTGAGTCTGAAGAGGACTTTATAGATTGGTATCAGACATACGCGCTAGTATCAGACTTATGGACTTGGACCGGACTGGGTTGGGATGCTTTCTCAATGTTCAATTTCTCTTGCATATAAAACTCTTTCTTATACATATGTGTGTCCATGGATTTGTTTCTCTAGTCTACCCAGACTAACACATATACCTAGTAGTGGAATTGCTGGATTGTAAGGTAAGTAGATTTCCATCTGTTTTCAGTATTACCAAATCACTTTCCACAGTGGCTGTATGCATCTACAAGACCACCAGCAGTGAATGAAAGTTCCTATCTCACCACACCCTCCAAGAGTTGCTGCTTTTTCTTTTTTTAATTGGGCTGTCTTTGTGGGTATTAGATGGTATCTCATGGTTGTTTTGATTTTTATTTCTTGGATGGCCAATAGCCAAGAATATTTTCTCATATGTATATTAGTCATTCTGGTCTCCTCCTTTGTGAACTTCTATTCAAGTGTTTTGCCCACCTCCTCAGTAGGAAAATTGTTTTTTTCTTATTGTAAGCTTTCAGGGTTCTGTAGATTTTAGTACAGCTCTTCTATGAATGCATGGTAGAATACTCCTGTGAAGCCATGTGGGCCAGGGCTTTGTTTAGTTGGTAGTTCCTTGATAACCTCATCTATTTTTTCTTTTGCTGTGGGTCTGTTCAAGTTCTTGACGTCTGTATGAAATCATCTGGAGAGGTCTTGTTTTTCCAAGTATTTGTCCATTTCTTTCAAGTTGTTATGTTCCTTGGAGTACAGTCTTTTGTGGTACTGTATAAATAGTTTTCAAATTTCACTGGGGTCCATTGTAATGTCCCCTGTTCCGTCCCTCAACCTGGATATTGATGTCTGCTCCTTCCTATCTTTTGTTAGGTTTGCCAACAGTTTGCTAATTCTATTAATCCTTTCAAAGAACCAACTTTTTAATGAGCGAATTTTCTCTATATTTCCCCCCCCACTCGTTTATTTCTGCCCTGATTTTTCTAATTTCTTTTCTTTTGCTATTAGATGGCTTAATCTGTTGACTCTGTTATGAGAGGGTATTCACCACAAGTCTCTCTTCCTTCTTTATATGCACATTTATCAGTATCAGTATCAAGCATCCGCTGATAACTGCCTTTGCTGTATCACATAGATTTTGGTATGTTGTATTCTCCTTCTCATTGGTTTCTAGAAACTTTGATTTCATTTTTAATTTGGGCCAATATCCATTTCTTCTGAAGAATTAAGTTATTCATCCTCCAAGTATTTGCCCTTGTTTTTTTTAATCTTTCTTTTATTGATTTCCAGTTTTATGACATAGTGGTCAGAGACGGTCTGAGCGACCGCTATCTGTTTGAATTTCCTCAAACTTGACTTATGCCCCAGCATGTGGTCTATTTTTGAATATGTGCCATGTGAACTTGAAAAGAATGTGATTTTCTTTGCAGTTGGGTGGAGAGCTCTGAATATGTCTATCAGGTGGGGTTGTCTGATTGTAGAGTTTAGTTCAGTAGCCTCCTTGTTGAGCTTTTTTCTCGCTGATCTAGCCTTCTCAGAGACTGGTGTATGGAAGTCCTCTACTATGATTGTCTATCTTGTGATTTTGTTTTTATCTTTTGAAGGATTTGATTGACATTTCACAGGTCTCATGGGTGCATATAGGTTTGTTATGCTCACTGTCTCTTGGTCATTATATAATGCTCATTCTTTTCTCTTGTTATGTCCTACACCTTGAAGTCAATTTCATCAGAGATCAGAATTGAGACTCCTCCTTTTTTTAAGATTATCGTTAGCTTGATATACCTTCCACCAACCTTTGACCCTCAACCTGATTTTGTCTGTGAGCTTGAGATGTATCTTTTTCAGATAACAGATTGCTGGGTTCTGTTTCCTAATCCAGTCTGCTAGCCTTTGTATTTTGATGGGGGGGGGGAGTTCTGTCCATTGACGTTCAGAGTTATTACATCCATCTGTGGATTCTTTACTGTCATCTTGTAGCTTTTGTGATAGACATTTTCCTCCCTCCCTCATTAGCAGTGTGTCATGTATGTGTGTGGGGATTCATTCTTGCCTTCTTTTCACCATTGGGTCAAAGACATCTTGAGTATTTCTTTCAGTGCTCTGACTTCTGGATCGAGTTACACTATGAGGTGGTCTCATATTCGTGCTCTGTGGAAGTTGGTTTTATGATCAAAGTGAGTTGGAAAGTAATTTTTGTAGTGCTGGGGATTTTGGTTTTTTGTTTTGACATATTCTCTAATTTTTTCCTTATCTAGGAAAACCCTTACTTCTGTCTATTTTGATGGAGAGTTTGGCAGGAGAGAGGATTCTTGGGTTAGCATTATTCTTCTTCAAGTTTTGGAAGATACTATTCCATTCTCTCCTCTTTTTCATGGCTTCTGCTGATAAGTCTGGGCATATTCTTAAATGACTACTCTTATAGTTGACTGCGTTTTTCTCTAGCTGCTCTTATGATTTTCTCTTTTTTGCTCAAAGTTGGATAATTAGACTAATATATGCCTTGGTGTGTTCTTCTTGGGGTTTGGTCTAATTGGTGTCCCCTCTGCTTCCTGGAGAATTAGACATGATTCTCCTTCATTAAATTGGGTAAATTTTCTTCCAGGAATTCCCTCACTATCTTGG
>NW_022103968.1:178782-183784 GCF_000313985.2 Echinops telfairi | reverse complement strand
TCCAATTATTCTAATATTGTTTCTCTTCTTAGCATCAACATTCATTGTTCTCAGATTTTCTTTAGCTTCTTTGATTATCTTGTTTGATTGTCTTTCATGTTTTTTAAATTCTACTTGGCTATCTTAGAGGTCACTGACACGATTATCCACCTCTCCCAGCCTGGTGGTAAT
The DNA here is from genome assembly GCF_000313985.2 of Echinops telfairi. Taxonomy (NCBI): domain Eukaryota; kingdom Metazoa; phylum Chordata; class Mammalia; order Afrosoricida; family Tenrecidae; genus Echinops; species Echinops telfairi. The sequence goes on along the minus strand of NW_022103968.1, from coordinate 183,613 downwards.
GTCTTTTACTGTTTGCTTTGCTTCTGCTGCATTTCCCCTTAACTCTTGTATTTTCCTTCTGTAAGCTGACTCTATCCTCCATTTTTCATCCCTTTTTCTGTGTTGATTCCCTCATATCCTATTTGACTCTAAGCAGCATACTGAAGATTTCTTTCTGTGGCAGTTCAAAGTCTGCTTCTTCTATGCATGTCACTAGGTTCAGGTCCTCCCCAGACAGTGCATTTTGTTTCTCTTGCTTTCTTGTAGTGGCTGCTGATTTGGGTTGTTGTCTATGTGGTGTTTTGGTGGAGCTCAGCACCATTTTTCTGGGAGTCCAGGAGCTCTGTGATTTTTAGGGGGTAGTAGGAATGATTCTAAGGACTACCTGGAGCCAGCTGTGCTGCGTGTTCAAGCTGCTTCTCTAGCTCACTGGGGTTGATTCTTTCCCTCGACAGCCAGACTTATCTATTTGGAGGGCAGTGTGTGTGTCTCCCAGCCAGTGCTGGCAGCGCGATAACAGACAAGGATGGTGTAGAGCAGGCTGATCTCACACAGCATGGGTCAGTGCTCATGAGCCAAGTGGCAGCAGGAGGAGGGAGAGGGGTATACTCAGCGAAACAGACCAGTTTCAGGTCCAGGTCAGGAGCAGCAACTCCAGTCTGGTTTTGAGCAGTGAGAGAGGCACTGGGGAGGCTGGGGGAATAGGGATCTCAGCACAGGTGCACTGCTTTCCCCTTGGGCGAGAATCCATGTGGGAAGCCTAAATCTCTCCCTCAGTGCCCTGTGTCCATGTCCCACTTCTATGTTCCCTGAGTTTTCCTGCTTAGGTAGTGGGGTGGAGTTTAAGCCAGAGCCGAAGAGGGAATTTCAATGGCATGGGGAAAGCAGGACCTCAGTGTTGTTCCATTGCCTTCCCGGTGGATGAGAATCTGGGTGGGGAGTCTTAATCGCGCCCTTAGTGCTCTTCATCTGAGTCTGACTTCTAAGTTCCCCAAGTTTGCCTGCTTCAATAGGTGGAGGAGTTCTTGCCAGATCTGGAGAGGGAACCACAATGGCGCAGGGAAAGGGAGGCCTCAGTGCAGTTCCTCTGCATTCTCTGTGGGCAGGGGCAGGAATGGGGTGTCTGAGGCGAATCCCACAGTGTTGAGAATCCGGGACCTGTGTCTAAGTTGCCCCACTTGGTCTCCTTACTAGTTGTTCTCTGATTCACATGAGTAGAGGGCTAGGTAGGGAATTTTACTTTGGCACCTTCTTCTTGGAAGTCATTCCTTTCCATTTTTAATGATTTCCAATTTTCCTAGGCTTATACTTTGTACATTTTAAGTTCTGATTATTAGTAGATTTTTTTTTGCAGCTTGATGCCGCGGTTTCTTGAGCAGGGAGAACGAACATGGAAGCAAACGGACATACACACACATAGAGACAATACAGGATTGTAGCACAAATTAGACGCAGACAGAGACGGTACAAAACTGAAGTCTCAACAGCCCGCAGTGCTTTATTATTTATCTCCTAAATACTGGCAGTGTTCCCAGACAAGTTCGCTATTCTCACACATGAATTTCTCATAGCCTTGAGAGTGAGTTCCGTATCTCGGCCCACACCGTTGTTTTCATTTCTACCAGGGAAACACTGCTTGCAGCTGTTTCCACAATCATCTTACCGTTTTCAGTAAGGACACTGTTTATGAGAACCAACTAGGACAGACGTTTGCATACTGTCCTAGATAGATACAAGACTCGAGACACAGTGCTTCTCTCATGGCTCCTTCACAGCGGTTTCTCCCTACCTTGAGTCATGCCCCATCAGCAAATGAAGATTCTAAAAGCTCTACTCCCATAGGCTTTAGTCTAGTCACATCACCATAGTAGACTCCTTTCCAAGAAAGCATTTCAAGTGCCTTCTGACCCAAAGGGCCCATTCTATGTAACTACCTCTGACAATGTTCTGATTACATGCATTAGGCTTTAATTATCTGACAATGTTTCAATACTATGCATAAGGCTTTCAGTGGATGCTTCTTCGGAAGTGGGCAACTAATCCCTGCTTCATGGTCTCTTCTTTGTCTGAAAACACCACTGAAACCTGCTCACTTTGGGTGACCCTGCTGGCATTTGAAATCCCAGTGACATAGCTTCCAGCATCACAGCAACTCACAAGCCATCACAGTATTTTAAAGAGATTCTTTGATATAGTGGCAGCAACAATGGGTCAAAAATAGCAACTGTGAGGCTGGCACAGGACCTGGTGGTGTTTTGTGCTGTTATACATGGAGTTGCTTTGAGTGGAACTGACTTGACAGCACTCAGCAGCAGTAACTATATATGGGAACCTTGCTGGGGTCTGACTTCTGGTTACGAGCTCCTTGGCTAATTTTATTGTTCTTAGGTGACACCAAGTCCATTTCGACTCAGCGACCCTATGTACAGCTGAGTGAGACTCTTCCCAGCCCTGCACCATCCTCACAAGTGTTCTTGAACCCATGGTTTCAGCCACTGTGGCAATCCATCCCATCTCATCAAGGGTGGGTTTTATTTTTCAGCCGTTTCTCCCTTCCTCGACTCGTGCCCCATCAGAAAATGAAGATTCTGAAGGCTCTACTCCCTTCCTCTTTCCGCCTTTCCTTTGTTCCTTCTTCTTTGTTTCTAACTTTTGCAATCCAATCAACAATAATTATTAAGGCACCTTCTTTTCATGTCTGATCAATTTCTGACAGAAAATTTTGGTAGATTCTTCCATTTCTTCAGCACTAGCTTTTGTGGTTGGTGTATACATTTGATTGGATTTCCTTAATAGATATAATCCTATCACAAAAATTGTGCTTCAAGATTGTACTCTTTCCCCTTCCTTATCAAGCTTGATGTCCTTTTCCAGGAACTAGTCTTTCCTGATAACATATCCAAAGTACATGAGACAAAGTCTTACTATTCTTGTTTCTAAGGAGCATTCCGACTGTACTTTTTCCAAGACACATCTCTTTTGTTCTTTTGTCAGCCCATGGTATTTCAATATTCTTTGCCAGTACCATCATTCAAATGCATTGATTCTGCTTTGGTCTTTCTTACTCAGTGTCCAACTTGCACATGCATATGTGGTAATTGAAAATAACATGCTTTGGGACAGGTGCATCCAAGTCCTCAAAGTGACGTCCTTTAACACTTTAAAGGGATCTTATGCAGCAGATCTGTCCAATGCAATATACGTGATTTCTTGACTAACACTTCCATAGCAGATTTCCACATGTTATTTAATTTAATCTTTATAAAAGCCCAAATAATGCATGCATCAAGAGCCATTACTTCTGTAGTTCGCTCAGGGACACCCCCAAAGCTCACGTTAGTTAAGGGCACAGTGTCAATCTCCTGTATGTTGGAGGTTGCTCAGCATCGTCTTTATGGGATCATGCTTCTATGGGGTATTCCTAGTCATGAGCGAGAGGGGGAAGAATGTGCAAACACTCTGTGTCCATTTTACAGAAGTCAGAACTGGCATGCCTTCATCTAAAGATTCCCCCTAAGCCTCAGGAAGTGGCCCCACTACCTGAGCTACCTCCAATATACTGCCCTTGAGCCAAGCTTTCTTCAAAGCCGAGCTCCTGTCCAGCCAAAGAGCCTTCACTACCACCATGGCTTTTGAACTCATGTTGCAATTCCTCAAACAACACACATGGTTCTTCATTACCTCGTTGGCCTCTGGCCCTGCCTGGGTGTTCCATCGTCCCCATTGGGCAGTCACCAGAATTTTCCCCATCTCAGCATTATCCCCTGTAGGTTCTGCTTCATCTGTAGTATCTGCAGCTCCAGGGCAGGGCTGCCCAGCTCAGGAGGGAGGGACCAGGGCAAAGGTATCCCACTTTCTGTCCACAGGGACTTAGAACATCTCAGACCAGTGCCATACTCCTCACTGTGCTGACTTTACGCCCAGGTCCACCATTTGTACATTCGGATGCCATTTGGACCTTTTGAATGGTGAGTATGGTTCCAGCACATCTTATTCTTTGGGGGGTCACTTCTCTTCAGGGATCACATGATGTGCTGTCTCAAAGCTGAGAGTGTCACTTCCATCCCCACCCCAATGCTCACTCTGCTCTCCTCTCCTGTGCACCTTAGGCTTGGTTAAGCCTCTAGGCAAGTGTTCTGGGATTTGCCCTCCATGTGCTATCTGACTATCCTCTTGCTTAAGTTTCACAGGTGCTGACATTGAGCCCAGAGTTAAGCCCTGGGCTTAGTCCAAGCAGACCTGAGGTCATTCCCAGTTGTACAGAGATGTTTATTGCCACTCAGGAGGCAGGAGAAGGGTGGGGTCTGGGTTGGAAAGCCAAATCTGGACTGGGGAAAGGAACATATGTTGTGTGTGTGCGTGTGGGGGGCAGATAGAGTGCACAAGGCCCCAGGTCAGGTGGGAAGAGCAGGTCTGGACCAAGCAACATGGGAAGGAGGCATTTGATGCTGCAGGAGGAGGGAATGCGTACACAGGAGCCTGATCAGTGACTATGAGAGAACGTGACCCTGTGGAGTCAGTAGAGAGGCACTGGGAATGGATGACAACATGGGTCCTATTAACACCCAAGGGAGCGGAGGGACCAAGGGTGCCCAGGAGCCCAGTCTCCCTCTAAAATGACACTCTGTAGCATTTAGGAGACTCCTTTTTCCTTAATGCATCTGCGTTTCACATCGACTTCAGGGATGTATGGTCAAGAGTGAAGTGTGCTGCCAGAGACACAGTGTGGGAATTGCACCCAATCTGATCCCGCCACACTGAGGCAAAGCACTGGGGGAGTGCAGCGGAACAGCCAGGGAATGGAGCAGCAAGGTCCCCAGGGAATGCTGAAGGTGGACTTTGGGGCCAGGGC
>NW_022103968.1:157697-176756 GCF_000313985.2 Echinops telfairi | reverse complement strand
GAATGTACAAATGCGCTTTACACAATTGATGTGTGTATGGATTGTGATAAGAGTTGTATGAGCCCCTAATAAAACGATTTTAAAAAAAGAGTGAAGTGTGCTGATGCACAAACAGTGCTTTGTGCACTCTGCGTGCTCAGGCTGGAACAGCAGCCCATTATCTGTACTGGCATTGTCTTGCTGGCTTGCCTTGAAGACCCCCGTACCCAGTTTCCTTCATTTGTCATGTGCTCTCAGCTTCCCCCTCTATCGCTTCACCCCAGTCAGTGCCTGTCCTGCCTTAGACTCACCAGTCTTCCCCACTTGCCCCCCAGGAGCTGGGAAACCAGACTGCTGGCTGCAGCCACACTGTGAAATAGGAAGGTCTGTGACTTGGGGTGAGTCTCCTTCTCTCTCATGGCCTCAGGTTTTGCATATGTAATGAGGGGCCTAGGTATGTCGTTTCCAAGAAGCTCCAGCTCAGTTTCCCTGAAGAGTGTCACTGTTGCCCATAGATGTCTGAAAATCACCTGGGGAGAGTGGGTGCTGAACTTTGAGGAGAAGGCAGACCCCTCACCATTCCTTGCCTGTGCCCTCCAACTCCTGGATATAGTTTGCCACACAAAGAGGAAGCCTGTGGAGACAGCAGGCTATTTCCCTCCACCCATGTGGGGGCCACATTCCCCCTCGGTGGCCCTGGGGACCCTGATGGTCACAGGCCAGTTCCTCATCCCTGGGGCCTCTGGAGTCTTATAAGTAACGGGACGAGGAACCGGAATCCCAGTGGGTTGGCACCGTCACTTGGTTACATCACTCTGCAGATCATCTCAGTTTAAAGCCAGGCAGCGCTCAGCTCTGGAGGCCACACAGAGCCCCGCCAAGCACCTGTTAGGATCCTGGATGTCTGCTTGTGTCCTGGGCTCCCCAGAGGTGACTCATGGTCACAGGAGTGAGGTACATGTGCAACATCTTTAGAAACTGCAAGGAAACTCAAATTTCAAAGGAAGTTTTCATTTAGTCATCACTTTTTGATTGATGACAGTAGGGCTTTTTTTGGGTGGGGAGCATTAAACGATGCTGGGTATTACTGCAGATGATCCACTTTTGTTTCACGGTAATGTTAAAGAGACTGAGTCATTTTACAAAATTCGTGTAGCCCAAACTAAGACTCAGTGTTAAGTCTAAGTATAAACTGAGGTAATGAAAATTTCGCTGGTGAAATCCTTTTAATTTGGTGGGGTGTGCATTCTTATTCTTATTCTAGAAAACAGTTATTTCTTAAGATAAAAATATGGAAAGATACTTCAATAAAAGCAAAAATCTCATAGAAATCTTACCAATGCATCTCTCTCTCTCTCTCTCTCTCTCTCACACACACACACACACACACACACACACCACACTCACTCATATATTACACACCTCACTGAGCAGTTCTGATTGGAAGGTACGTTTTCAGGGTTCCCACTGTTCACTGAAAACCTGGCTCCCAGAGGGAGAGGGGGGTGGAGGCCTTTCTGGCTCCTGGCCCTGCCCCCTGGGCTGCAGCCCACCCATCTGGGGCAGTGGGCAGTGGGTGAGAAATACAGAGCTGTGTGGCTCTGACCCTCTCTGCTTTGCAGTTTCTCTGGCATACTTCAGGATACTGGTCAGGAATGCCAAGAGCAGTACCACTGTCCTCAGAGGTAGGTGACATCTGAAGCCCCTCTGACGTTGGGGGAATGAGACAGGACAGGCTTCATGGTCTTGGCTTTGGTGTGGTCGCTATGTTAGGGCCAGTTATCTGTATCTGTCATGACCACACACCTCCCAGTACCAGGCGGCTTTAGGTTCATGGAGTCTTTGTCCCATACCTATGACACTGGCGTGGTGTGTGTTCTGTCCTGGACATTGGGGGTGAGCCTTGCTTGGACACATCTGAAAGAGTACATTGGCCTCATTGATCACCATCTTTTCAAATCTGCTGACTAGCCCAGTGTCCATTCAGGGTCAGCCCAGCCCTTGTGACCAGGAAGGAGCACAGAGCTGGGTTTCCCTGCAGTTGTAGTGCAAGATTTTTTTTCTTTTGCTTGGTGCTGTGCACCCCACTACCCCTGCCCTGAAGTCCTGGGTGGACCTGTCTGCCCATCAGCCTGCTCCTCATAACACTGTCCATGCTGAGGGGAATGATGGGGATGGCTCTCTCTTCTTGTCTGCCCGAGCTGGACCATGACAAAGCAGAAGGCTGAGGGGGGCAGAGCTTGTGTCTCATGGCCCAGACAGTGTGGTCAGCAACACTTCCCAGAGCTCCCAGGACGCAGGACTAAGCAGCCGACTGCGTTAGGAATGGCGGCTCCTCCCCCGCTTGCTGGGAAGCATCCATAAGTTGGCCTCCCAGTTGTTTTCAAGAACGGAAGGGCTGGGGCCACTGTCCTGAGCTCATGCAGGGGGCTCCCCTGGGCTCTCACTGCTGCGGCTGCGGCCTCATGAGGGGTGCACATTTGCTGGGAAGTTGTCCATCATGGCTGCAGCAGCGAGGACACACAAACCAGGAACCCCCACAAGGGGCTTTGTTTGCTGCCTCGCCCACAAATCCATAGATAGCATCGTCCGATTCCCATGAGTCTCCCTTTGAGCTGAACCTTCAACATGATCTGAACTTGGAATATTAAGAAACAGGTTCTTTCACTCAGTAGAAGATAACACAGTGATATAGTTTGACTAGGTTGCATTGACTTCTCTGAAACCGTTTACCAACTGTGTAAGATGGCCCGGTGTCTGCATGAGTGTGATCCAGTCCTGTGGCTGCATGCAGGTCCCATGCCATGCCCCTCGCAGGACGCTGTGGAGCGCTGCCCACTGCTGTGTGTGGCTGTGGGCTCATGAGATGCCTGTGGCTCAATGGCCTTCTGAGCAGGCTGGGGTTTATTACTTGTTGAGTACAGCGCTCATTCTTGAAATAATCCTTTGTGATTAGGGTCCTGGATGATACTTCAAACCTATATTGGGGGTCCCTCTCAAGAGGCTGTGCAGGAGTGTGTGGAAGTCCCTTTCTATTTGGGGACAGCTGACTTTGAAGGGCAGATTTTTCAGAGACCATGAAAAAGGGCACAGGGACTCCCACTCCATTCTGAAGGCAGCCAGAAGGCCTGTCCATGGGCATGAAGGAAGGGGAGCTGCTCCAGGTGCTCCAGCACCTGACCGGGGGCCCTGACACCTACCCTGGCTGGGAGCATCACGCCAGGACTGCCTGCTCGTTGGAGTATGAGTAGCACGTGCGCTCTTGAAAACCCCTGCCCCCACTGCTCTACTTCTTCCTCTGTCCACTGCCCTTGACCCTCAACTTGTTTCTGCTGCCAGACACAGTTGCCTCTGGCCCTTTGGGTGAGAGTCTGGGGTGGGGCATCCTACCTTTCTGCTCTGCTTCCTTACCAACTGCACCTCACAGCTGTCAGCCCTCTGTGGTCTGCCTCCTGATCCCCTCTTACTCCCGACTCTGCCTTCCTGCTTCCGCTACAGCACTCCCTGCCCCAAGCCCCTGGCTGTGTACAATGACCTTGCTGCTAGCTGATATGCAGAAACACCACTCCAGGGCAGCCAGCCAGGGGACAGGCCAACAGGGAGAAGTCCTGTTACTGACACAGAGAACAGGATGGCATTTTGGGATGAAGTGTGAAGGAGTGGAGAAAGCGGCAGGCTGGGAACTGACACAGGTGGGACCACATGCTGCTCATGGCTCTGGGCCTCATCTTCTGAGCAAGGTAGAGCCTGCAGATGTGGAGTCGGACAGGAGTGGTCAGGGGCTTGAGATGAACGGGAGTGGTCAGGGGCTCAAGCAAAGACATTTTATTGCCAGAGACTGGAGTGAGACATGGTGTGGTCTGAATGCAGTCTCGGGAGGCCTCCTGCTGCGTGGTGATGAGAGTAACAAGGAGGAAGGCAGTGTGGGAGTGGGGGGAGGGAGGGAGGGGGGGCCCTGGCAGCAGGGTGGAAGGAGGGACGAGTGCTCCTACTGTCCACCTGCATGTTTCTTTGGTGGACCTTCTTTGCTGACGGTTGAGTTTAATGGAATAGGAACGTATTCTCAGTTTGGGGGAATCTGACCTACAGAGTATCTTGACCTCCCCATAGTGGCCATTGACAGGATGCACTCTTCTTCAGCTCGGCTGGAGGGCAAAGAAGCGTCTCAACAGACAAACTGAAGGCCATGAGTAATCAGACCCTGGTGACAGAATTCATCCTGCAGGGATTCTCAGAGATGCCACAGCTCCAGGCCCCTCTCTTTGTCCTCTTTCTCATCCTCTACTCAGTGGCCCTCTGTAGCAACTCCCTCTTTGTGACTGCCATCATCTTCAGCTCTGGGCTCCACACCCCCATGTACTTCTTCCTGGTCAACTTGGCTGTGTTGGATGTGGCCTGTGCATGCACTGTGGTGCCCAAGCTGCTGGAGACCCTGGTGGCAAAGAAGAGAACCATCTCCTATGAAAGCTGCATGACCCAGATGTTCTTCCTATCATGGTCCGTGGCCGCAGAGGTGCTGCTCTTCACTGCCATGGCCTACGACCGTTATATGGCCATCTGCCAACCCCTGCACTACAGCACCCTGATGAGCCTCCGGGTGTGTGCGGCACTGGCTGGAGCTGTGTGGAGCATCAGTGTGCTTGGTGCTGGCGTCAACACCTGCCTGATGTTGCGTCTCACCTTCTGTGGGCCCAATGTGATAGACCACTTCTTCTGTGAGATCCCCCCCCTCCTGCTGCTGTCCTGCTCCTCCACGTATGTCAACAACATCATGACCATTGTGGCAGACATCTTCTTTGCTGTGTTCAACTTCCTGCTCACCATGGTGTCCTATGGCTTCATCATCTCCACCATCCTGAAGATTCGGACAGCCGAGGGGAAGCGCCGTGCCTTCTCCACCTGCTCTTCTCACCTCACTGTGGTCACCATGTACTACTCCACTATCATCTACACCTACCTGAGCCCAGGCTCCAGCTACTCCCCAGAGAACGGCAAGATCATGGCCGTGCTTTACTCCACAGTGAGCCCTACCCTGAACCCTCTCATCTACACCCTCAGGAACAAGGATGTCAAGGCAGCTCTCAAGAAAGTCTTCACATTCTTAGCAGAGAAACTGTAATTGCATAATTTGAGGGTAAGAGAAGCTGGTTCAGAGAAGCTGACAAGACCAAGTTATTGTAACACAAAATGTACTCATTTGGTGCCATATATATTGGAAAGCAGAATCTACATAAATGAAGACACAGTGTCTCCCATTTAAGATTGTCAGGAATCTGGTGTTGTGACTTGCTGTTCAGTTGCCCCTAGCACACGACAATTTCATGAGCCACAGCCTGAGCAGGGCCGGTCCTGCTCCGTCTTCTTGGCTCAGATTGGTGTGTCCCATCCGCGCTGAGGCTGCTGTATCAGTCCGTCCCTGGAGGGTGTTCCTGGCTTTTGTTGGTTCCTTTCTAGTGTCTGGTTGATGGCGTGTCCGAAGTAAGCTGTTAAAAGTCATGCCCATTCTTACTTTCAGGGAGCACTCTGGCTATAGGTCTCCTAAGATGACCTGCTCATTCTCTGTCCGTTTACAGTGCAAGCATATTCAATATTCATCACAAAGCTCCAGTTTGAACACCTCAATTTCTCTATCTTTCTCTCTGATGATCCAACTTTCACATGAATGCAAAACAACGGAAGAGACTGTGGTTCAGATCAGATGCACCTCAGTTGTCATTAAAGCACTGTGTTAATTTTTGAAACTTCAAAGAGGTTGTTTGCAGCAGATTTGTCCAATGCAGTACATTGTTTGATTTCCTGGCAGCTGCTTCCATGGATACTGATGCTTGATACAGTGGAATGCAGTTTTGGACAACTTCGATTTTGTCTTAATTTATCCCGAGGTTGTCTATTGGATTAAGAATTTAGAAAACTGCTAAGAGGGCACCTAGAAACCACTTTGGAAATTTAATAAATGTGGAGTATAAATACCCACTGGCAATACATTTCCTACTGACAACACACACACACACACACACACACACACACACACACACGGTGATCATGTAAAGTGAAAATGAGGAAGGTGGTACATAAACGATGTAACCATTGAACCATCACCAGCCTCAACTCTTCAGTAACGAGCCCAGTGATGGGTCCTAAGGTTCAATGGCTGCTCTCAAAGCCCCATCATGTGTGCCTTGTTTTATAACTAACCCCTTCTTCAGTGCTCTGGAACAGCTGCGATTTCTTGGAGACATAGACTGAGTCTACAGGAACTACATCAGGGTCATGTCCAGTTCCAGAGCTTAGTGCAGGTGGATTGTGTTGGCCAGGCACATGGAGGAAGAAAGGGCCTGCTGATAGAGTGGGGGATCAGGGAAATGATTGGAGACATTAAGGGAAGTGATACCCTACATATTAGCCAGTCTTAGGTAGCATCAGTGCTGCTAAGGTGCTGTGGATCTAAAAGTGGCAGCATGTTGCTTGATGGGAGGGTGAAATAGGAGTGGGTGAAATGGAGTAAGTGGGAAGATGAGAGAGAAAAATGGAAGAATGCATGCGTGAATGGGTGGATTGGTGAAAGGGTGACTGACTGATAGAACCGGAGGCTGCGTGGGAAAGCAGGTGGGTGGTGGGTGGGTGACTAGACGGTGAATAGGATGGATTGAAACAACCTTTCACAGGCTGAGAACTTGAGGCTCTACATGCTCCTGCAATAAAATCCAAAGCCTCTCCTGGAGAAGAGATATTGCATTACTAGTCCATGTCATGGTCAGTCATGGCCCATAGGTTGGAGGTTTAGCATAGAAACAATCATCAGAAGGTATTCAGGCAGTCGCACAGAGACTGGACATGCTTTTGAATAATTGTATAAAAACAGAAAAGCGGTACTTCATGTGTCGCTCCAGCAGGCGCTGACTGCAGGTAGAGTGGAAAGTCATAGACCCCCCAGCACTCTGGACCAGGTGGTGAGCCTGGTGCCCGAGCGGCGCTGCTGGCTCCTGACGTTGTGTGGGGATGTGGGAGCAGTGAGGACATGCTGGACGTTCTGAGCTGGTGGCTTCTTGGGGTGACTCGTTGCCAACCTCGTCAGGAGAGAGAGATCAAGAGATCTCTAGGTGAGCGGGGAGTGGCCTGGAGGCCAATAGTGGCTTGTGAAAGGAAAGAGAGGGAGATAGAGAAGAAAATAGAAGAAAAAGAACAAAGGAGAAAACAAAGACAAGAGCAAAAATAAAAAAATAAACCAACACACACAAAATGCAAAGACAAAAAAAAATAAAAGCAAAGAATCAAAAAAGAAACAACAAAAAAGAAAAACTGAATCTGCTCAGACTGTGGCACAAAAGAGAGAAGAGATAGAAGCAGAGGAAAAAAGAAAAAAAAAACAAAGGAAGAAAGGAAGGATAAAAAGAGAAAAAATAGATAAAGAGGTAGCTCAGCCTTGTGCCATGCCATGTAAAACACTGCGTCGTGTTGGGTGTAGCACTTCCACAGGGGCAGACTGGAACTCTCCCCATTGTGTGTGTGGAATTGCCTAGGCAATGTGTAGGGGGCTGGAAGCTAGCAGTGGCATGTGAAAGGAAAGAGAGGAAGAGGAGAGAAACAGAAAAGAAGAAAAAAAGAATACAAAAGAGAGAGAAGAAAGAAAGAAAAAGAAAACAGAAAGAAGTGGAAAATCACAACTGTGCTCGCTAAGACTGACTATGGTGGGAAAGAGAAGAGATAAGAAAATAAAAGAGTAAGAAGATAGCTGATCCTGATCGCCTGAACGTGGGGCTGGAAGGGTTTAAATGCTGCCCCAAGGTGGCAGGTTGGTGTGCCCTTTTAGTGCAGGGTCCCACCGGTGATGAGTGGAATTGCCCTAGTCGGCAAGATCACCGTGGAGACCAGACTGAGGTTTCCTCAGCAGCCTGGAGTGTGGTGGAGGGCATTCGCAGCTGCCTTGCGTGGTATGCTGCGCTCCCACAGAGGGAAGGCTGGAGTTCCCCCTGCAAACCATCTCTTTTTGATAAAGGGCTGAAACACACTAAAGGAGGAAAAAATAATCTCTTTAACAAGGGTTGCTGGCAAAATTGGATCTCCATTTTCAGAAGAATGAAACAGGACTCATTCCTCACACAATATACAAAGCCAAACTCAAGATGGATAAAGAGCTACATATAAACCTCAGAACTATAAAGATCATCAATGCAAAATAGACAAACACAAGTTCTTAATACAAGGCATAAACACACTATCAAACAATGAGAACACCTACACAGTAGAAGACAAAATAGAGGAGCAGAGTCCTTATGGCTAGTGGTTACAAGTTGGGCTGCTAACCTCAAGGTCAGCAGTTCAAGACCACCAGGCACTACACTGGAGAAAAGACCAGTTATTCTACTCCCCTAAAGAGTCACAGTCTGAAACCCACAAGGCTAGTTCTACCCTACTCTACAGGACCACTATGAATCAGAATGGGCTGAATGACAGTGAGTTAGAAGATCTCTTAAAATTTGACATTTGCGTGCATCAAACTCACATTTATACATTTCCATCAATTGATGTTTCATGGTGACCCTATAAATTTTAATGGGAGTAAAAAGCCTCATATTTCTCCCCTAAAGCATTTGGTGGTTTGGAACTACTGGCCTTGTGGTTAGCAGCCCAATTCATAATTCACTATTCCACCTGGGCCCTGTGCATAAAAAGAGTTCATCAAAAAAGTAAAAAGAGAATTCAGACATGGAAAAAAGTTTTTGGCAATGATGTATTAGACAAAGGGTTAATATAAAAATCTATAGAAAAGTGAAACACATTTCATGAACAAGTGGACATTAGACATGAAAAGACAATTCACAAAAGATGATATCTGTGTGGCCAACAAACATATGAAGAAATGCTCTTGATCACTAGCCGTTCAAAAATGTAAATTAGAACAGCAATGAGATACCAACTCACACAGGCACTGGTAGCAAAGTTAAAAATTAAAACAAAAAATAATAACTCCTAGAGAGGATGTGGAGCGATTGGAATCCTCATACACGGTTAGTGGGACGGCATAACCACTGTACAACCACCGCGGAAATCAGTGGAAAGTATGTCCTCAAAGAAATGAGAATGGAAATGCCGTAAGTGGTAGTCAGGTGATTTTACGTCAACTTGAAGATGTATGAAAGTGAAGGCGTGGAGTCCACCCTGTCAATAAGGTCGGTCTGATGATGTCTCTGTGGGGCTGTAGTCTTCTTTTAACCAGGGGGGACCTGGGAACCTCCCTCTCTGTGATAGTTAGGTTTTCTGTGTCAACAGGGCTCCCATAGGAACATGTGGGCGGAATTTAGCCTCTCAATCAGGTCAGTTTGTTCAGAGGGAAACAGATAAATGGCTTTCTGAGGCTGGCCTCCTCTCTCCCTGGAGGTGGGCAACACACACTCTCTCTGCTTCACCTTCCTATTGACCAGCACTTTGAGCCACGCTGATGGCAGTGAGAGCCCTGGTGATGCAGTCACCGCCATTGGATCCTCCGGCCTGTGCCCTTCCTGTCTTCTGCATCATTGCATGTGACTATGTGATTCTCAAGAGGGACTTATGGACTAATATCCATAAAATTGAACTTTATGGGTTAGTTCTGGACATATGGACTTGATCCGGACTAGGCAGAAATGTTTTCTTGATATACAATTACTCTTGATATAAAACTCTTTCCTATACTTATATGAGTGTCACTGAATTTGTTTCTCTTGTCAACCTGGCCTACGGCACCCTCTTTCTGCCCCTTCACCTTTCTGCCTGCTGGAACTCTGCCACTGACCCTGAGTGCTGCTGGTGCGCTGCTGTGATTCCACCGACTTTGGATCCACCTGACTGCACAGCTGCGTGTGTCTGAAGAGGGGCTTATGGACTCGTATCAGACTTATGGACTAGAGTTGGACCTGGCTGGGAAGTTTTCTTGATATATAATTACTTCTTGATATAAAGTTCTTTCTTATAGTTAGATGAGGGTCACCGGATTTGTTTTTCTAGTCAACCTGGCCTAATACAACATATGATTCAGCAATCTCTCTATTAAGTATATACTCTAAAGAAATAAGATATATAACACAAGCAGATACATGCACACCCATGTTTATTACAGCACTATTCACAATAGCAAAAGATGGAAACTAAATGCCATCAGTGGGGGAATGGATAACTGATTTTGGTTCATATATATATAATGGAATACTTGCATGCCTAAAGAATAATGCTGAAACCACTAAAGTCCTCATAACATAGACTGATTTGAAGATATGGTGCTGAGTGAAGTTAGTCAATCCTACCAAGATATATAAATCACTCTCACACCAAAAGAAGCAGATTTTGATGATTACAGAGAATCCAGGGTGAGTTTAGAGGAAAAGGGAGGGAAGGGAAGAAAATAAATAAATAAAAAATTAAAAAATGTAGATAATAGCATGTGGGGAACAGAAGGATTTCTCTTAAGTTGTCTCCCCAAAATATATGCCAGATTTAGCTTGAGAATGACTGTTCACTAGGCGGTCAGCGAAAGTAGGTCAGAGGTTATTCTCCCTAACAGCCATCAAGAGTGGATTGGGAGTCATTCTCACTGAGAGGTATCAACTGTCTAGATCAAGCAGACACCACTGTTTATCCCACAACAAATAGGGCCCATTCCTTTCTGTTATTGTTCCCTTGAAGCAGTGCCCATAGGCAAGCCTGGGACCACTCTAAAATGACTAAGCTTAGGCTACTATCTTGCCACACATGCCCCCCTATTCCCTCCTCTTACTATTGCACGTTCACCCCTAGGACATCCCCTTCCTATTGCTTGTATTGCCTATGTTACAACCCCTCTCTATGATGTAGATTGTTATCTGCTATCAGGGGGCTTGCGTGTCTCCCAGGATAGTAATTGTCTGTTTTTATTATATGAGACACTAGAGTGATCAAACTTGTTCTAGGATGAATTGTATTGCCCCTTTTCTGTGATGTATGATTCTGTAATCAGATCCCCCTAAAGTGATATGATGCGTGGTTAGCAATCAATAAGGAGGCTCCCTGGTTCTCGAGAGGGTGGCTGGCTGAGAGGTGGCTAACGAAGATGAGGCAGCTGCGCCTACTCTGACAGCTAAGCCCCCTCCACGAGGACCATCAAGTGGGGCTGAGGTGAGCAATGCTACCATGGATTGCGTCTGACTCCATTACTTGACTCCATCTTTTAACTCTCATGCTCTCTATGACTTTACTATAATCTTTACTTGTTATCGCTGTACAATTTCGCCTACCGAACCTGTGATGTTTTGTGGGGTTCCCTCTTCCCTTTAACCCCACAATAGCACATATAAGTAGATATGTAAATAGATACATAAGTAAACAGACAACATAATTAGATAATAGCATTAAAACAAAACAAAGTCATGGCTTTTGAGGCAATTCTGACGGATAGTGATCCTATTTGATAGGGTAGAACTATCCTTGTAATCTTTTGAGACTAATTATTTAGGGGAGTAGAAAGCCTCATCTTTTTCCCGCAGAGAGAATCTGATGATTTTGAAATGCTGACCTTGCAGTTATGCATCATGGATCCTTAGATAGTAACATAGATAAATAAAATTTAAAAGAAATAACAGGAGGGGGAGGCAAGGCAAGGACAAAACATTAAGAGAAACAAAACTTTCAGTAAGCCTTAATAAGCAAAACATACACATATTTTAAAAATTCAGGATTCATTATAATAGAAATGTACTAGCCATTAATCCAAGGGACTGTGGAACTACATCTTCAATGTAGGGCAGCGGTTCTCAACCTGTGGTTAGCGACCCTTTTGAGTGTTGAGTGACCCTTTCACAGGGTTCGCCCAATTCATAACAGTAGCAAGATTACAGTGATGAAGTAGTAACGAAAATACTTTTATGGTTGGGGGGGGTGTCACCACAACATGAGGAACTATATTAAAGGGTCGCGGCATTAGGAAGGTTGAGAACCACTGATGTAGAGGAAGAATAGTTGTGGATATTTAAGAGACTATCCCTATTATGAGGAAATACATACTAAAGTGTCTGGGTGGGGGAAAGGGCCTGGACACATGGGACATACTCTCAAATGACTCAAAAATTAGATTTTGTATGTGTGTGTATGTGTTTGTGTGTGCATGCGCATGCAAATGAGCACATGTGCTTGTGTATTTTACCAAATATTTCAGTAAGGTAAGAAATAATACCTTTTCCATATCTTCCAGGAAAGAAAAGAAAAATTCATTGCAATTGAACCAATTATGATTCTTAGTGACACTGCAGGGCAGAGTAGAACTGCCCCCTTGGGTTTCTGAGATTGTAAATCTTTATGGGAGTAAAAAATCTCATCTTTCTTTCATGGAGTGGCTGGTGGTATTGAACTGCTAACTTTGCAGTTAACAGCCAACATGTAATTCACTACACCACAAGAGGCAGAAACATTTCTTACTATTTGACAAGGTTAGCATTGCCTTGCTACTCAGACTTAACACAGACATTACAAGGATAGTAAACAACAGACCTACCCTTCAACAAAAATATTATGAAGTTAAATTTAATAATGCGTAAGAGGTAAAATATCATGTCAATGGAGCTAATGCAATTGGAAATTCAAGACTAACTAGATATTTAAAAAGCAATCAACATAATTTAAAATCCTAACAGACTAAATAAAAAACATAACTTAATCTCAATTGAAGTGGTGAAGGCATTTAGCAAAATTCAGCATGCATTAATAAAACTCTAAACACATTAGGAATTGGCCCTGATAAGGAATAATCTACACAAGCTTATGGCTAACATTGCGTTTTACAGTGAAAGATCACATGCTTTCTCCCTAATACCCCAAACAGGCAAACTTGTCCACTCTTATCACTCTTATCCAATATCATACCTACAGTCCTAGTCAAGGCAATAAGACAAGGGAAAAAGACATGCCGATTGATAAGGAATAAAGAAAATTCTTTCACATCCCAGAAGCATAGTTATCTATGTAGAAATATCCAAGGAATCTACCAAATGCTACTAAGATTAATAAATAAAAATCTAAATGAAATAGATAAATTGTCATTATATAAAATTAGCTATCTTTTAATTTACTAGCAGTGTATGAATTAAGTTAAAAATTTATAGTATTATTTAAAATAGCACCCAAAATAGGGAATACTCAGATATAAATATAACAAAATGTGATTAGAATATACATGCCAACACTACTTAAATTTAATGAAAAAAATCATTAAGACATAAATGCGAGACTTTTCTATAAAGAACTAGAAGACTTAATATTGTTTTAAAAACTCGCTTTTTCCCCCACAATTGACCTTAAAGTATAGACCAAGCCAAAATCTCATCAGGCTTTTTTAAAAACTATAAATTGACAAATAAAAGGAAAAGTAAAGGACCTAGAATCAGCAAAACATTTTTGTAAACAGAATAGAGTTGGTGAACTCACATAATTTCACTTCAAGGTGTACAGTAAAAGCAATAATGTACTAACAAAGAGACATTAGGTCAATGAAACTAAATAGAAAATTTAGCAATAGACTCACACATAAATGAAAACCATTGATTTCTGACAAAAGATACTAAGGTAATTCAAAGGAAAAAAGATAGTCTTTTCAAGAAATTGTGCAAAGACATTTGGATATATGTTAAAAGAAAAAGAAAAACCAGTGAATCTCAACTTTTCACACCACATACAGAAATTAACTTGAAATGAATCACACGCTAAACACAAAGCCAACCATAAATATTGTAGAAGAAAACAGAAAATATTTGTAACCTTGGGGTATGCAAAGATTTCTTGCCGGACACAAAATACATGAACCATAAAGAGTAAATTGATAAAGTTCACTTGAACAATATTGAAAGCTTATCAGAAGAGCATGGTTGAGAAACAGAAAAGACCATACAGAGGCAAGCATAGAGTGTTTGAAGAAAAACACTTCTGATGAGATATTGGATCTAGAATATATAAAGTATTGCAAAAACTCAATATAAGAAAACAAACCAATTTTTAAAAAGACAAAGGACATATTGCCAAAGATGACATGCCAATGAAAAAATACATACACGAGAAGAAACCCAACATCATTAGTCACTAGAGAAATGCTAGTTGTGACAGTTAGGTTTTTTGTGCCAACATGGCACCTGTAAGAGGATATGGGTGGAGTTTAGCCTGTCAATCAGGTCACAGCTTGATTACCTCCTTTGAAGGCGTAACCATTCTAAATGGTTCTCTGGAGGTTGGCCTCCTCTCCCTCTCCCTGGTGGTCTGACAGGGCACTGCCTGATCTAGGTACCCTGCCTTCTAACCTGCTCTGTGCTACCAGTGGGCCTTGCCATGCTCTGCTTCACCTGGCCTAGCCAACCCAAAAAACCACGGTGGACTTAGTCACTGTGTCATGCTGTTCCACGCCATGACACTACCCCACCTTGCCCCATCTGCTGCCTGAGGACTGATTCTACTCGTCCTACCACCACTCCAGATGCAACACCTCCAGCCAGCCACTTTGCATTGCTACACCTTGAGGGTCCACAGTGACCTGCTTCGCCATGCTGTGCTGCTAGCCTCTGCTACACCTTGCCACTTCATCTTCCTACGTAAGGTTCTGTCTGGCTACAGTGAATTTTTTCGTTAAAGCAGTTTTGCTTGAACCTCATTTATTGTGATGGCAGATTTAAGAGAACAGCATGCAACTGTGGAATTGTGTTTCCTGTTCGAGAAGAATGCTGAAGAAACTGTAGCGATGTTGAACATAGCTTACAAGGACCGCACTATGAGAAAAATTCAAGTGTACAAGTGGTTTTCTTGTTTTAAAAAGGGTGAAATGACGATTTATGACTAACTTCATTCTAGAAGTCCATCAATTTCCTGAATGGACAAAAATGCCGACAAAATTCCTGCACTTGTACTCGAAGATTGATGACGGACCACTGAAGATATTCGGAAGTTATCTGGACTATCTTGGAGCTCGGTTCAGTAAAATTTAATGGAAGGTTTGGGAATGAGAAGGGTTGTTGCAAAATTTGTGCATTGAGTTCTGACTGACCAGTAAAAAGAGTATCCATTGGAAACATGCCAGGCTTTGAAAGAACAGCCCTGAAGCGACTCAGATTTTTCCCCCCAAGGTCATTACTTGTGATGAGAAATGATGCTATTCTTAAGACCCTGAAAGCAAACATCAATTAAGCCAGTGGAAGGTGCCATTGCCACGTCACCCAAAGCAAGCTTGTCAAGTGAAATCAAAGATCAAGACGATGCTCATCTTTTTTTTATGTGATAGGGTTATTGCATTAGGAGTTTGTTCCACCAAGTCAGACGTTCAATTTAGAGGTTCTGGAAAGATTGCGTACTCGTGTGCGACGAAAACGGCCTGATTTGTGGCAGATGGGGGACTGGTTTTGCCACCAAGACAATACACCTGCTCACGCAGCCATCTCAGTGCACCAATTTTTGGCAAAAAATAGTATGCCTCTCTTGCCCCACACACCTTACTCACCTGACTTTGCTCCATACAACTTCATTTTGTTTCCTCAAATGAAGAGGGACATCTATTTGACGATGTAGAAAAGGTGAAGAAAAAACAAGGGGGATGCTGTCAGCTATCCAAATAGATGAGTCTGAAAAATGTTTCCAAAATGGAGTCGCATACTTGACAAATGTATTAAGTGTAATGGAGAGTACTTTGAAGGTTGATAGGGTTGTTTTGTAAAAAAAAAAAATTTAAATACATAGCTTTGGAAAAAATATAAATTCCAATTTTGGGGGGGTACCCTATCATATAATCATAAGTGCCCTGGTTTTGCTTCTCTGGAGAACCCTGCCTAATACACTAGTTAAAAACACAAAACATATTGTTACACACCCAGTCGGATGGCTCAATGAAAACACAGATCATAGTTTTTAGTAAGCTTATGGAAAAATATCAAACTTTTGTACACTGCTGGCCTCGGTGTAACATGGTGTCATCACTTTAGAAAACAGTTCAGAGGTTTCTTATAAAGTCACACACATGCACTGACTACGTGATGTAGTCATTCCACTCCTTGGTATTTACCCAAGATAAGTGAAAGGATATTTCCAAACACAGACTCATAACAGCTTTTTCCTTTCGTCAGAAATGTCAAAAATCCAAGTGTTGACTGATAGGCACAGTAATAAACATGGTGGTACATCATACAACACAAAAACTTAGGAATAGAAGAGATTGAACTATTGAGACATGCTACTTTATGAATGGATCTCAAAATAATCATGCTGAGTAAAACGAGTCATATAAAAGAGTATATTATGATTCAATTTTATAACATCCTAGAAGACTTTCAAACAAATTTATGTATAGCAGATTAGTAGCTATCTGAGGAGGTGAGGCGCAGTGGTGGATAAACAAGCGCGACTGTACAGGGGCCATAAAAACATTGGGTTGATAGATGTGTTCACTGTGGGTATGTTCTCATGGGAAAATGCTTATTATCAAACTTATCAAATTGCATATTTTAATTCCAGATGATTTATTCGATGCCAAATTTATCTCAACATAGCTATTCCCCCAAAAGAGATCTTAATCTAAAACTAAAATGGAAATTAAAAAATTATCACAATCCTGAAGTAAGCATTTCTTTGAGTGGAGAAAATACACTGATTATTTTTAAAACTTAGAAATATTTGATTTAATAAAATATAAACACATTTTCCCTTAAAAAGAACCCATTAAGAAAATGAACATATTTGGAAGAAATGTGTAGTTCTACATGTAACTACTATTTTATTCATATGTGCATTTTTTCTTTAAACTGAAACAAACTGGTCTGGTCAATAAAAAGGCAAAAGACCCTCTCAAGGAAAAAGATACTTATAATTTGAACAGGCACTTTATAGAAGAGAATACATTGGTGTCGCTCAATGTATTAGATTAGTTCCAGCTCACGATGACTGTACGTGCAACAGAACAAAACATGACCATGTCGTAGGTCATCCCATAATTGTCACAATGTTTGAGCCCATTGATGCAGCCACTGTGTCCATCCACCTCATTGGGACTCTTCCTTTTTCCTGACCATTCACTTCAACAAGCATTATTGTTGAACAGTCTTTCTTCAGGGACTAATCCCTCCGAATAATGTGCCCAAAGTACATGATGTGAAGTCTTCCTATCCTTGCTTACATGGAGCATTCTGGTTGTTCTTCATCCAAGACAACTTGCTAGTCATCTTGCAGTCCAAGATATATTCAATATTCTTTTGAACACCACAATCTCAAGGCATAACTCTTCTTCCGTTTTCCTTAGTCATTTTCTAGCTTTTGCATAGATATGAAGTGAACCAAAAATACCTGCAAGAAAATACATACATGGCAAAAGGCCACAAGAAAGGTGCTCACCCTTATTATTCACAAGACAGATGCTGAGGGCTCTACGATGGGACATTCAGTTTGGGAAAGTTTGGCAGGTCATTCTCTCGTTACTCAGCAAATCTATTCGTACATATTTGCCCAAGTAAAAGCAAAACATGTGTCAGCATTTAAAGTAAAAACAAAATATGTATCAACATTTCAAAGACTGTCTGAAAGTGTCCATAGCAACTTTATTCATCATAGTTTAAAGTGGTAAACAATACAAATACATTTAAAAAAAATCACGATTTCCCATACAATGAAATACTACTCAGCAATAAAAACGAACACATTGTTAGACCACACAAACAGAGAAAAATCGCACACATACTTTTAAAATAAAAAATAGAGCTGGACATAAGAGTGCATAGTGCACAATTCCATGAAATTCCAGAAGACAGGAAATCAATATGAGGTTTTAGAAATAAAACCACCTGTGCTGGGGCAGGGAGTAAGGGATGGAGTAAACCTGGCTGCAAGAGAACCCAGAAAAGGCTCTCTGGAATGATGTGGCTGCTTCGTGTCTTGAGTGACGTGATGTTTCACCTGAGTATGTAATCCTCACAATTGTAATCTGGACATTTAAAATCCTCATTAAATAGGAAAGATTGTTGAATAACCCATCCATTTTATCAAAATATAGGTATGTTGAAGAAGGTTATATAATGTGGAGTAAAATTCAGCAAGAATAAACGATGCAAATTTGATCTATAGATTTAAAAATTGAAAGTCAGAGACAGAGGGAAGATGGTGTCGAGGTAGATTTACCTGCCTGGCACTCCTGATGCCAGACCAGAAAATTATGAGGTAAGGAGAATGAGACTGGGAGGCTGAGTACTGCCCCAGACCCCACCCCTCCACCCACCTTTTAAAAAAAATTTTCACTCACAAGGTGAATCAAGAACACAGTGAAACACTCTTGGTTCATTGTGCCGGGCTTGTGGGCTCCACCGGATCGTAGCCCCTCCTGTGTCCTAGCCCTGCAGCAAGCAGCGGTTACCCCAGGCTGCTGTCTAACAGTGGTCATAATCCCAGGCTCAAAGAGAGCCTCTGAAAACTAGTCACAAACCCCACACCAGAGTTCCCTGTGCTATTAGCTATCTTGTGCCCACAGTCTAGGGGTTGGCATGGGTATCCATAGATTTGCAGCTATTAAAGAGCTGTTGGGAAGTTTACCTGTGTTAGATTTCAGTTTGGCAGAGCACAAGCAGATAGCCGATAGCCAGGGGGCAAATTCAGTTCCGATTGGCCAAGAAGAATACAACCTCTCTGATAAGCTAGTCCACTTCCCCTGGGGGTTAGCATGACAGCTCTGAAATCAGGGCACCCCACAAGTCCAATATAAAAAGGAGAAAATATTTTCTTGGTAAAAAGTTCTGATCCCAGGCCCATTGTTTAACTCCAAGGCAAACCTGCAGAACACTGTCCTTTAGCATACGTTAACATAACAAGGTAGCCAGAGCTAAGAAATACCAGAAGTAATCGCCAGAACATAGCCCAGAGGCTTTCAAATTAACAAAGAGCCTCTGGGGCAAATATTAATCTCAGAACAGTTTCACAGAGCATAAAGGGACAGTCCACAGCCATGTAGTAAATTCAATTCCAGTTGTCCAGGAAAAAACCCCAAAACTTCTCTGAGCCACTGGGCCATTCTCCAGTCTCAGCACAAACTAGGGCAACTCCTCAAGCCCAACGGGGGGAGGGGGGGGG
>NW_022103968.1:152207-157597 GCF_000313985.2 Echinops telfairi | reverse complement strand
GGGGAGGGGCAGGGGGTGGAGGCAAGCGGAGGGGGAGCTACTGTCTACCTTTGGTGGACCTACATGTGGCTGAGGGAAATTCCATCTGCCTGCTGCAGTGCATATAGCCCAAGGCAGCTACACCAGTCATCTCCAGCACTGCACACTGCTGCAGGAACCTCCGCCTGACCTCCGCTGGGATCTTGCCTACAAGGGTAATTCCGCTCAGCATCTGTGGGACTCCACGCCAAAGCGGGCACATTCACCAGCCACTTGGAGGCAGGGTTGGAACCCCTCCAGCCCCACAGTCAGGCAATCAGGGCTCAACTTTCTACTTACTTTATATACTTTTTCTTCTCTCTCCTTTCTCTCTTTCCCACAACAATCAGTCTCAGTGGGCCCAGCTTTTTCTTTATTTTTCTTCTCTCTCCCTCTTTCCTTTCACACACTCCACTGCTGGCTCCTAGGCCACTACCCTCCACCTGGGGCAACTCTGCCCACTCAGTGGGGGAGCTCCAGCTATCCCTCTCCAGCTTCCTATGCTGCTATGGGAACCCCTGTCTGGCCTCCACAGTGATCTTGCCTACACGATTCTGCCCAGCATCTGTGGGACTCTACACCAAAGTGGGCACACTGACCGCCACTGTGGGGCAGGGTTTAAACTCCCCCAGCCCCACGGTCAGGTGATCAAGGCTCAGCCATCTCTTTACTCTTTCTTTTTTCCTTCTCTCTTTGATCTCCCTCCCTTCTCTCTTTCCCACTACAGTCAATCTTAGTGGGCCTAGTTGTGTTTTTTCTCATTCTTTCTTCTCATTTTCTTTTTCTTCCTCTCTCCCTTTTTTCCTCACATGCCACTGCTGGCTTCTTGACCCCTACCCTCAGCCTAGGACAACTCCACTCACCCAGTGGGGGGAGCTCCAGCCAGCCCTCTCTGGTAGTGGTGCACAAGGCATGAGGCAGGTACACCAGCATTCTCCAGTGCTCCATGCTGCTGCTGAAACATCCTCCTGACCTCCGTGGTGATGTTGCCGACTAGGGAAATTCCACCCAGCATCATCAAGGCTCTTCACCAAAGCAAGCACACTCACCTGACACCTTTGAGCAGGATTTAAACCTCTTCAGCCACAATGTCAGGGGATCGAGGCTCAGCCATCTCTTTACTTTTTTCAATCTTCTTCTTCTTTCCCTTATTCTTTATTCCTTCTTCTATCTCTTCTCTCTTTCCCACCATAGTCTCAGCAGGCTGGTTTTCTTTTTTGTTGTTTTTATGGTCTTCTTTTTTTGTTTTTTAAACTTTGATTTTGTTTGTTTTTATTTTTATTTTTTCTTTTCCCTCTTTTTCTCCTCCTCCTCTCTTTCCTTGCATCCAGGCCATTCCTCTCCACCTAGGGCAATTTCGACTGCCCAGTTGGGGGAGCTCCCACCTATACTCCTTGACCTTACACAAAGCTAAAGAAATCACACCCGCCCTCTGCTGCACCTCATAGGACTGGGGATATCTACCTTTCAAACTTTTGGGGGAACTCCGGCCTGTCCTCCAAAGCCATACAAGAGACTAGGGAAACTCCTGCCCAACCTTGTGGTGCTCCACAATGCTACAGGAACATCCACCCAACCTGTGTGGCAATCTCTCAGATAATTCTCCCTGCCATCCATGATGCTCTACACCAAGGTGGATACACCCACCTGCCCTCCTCAGCACTTCCTTGCAATGCAAAATGCCACATGCCATCCTAGATGCTCCAAACCCCCATGGGCCACACCAACACAGCTTCCTAGAAGATCAGCCAGTGAAAAACCATCCTTGTGGACCCACAACCACCCGATCTGCGTCCCCTGAGAAGACTATCCAACTCACACTCCAGATAATGGAACACTGGTTGGATAGGTTAAGAGTGAAATAACAGGAAGATATAGTGGTAGCTCGACTCCCCAGTGCACTTAGCTGCAGGTAGTTCGTCGAACAACTCATACAAGTCCCCAAGAGAGAGCACTGAGCTCTTCGACTCTCAGGAATATGGCATCGGGCTCCTCTAAAACAACATGTAAACAGCCACCAGCCCCAAGAGCCCCAATGAAAAATCAGGAGAAACAGAAGACAATGATAGAAGAAGTCATGAGCCTCACAACGTGCATAGAAGAAGCAGACATTTACCTGTCACAGAAAAAAAAATTCAAAATGCTGCTTGGAGTCATACATGATATGAGGGAAGTAATGTAGGAAAAGGTTGAAATGATAGAGGAGATAAAGGCCATGCACCAAAAGGAGATACAACACTTATAAGGGATGAAATAACAAAATCCATAAGCAAATTCACAGACTTCGCCAACAGCCTTGAGGAGGAAGAGCATCACACCAGTGACATAGAGGATAACCAGGCAGACTTCAACAAACTGGAAAGGCAGTCAAATAAGACAATCAGAGAAGCTGAAGAAAACCTGAGGGCCATGTCTGATGCTACGAATAGGAACAATATTAGAATACTTAGACTACTGGAACAAGACACAACGAAGAAGTCAATGGCAAAAACACTGAGGGAATTCTTAGAGGAAAACTCCCCCAGCTTAATGAATGCAAACCAGGCAACCATTCAGGAGGCTGAAAGAATACCAGCCAGACTGAATCCCAAGAAGAAGTCACCAAGACACATTATAGTTAAATTATATAACTTTGAGGAAAAGGAGAAAATCATAAGAAGAGCTGGGGAAAAGCAAGCAGTCACTTATAAATTACCCCCAAAAGAATATGTTCAGACCTATCAGTGGACACGATGAAGAAGAGGGAGTGGAGTAACATATTCCAAAAATTCAAGGAATATAATGTAAGCCCAAGAACACTATACCTAGCCAAAGTATTTATTAAAATAGATGGAGAAGTAAGAGTCTTCCCAGATAAGGAAAAACGCAAAGAACGCTAAAAAAACAAAAAACAAAACCAACAAAAAATGTTGAAAGAAACCCAGCCCTACAAAAGATCCTTGCTGATCCAGTATGGGCAGAAGATCAACATTCACCCAGCACAAATAAGAGACCGTCACATAGAACAACTCCACCCAGAGAGCAACAAAGAGAAAACAGCCCCCAAGATAGCATTAGCTCAATGGTGGAAAGAAGGCAAGAATGAAACACACACACGCGCGCACGCGAGCGCACACACACACATACACACACACTGATATGATAGGAAGATAGGAAAACACCCAACACAAAAGGTACAAGATTATATCACAGAGTCCACCAATTGATGAAATGACCCTGAATATAATGAACTGAACTCAGGTATTAAAAGGTAGAGGCTAGCAGACTGTAGATAACATAACCCATTGATGTGCTGCCTACAAGAGACACATCTCAATATTTCAGACAAAAACAGGCAGAGAATTAAAGGTTGGAGAAAAATATACCAAGCAAATAACTATTAAAAAAAGCAGGGGTTGCAATCCTAATCTCACACAAAATTGACCTCAAGGTGCAAACCATAACAAGAGACCAGGAGGGGCACTATATAATTGTCAAGGGAACAGTAGACCATGAACCAGTGAGCATAATAAATATATACGTCCCCAACAAGAGACCTGCAAAATTCATCAATCAAGCACACCAAAAGATGAAAAAAGAAATCGCAGGCTCATCAATTATAGTAGGCAACTTTAATACACCACTCTCCAAAACAGACAGATCACAGGGAAAGAAATTTAACAAGGAAGCTACAGACTTAAACAGTACAATTGGACGACTTGACCTGATAGATATTTTCAGAGCTTTCCACGCAAATGCGAAAAAACTTCACATTCTTTTCAAGCCCACATGGCACACACTCGAAGATAGACGACATGCTGGGACACAAATTGAACCTGTGTAAATTCAAGCACATAGAAATTATACAAACTTCCTTTTCATCACTATGCCATAAGGCTGGGAATCAACAAAAGGATGATGAAGAAAACAAGGACAAACAATTGGTGGATGAATAATGCTCTATTGCAAAAGGAGCGGGCATTGGTCCAGATCAGAGATGAAATCAGGAAGTTTCTACAAACCAATGAAAATGAGAATATAATGTACCAAAACCTTTGGGACACAGCAAAGGCGTTTATCAGAGGAAGTATGATAGCAATACATGCACACATGTAAAAGGAAGAGAGACTTATGGTTGTTATGCTAGCACAAAACTTACACCAATTAGATCAGAGTCAACAGGACAATCCTACTAATAGCAAAAAGAAAGGAATAATAACAAGGGCTGAGATACCGGAGAGTGAAAACAGGAAAACTATGGGAAAATTGTAGCTATAAGTTGGTTCTTTGAAAGGGTTAACCGAATCAAAAGGCCGCTGGCAAACCTAGCCAAAGAAAGGAAGGAACAAATTTCAAAATTAAGGATGAGGGATGAAACAGGGAACGTTACAATGGACTCTAATGAAATCAAAAGGATAATTGTACAGTACTATGAAGAACTGTACCCCAATGGATTCAACAACTTTGAAGACATGGACAAAAACTTGGAAAAATAATCCCTCCCTAGATTATTCCAGATGGACGTCAAGAATCTCAACCGACCTATAGCAATAGAAGAAATAGGGAAAGCTATCAAGGGATTACCAACAACAAAATCCCCTGGGCCAGATGGTGTCACAGGAGAATTCTATCAAACATTCAGGGAAGAACTGACATCAATCCTCCACAAACTCTTCCAGAACACAGAAAAAGACAGCAAACTCCCAAACTCTTTCAATGAAGCTGATATAACGCTGATACTTAATGTGGGGAAGTTTCCCACAAGAATCGAGAAATACAGACCAATAACCCTAATGAACATCAATGCAAAAATCCTAACAAGATACTAGCCAATAGAATACAAAAGCATATAAAACAAATAATTGGCCTGACCAAGTGAGATTCATACCAGGGATTCAGGAATGATTTAACATACGAAAGGCCATTAGTATTATTTGCCACATTGACATGAAAAGTTATAAGAACCACATGATAATACTGGTAGATGCAGAAAAAGCATTCAACAACATCCAACACCCATTCCAGTTTAAGACACTCAAGATGATAGGAATGGAAGGAAAACTCCTCAATATTATGCAAGCTATAAATGAAAGACCAAAGGCCAATGTGGTAGTCAATGGAGAAAAGATTAAAACAATCCGACTGAAAAAGAGAACCAGACAAGGAGGCCCCTCGTCCCCATTACTATTTAATATCGTACTGGAGGTCCTAGCTAACAACATAAGGCAAAGAAAAGACATCAAAGGTATTCGTCTGGGGAAGAAAGAGGCAAAATTATCATTATTCGCAGAGAGAATGATTTTTTAAATTTTCTCTTTTTAAAATTAAATAATTATTTTATTAGGGGCTCATACAACTCATCACAATCTGTACATACATCATCTCTGTCCAGC
>NW_022103968.1:149224-150495 GCF_000313985.2 Echinops telfairi | reverse complement strand
TACCATCACCAGACTGAGTGCAACGAAGCAACAACAGAAAGTAAAACAATGTCTACAACAACAACAACAACACACACATATGCATGCATATATAACCTTATGAATAGTTCAGGGTCTGTTTGTTTTCTTTCTTGTGTGATTTCCAGTCAATTCTGTTTGGGTGCCAAGCCTCGGCATCGCCTCTATCCCTGAGAACCTCACTGCGCTGTACCCCCGCTGCTCTGATGCATGCCCCCAGAGGCTGGCGTTCGGCGTGGTGAGCTCATGGCAGGAGCAATTCCTGCCGTTTGTCTCCAGTGCTGTCCCCAGTGGTGCAATGGGTCAATGAGGAACACTGTGTCCTGTGGTGGGGTCGGCCCTGTGGTCATCTCCGTGCATCGCTGTGTCTGTGCATCGCTGTTCGGAACAGGCACATTGTCCCCAGGGCTCAGCGAGTCAGGATGTGCTCCACTCTTTCCTTTTCTTCCTCTTCCTCCCTCATTGGCTCACATGCGCTCCGACCAGACCAGTCCCCCTTCCCCTCTTCCCGAGCTGCAGCTTCAGTGCTGCCCTCTGAAGTGAATTCCCCTGGGGGAAGGTGGTGCCATGCACCCAGCTGGTAATGGGGCAGGCCCCTCAGGCCTCTCCATCTGTTCCTTACTTCATGTCAGCATGTTGCGTTCCTGTCTTGGAGCTCCGGGTTGAAATCTGGTCCCTCTTTCCCTGTGGAGACATAATCGACACCCTCCCCCTGTGTGGATTAGTGCCCTGTTCCCTTGGCTACCCATACCTTTTTTCCTCCTCCTTTTTAGTGGGCTACCATATGTATCCCATATGTATCCTTGGGTTTAGTCTGGCCCCTGCCATATTACCTGGACCTCACTCCAGGGGTATATGTATACAGCATCTTCTTCCCTATGCCCTTTTTGAAGAAAGAAAAAAAAATTTTGCGCTTACCTTAGCGGACTCATGTAGTACTTGTCCTTTTGTGTTTGGCTTACTTCACTTAGCATAATTTCCTCCAATTCTTCCCATTTGGCTATGTGCTTCATGCGTTCTTCACTGCTTTTTAGGGATGAATAATATTCCATTGTGTGTATGTACCAGAGTTTTTTAATCCATTCGTCTGTTGATGGAAATTTGGGCAGTTTCCAGCTTCTTGCAATTGTGAACTGTGCTGCAATGAACATTGGAGCACAGATGTCTGGCCATGGTTTGTTTTTTGTTTCTTCCGGGTATATGCCCAGTAGGGGGATTGCTGGATCATAGGGTAGCTCAATTTCCAACTGTTT
>NW_022103968.1:138216-140813 GCF_000313985.2 Echinops telfairi | reverse complement strand
CTAGGGGCCCTTCCCTCAGGTAGGCAGATGGGAGGGGGGCCACGACTAGGGTGCAAATGCACTTCTTGGAGCCCAAAGGGTGGGACAGAGTGAGCAGGGAGAAGGGAGAATGCAGCGATAAAGCCCCCAAAACTTGGGCTCCTATGCTGCAGCTGCAGAAAGTTGTGCCAGCAGTGGTGTGACAGGATTCAGATCAGTGTGTGTGTGTGTGTGTGTGTGTGTCCCCGCACGTGGGCGTGCACATGTATAGGGGAGCGGGGGAGCGGCGAAGCCCAGGAAGGGGGCTGGAGCTGCAAGGAGTGCAGTGATGGGGCGTGCTCCTCTGGGCTGCGATCTCTGAGAGTGCGGGAAGGTCTGATTTGTGGTTTGCATGGAGCTGAGAGGCAGGTCCTCAGACTCTAACTTCTGCCTGGCTGTGGTGCTGGGCGCGCCTCCGGGGAGAAGGTGGGCGGTGGTGGTGGGGAGGCGGGTCTGGCCTGTTGGACCATGAGAGGTGCCCCGGTGGGGCCCGAATCTGCAGGGTATGGGGGGTTTGCCAGTTGGAACACACACATGGGCCCCGGATCCCTGCAGCGGGGTGGGGGTTCCTAATTGGCGGTTCTGCACGGAGTGTTGAGGTGGGTGGGCTCAGCCTCCGCCATGCACCTAGCTGCCTTGTGTCACGGGTCCCGGCCGAGCAGGTGCACGCAGCACCTCACCTGAGACCCCGGGTGTCTGCTCAGAGGCCTGGATATAGGTGGGAGTCCACCTCTGGGTCTGAGAGATGCTCTCAGTGGTCTTGGGAATCTAGCAGACAAATTTGGTACCCCTACTCTGCCCCAAACTCTCTCCACTCACAGATATCCTCGGAGCTCCGGGTGTGAGCTACTAACAGGTGGCCATCTTACCCCGTCTCCAGAAAGATTTTATATATTGAAAGTCCCCCAAACTCCACAAGTGGAGTGTTGGAAGCGATAGAGGAATATGGCAGAGTGGCAGGATACAAGATCAACAAACAGAAGTCTATCAGACTGCTATACACATCAGATAAGACCATAGGAAAGGAGATAAAAAAGGTAGCACCCTTCACAATAGCCAAGCACAAATTCATATCTACGATATACCTGACTAAAAGAACAAAATATTTATATGAGGAAAACTACAGAACACAAGAAATCAAGGATGACCTCAACAAATGGAAGAATATCCCATGTGCATGGATCAGAAGACTCAATATAGTAAAGATTTCAGTTCTGTCCAAGGCAGTATATAAATTTTATGCTATCCAGATATGATTACCATCATCCTTCAACAAATTGGAAAAACTGATTACCAACTTCATATGGAGAGGGAAGAAGTCCAGAATTAGCAGAGAACCCCTCAAGAAGAAGGACAAAGTGAGAGCATTTGCTTTACCTGACTTTAGCACATATTATATAGCCACAGTGGTCAAAATAGTGTGGTACTGGTATAAAGACAGATACTCCGACCAATGGAAAAGTGCTGAAAACCCAGAAATAAAAATATCAGCATATAAGCAACTGATTTTTGACAAGGGCTCCCAAAAATATCAAATGGGAAGCAGATGTCCTCTTAAAAAGCTGGTGCTTGAAAAATTGGATATTACCTGCAGAAAAATGAAACAAGACCCTCACCTCATTCCATGCACAAGAATAAACTCAAGGTGGATCACAGACCTTGAGGTAAAACCCCAAACTATTATGGCCATTAATGAGGGAATTGGGAAAAACCTGAGAACTTTTCGCAGGGAATACATAGGCTATCAGAAATAGGGAAGGATACAAATGCAGATGGGGCACAAATTGACAAGTAGAATATGTGGAAGATAAAATACCTGTGCACTTTGAACGAATTCACTGAGAGTAATAAGAGAGCCCACAGACCAGGAAAACATCTTTAGCAATGACACATCCGACAAAGGCCTTATTACTAAAATCTACAGTACTCTGCTAGCTTACAAAAAGAAAAAAACTAATTGTCCACCAAGGAGGTGGGCAAAGGACCTGAACAGAAGTTTCACAAGTGCAGAAATCCGAATGGCCAATAACATATGAGGAAGTGTTCCTGATCATTAGCCATAAGAGAAATGCAAATTAAAACAACTAAGAGATACCACCTAACACCAATGATAGCGCTTTTTAAAAAATCTGAAAGTAAAAAGTGTTGGAGAGGCTTGTGGACCTGTAGGTATGTACAGCCATTATGGAAATGATATGGCGATATCTAAAATAGATAGAGATTGAGCTACCTACCATACAACCCAGCAATCCCCCTACTGGGCATATACCCAGAAGAGGAAAGAAACAAACCACAGCCAGACATCTGTGCTCCAATGTTCATCGTGGCACAGGTCACAATTGCAAGGAGTTGGAAACAACCCAAGTTTCCATCAACGGATGAATGGATCAAAAACTGGTGGTACCAAGTGCTCCCCCAGCACAAGTACACTTTGTTCTAACAATTAGGCAGTCTGAGATGCTCACCTACCTGACATTATCGCTGAAGACAATGGGTGCACAAGAAAATGTGGTGAAGAAAGCGGATGATGCTTGGCTACCAAAAGATATAACACCTGAAGTCACTGAAGACAATGGGTG
>NW_022103968.1:124803-137063 GCF_000313985.2 Echinops telfairi | reverse complement strand
AAGTGACGTATGTACAGATTGTGATGAGTTGTATTAGCCCTTAATAAAATGATTATTTTTAAAAAAACCTGGTGGTACATACATACAATGGAATACTATACATCCCTAAAAAGTAGCAATGAATGCATGAAGCATATTGCTGCATGGGAAGAACTGGAGGAAATCATGCTAAGTGAAGTAAGCCAAGCACAAAAGGATAAGTGCAACATGCATCCACTGAGGTAAACTTAAAAAATGGGGCATAGGGAAAAGCTGTTATATACATACATTCCTGGGTCCAGGTAGTATGGCAGGGGCCAAGCCCAATTCAGGGGTACATATGTCAGCCAATAAATAGGAAGGGGAAAGAAAGAGAGAAAAAAAAGACATGGATAGGGGGGCAGCAGGGCACTAACCCACTCAAGGGGAGCGTATTGTTTATATCTCCAGAGAAGAGGGAGAGAGAGAACTGGTTTCAACCCAGTGTACCAAGACATGAATACAACATACTGGCATGTAGCAGGGAACCAATAGAGAGGTATGAAGGGCTGGCCCCAAGCCGAACTATATGTGGCCTAACTACCCCACCCCACCATCAGAAAAATGCACTTCAGAGGACAGCACTGAAGTTACAGCTTGGGGAGAGGAATACATCTGATTAGAGCACACAGGAGAAATGAAGAGGGAAGGAGAGAGAGTGGAGCACATCCTGGCCCACCGTGCCCCAAGGATGATATTCCTGCACAGAACAGACAACGCACAGAGAGGACCAAGGGGCCAGCCTCACCAGGAGACACGATGCCCCTCACTGAACCATAGCACTACTGAGGGCAACACCGGAGACACAGTGCAGGAATTGTGCCCGATCTGACCCCATCACACTAGGGAGAAACACTAAGGGCCTGCAACAGAGCAGCAAGGGGAGCAAAGTGATGAAGCCCCTGGGGAGTACCAAAAGTAGACTTTGGGGACAGAGCGTGGCATACTTGACTGGAAAATACTACTAAAGGTCAAAAAACAGACCTGGAACTATTTATAGGGTTTTCCTTTTCTGTCATTGGCTTTCTTTTTGTTGTTATTTTGTTTTGGGTTTTGTTGTTGTTGCTGTTTTGTTGGTTTTGTCTTCCTTTGTTGTTTTGCTTGGCTTTCTCTGGGGTTTTTTTTTTTGTGCTTATTAATGTCTCTGCATGTATATCTACATAAGGTAGGCAGGATAAACAATTTGTAGAAAAAAATGGGATTGACAATTTTTGGCGGGGGAGGGGCACAGGAGAAGAGGAGATGGGAGAAAGGAAAGGAGGGGATCAACCAACCTAGGTACAAGGGATCAACAAGTGAACTAAAATCAATGGAGAGAAGGGTGTAAGATGCCTAGTGGGGCTTAATCAAGGACAATGTAACTGAGGAATTACTGAACCCGAATCAAGGCTGAACATGATGGTGGGACAGGAGGAAAGTAAAA
The DNA here is from genome assembly GCF_000313985.2 of Echinops telfairi. NCBI lineage: Eukaryota > Metazoa > Chordata > Mammalia > Afrosoricida > Tenrecidae > Echinops > Echinops telfairi. The sequence continues at coordinate 135,622 of NW_022103968.1, read as the reverse complement.
GGAAATAGAGGAAAGAAACAGTAGGCAAGGGACATTTATAGAGGTCTAAATACAGGCATGCACATATGTGAATATATTTATATATAATAATAGGGAAATAGATCTATTTACATATATATGTTAAGTATTAAGATATAATACTTATGTTAAGTATTAAGGTAGCAGATGGACATTGGGCCTCAACTCAAGCACTTCCTCAACACAAGAGCACTTTGTTCTAATAACATTCTGTGATGCTCACCTTCCTGGCATGAGCGCTGAAGACAAAATGGGTGCATAAGCAAATGTGGTAAAGAAAGCTTATGGTGCCTGGCTATCAAAAGATATAGTGTCTGGGGTCTTAAAGGCTTGAAGATAAACAAGCCTATCTGAGAAGCAACAAAGATCACACAGAAGAAGCAAACCAGTCTGTGTGATCATGAGGTGTCGATGGGATCAGATATCAGGCATGTAAGACCCAGAACAAAAGCATACCAATGTGAATGGGGGTGGGGGACACAGAGTAGAGACCCAAAGCCCATGTGTACACAGTTTGACATACCTTCACAGAAGGGCTACAAGGAAGAGACGAGCCAGTCACGGTGCAGTATAGCACCGATGGGACATATAACTTTCCTCTAGTTCTTTAATGCTTCTCCCTACCCCCACTATCATGACCTCAATTCAACCTTATAAATCTGACTAGACCATACATGTACAGTGCTACAGCTCAGAGCCTGCAACACAGACAATCCAGGACAGATAAAACCCTCAGGACCAGAACTGGGAATAGAGATACCAGGAGGATAGGGGAAGGTGGGGGGTGGAGGGGGAATCGATCACAAGGATCAACATATGACCCCCTCCCATGGTGACAAACAACATAAAAGTGGGTTCAGGGAGACAGAGAACAATGTAAGATATGAAAATAATAGTTTATAAGGGTTCATGAGGGTGGATGGGGGAGGGAGTGAAAAAAATGAGGAGCTGATATCAAGGGCTCAAGGGAAAAGAAAATACTTTGAAAAGGATGATGGCAACATGTGTACAAATGTGCTTGACACAATGGATGTATGTGTGGATTGTGATAAGAGTTGTAAGAGCCCCCAATGAAAGTATTTAATAAATTAAAAAAATAAATCGAAAGTCAGATGGAAAGATTTCAGAGCATGTAAAAGGAATGAAATCAGTTCCATGAATTGTGCAAATGTAGGGAAAGTAATAATAGCATAAATAAATATAAAAGTGCTCTGGGGACACTCCCACAGTGAGGTGTAATTAGTAGATCATTAATGAAAACAGAATAGGCTCCCTTGACTTGGCTGGAAAGGTAGTGGAAGCTTCCACGCAGGAATGTTTGAAATCACCACGGTGATGCATCCAAGACAATCACCAGGGAAGATGTGCCAGAGGGAGGGTCTTCAGAGATGCGCCCCTCCGGAACTTGCATTCTGAAGCTGGAACTGCTGACTCTCTTCAACACCCAATTTGCAGACAGCATTGGTCAGGCACCCAAGGGCCTCAGTTAATTGCTCCCAAACATGTTCTCTGAGAGCTTGCCTCCCCAGGGTCCCCAGGGCTTGGAAACAGGAGGTTTACTTGAAGGCCAGTGAAACTCAGCCCACACACTGTCACGGGGAGACCTGCCGGTGACACAGGAAAGAGCTTGTGGTCACTCAGTGGAGCTTCCCTCACAGACGTCCACTGGACACAAAGGTGAGCGAGAGTCCTCCTGCTTCCCAGAGTTCAGGCTGCCATTGGGGCCATAGGACACTGACTTCACAGTCAACGTGAAGTTGAGAACATGCTTATATGGCAGCATATCCCGGACGAATGAACACTCCACGTGCTATGAGCCAGGACTGACCACAGGTATGGGAAAGGGAGGGGAGGGTTGTTTTCATATCTGTTAAAATCATGTAAAATGTCAAATTTTTTCATGATCAGTGAGCTCGTATCTGTTATTTTTATACTTTGTCTATGGCCTGGTTTTCTCACTTGCCGTCCTGTCTAGAAGCACCTCTCACCATATGTGACCACAAGACTCTAGTCACACGAGGCAGCGTTGGGATAGGGTTTGGCAGGGCCTGTTCCTGAGCCTTAAGTGACCAGTCTGGAAGTGGAAAGAAAAGATGGCAGGCCTACGTTTTGCAATGCATCCGTGGCATGCAGAGGGACCTCAACATTCCTTTCCTTCCCCTTTGCACTAACCAAACTCCTGGTAAAATTCCAGTCACAGCCACTTGTGATGGGGCACTCGAATGGGAGCAAGGGGACTCTATGAAGAAACCCTCAAAGGCTCCTGTGATGCATCTCCAGAGACTGGGGCTCCAAGATCCTCCCCATGTTTGCTCTCCCCTCTGCAAACCTTCTGCTGCTCCCTCACTGGGCTCTGTCCCGACACTTCTAACTTGCTCCCCAGACCAAATGCTGCACCCCAGACAGTCACACACAACTTTCTCCCCAATGCAGCCGTCCTGGGGCCTCTCCTTCCCATGTGCAACCTTGTGTAAAGCAAACTCAATAACTGGAATGTATGATTTCTTTACATTTTTACGGGCAAAGTTACATGACATGAATGAACCTTTTGAAATATTTTGACCAGTGCTTACATTCTTACTTATGAGGGTGAAGGGTGTTTCCATGAGCACAGAACTTCTGTCAGTACGCTCCCAATCAGTCTGCACTCAGTGCCACTGAGTCAAATGCAGATTAGTTGGATTTGTATTATCACAGATTAGTTTTACCTGTCCTGGAACTTCCTACAAGTGGAATTGCATGCCGTGTTCTCTGTGGGGACACGTAATTGTACGTGCCATGATACGCTGGGTCTTGATGTTACTGTGTGTGCTGCCACAGCAATCCTCTGTGTGGATACATTGAAGTTCAAACAGACCACAGTGCTAACCCATTTTCTCACTGATGCTTCCAGAGCTTGTGACCATGAATAAGGTTTCCATGAATATTCCCAATCCATAACTTCTGAGGGTTTCGTTAGAATGCTTATTTGGTGAATACCTGGGAATTAAATGTCTGGCTGAGAGGGGTGTGTGCACTTAGTTTCTAAGAAACCGTTGTCTCACTCTTCAAGTACATTAATCTGAATTGCCCCACTCCTCACCATTTAGTATTACCTAAATCTAAATTTTATCCATTTATCTCGTTGTTTAAATTTCCATTTCTCTGAAAAGTAAGTTATCAAGAACTTATCACATGCTTCCTGACCATCAGGATGTCTTATTGTATGAGACTACAGTTTAATCATTCTAGAACTTTGCACGGAATTGTTTGGCCTTCTGTTTTTCAATTGTAGGAGATCCATATACAGTCTGTAAACAACCTGTTTGTCAGCTACATGCTTTGTACATATTTCTTCTCAGTTATTTGTGCATTCGTTTTTTAATACTATCTTCTGAAGAAAAGAAGTTGTCGATTTTGATGTAGTCTGATTTAAATACACCTATGGTTAGTAGCATGTTTATTAACAGAGGTGGATCTACGGACTGGCAGGGATGGCACAAGCTTTGGAGGACACTTGAAAGGGGCCCCACTGAGCACGATTAGCCAATGCAGTTTCTATCACCAACTGTTTCTATCACTCAGCAAGCAAAACAAATACAAGGCAGACTGATTGTGGAAAGGGGGGAAAGAGACTGGGGAATTGACCTTGAGCACACCATATGTTGGGCAAAAGATGGACAAGTTTGACTTGTAGTTTCATGCAGATCTGATGGTTAAATGATCTGCAGCTGGGTCTTAGATGTTTGGATGGGTCACAGTCTCAACCTCATAGGCTCTATTTCTGTAGATGTGCTTCTATGTTTAGAGCCTAAGAAATTTTGCCTGATTCCACGTGGCAGAGATATTCTCTAATGTATAGTGATAAAAACTTTATTTAACAAGTGTTGCATGTAGTGTGTGGATGCTGAGTTTCTTTTCTGCACAAACACAGCCAGTTATTTCAATGTAATTTGCTGAAAACACTTTCCTTTTGCCATTGCATTTGTTGTCATGTTGAGAAAAATCAGAACCACTTGTCTATACAGGTGTGGGTCTATTTTAGGACACTATTCTGCTCTACTGATTCATCTGTCTGTCTTGATGCAAAAACAAAGCCGTATTTGGTAACTCTGACCTTCTAGTAAGTCCTGAGGACACATAACTTATTCTCCTAATCCTGTTTTCTCAAGACTCTTTTAACTATTAGAGCCCTTTGCATTTCAATATAAATTTTAGAATCTGCAGGCCAATTCTCTTGTTTGTTTTCCATCATTATTAATAAGGTGCTTTCATTTTCATTTTCAAAATAAATCATTTTATTGGGGGCTCTTACAGCTCTAATAATGACCCATACATCAAGTGTATCAAGCACATCTGTACATATGTTTCCATCAACATTTCCAAAACATTTTCTTTCCACTTGAGCCCTTGGTATCAGCTCTTTCTTCCCCTCCCTCCCCAACTCTCCCACCCTAGTGAACCCTTGATAATTTAGAAATTGTTTTTATTTTAATATTTTACACTGTCTGCTGTCTCCCTTCACCCATGTTTCTATGGTTCATCCCCCTGGGCGGTGGGGGGGAGGGTGTTGTACATCAATCATTGCTATCGATTCCTCCTTTTCCCTCCTTCTCTCCCCACCTTCTCCTACCCTAATGGTATAGCTACTCTCATTATTGGTCCTGAGGGGTTTATCTGTCCTGGATACTGTGTGTCGAGAACTCTCATCTGTCCCAGTGTACATGCTCTGGTATGGCCAGATTTGTAAGATAGAACTGAGGTCGTGATGGGGGTGGGAGAGTGGGAAAGTATTAAAAAACTAGAGGAATGTTGTGAGCTGGGTGAACGTTTTACATTTAAAATTCATAAATGCTTTGATTCATCTCTTTTACAACGAAACACCACTCATTCAGCCTTCTCCCTGTGTCTTCTGTGTCTACTGCTCCCTCTCCCTGAACCCTTCAGACCTTTGTCCTCGTGTCATTGTTGTCCCCTTGATCTCAAATGGTTGATTATTCTAAGGTGTGTGTACCTCACTAATGCTATTTGTCCCCTTATAGAAGCTGTCTATTGTTTGGCTGAAAACTTAGAACAGTGAGTTCAGTTCCAGACCTGGTGTCACTAAGGGCCATCATCTCTGGGGTCTATCCAGCCAGTAAATCTATTTGTTTTCATGATTTTGAGTTTTGTTCCATTTTTCATCCTGTCTATCCAGGACCTTCTAAAGTGAAGCTTACAGAGCAATTAGTAGTGGTAGCTGGTACCATCTATTATTTCTGGGCTCAGGGTCATGGATACTGATGTCTCTGTGGTCCATCAGTCCACTGGACTAATTGCTTCCATGTGTCTTCAATTTTCATCACTCTCCCTTCCTCCAGACAGGAAGAGATCAATAATTGGCCCTTAGAATCCTTGGTTTCTAAGACCCTAGTCACTACTCAACAAAAAAGGATGTAGGCTATTGTCTCTATGATCTGTGTAATGTCAAATGACCTTGATATTGAGACTATGGTCCTAAACCCCCAGGCTCAGTGATTCATTCCTTCAAGGTGTTTGGTTAGATCTAAGAAGTTTCCATAACTTTGCTCCTTGTACCTTCCATCACACTCTTATCATCAGATTGGATAATTTCTATTTATCTATCTATAAAGTTCTCAGCATTATGCCAATTGGCTTTTATGTTGTGCATTATTTATTTGAAATATTGTGCATCCAATTAATTTATTTGCTATTTAGTTTTTAAAATACAGTTTCTTATTTTTTCTAGATAACCAATCTGTTCATGTGTTACAGGCACACTTTCCTTTAGACACTGGGCATATGTACAAACGCTGTTTTAAAGTTCTTAATCTTCTAATTCCAAAACCATGAGGTTCATGTCTATTTTTTTAATACTTATATAAGGTTTTTGAGTCTCTGCTTCTTTCCATAATCAGCATTTTTCTTGTTTTCTAGACGTCGTACATGGTAAAATTTATAGAGATGAGATTCTGACGTCTGCTGTTTAGTTCTATCAGATGTTTAACTTGCCGAGAATGAAGCTCCAAACCCTTCCTCTTGGAGGGTGGAAGCATTTCTTTGCCATTCTTTCTGTTTCTCAGCTGTTGTTTTCCGTTGGCTTCCTTGTAGCCTCTCACATACGCGCGCGCGCGCACGCGCACACACACACACACACACACACACACACACACACATTCTAGGAGCCAGGGCACTCTTTTTATGCAGATTTGGGGATTCTACTCTCTGCAGATCCTGGCATTTCAGACACCCCCCCCCACCCACCCATACTCTATGTCCCAGCCAATTTGGGAGCTCTGAAATCCCTGTGTCACCGCACATGTCTGCTTCAGGGTTAGTACCTCCTATCAGCACCTGTATGGGAGAGAGGCTGCAGAGAAAGCCAAAGCAAAATCCACAGCAATCTTGCTTATTCCCTCTAGGGAGCCAGTGGGCAGTATTATGGAGGGAAACTCCAGAACCAGCCTTTCTTCCCTGGTAGCCTGCTCTGGTCTCAGTGGGAAACATAGGGAGGGATTTGAGTGAGAAAGTGAACATCCAGGAAGTAACATTAAGCCCAAAGCAAATAAATAGCTGAGGATATGGGAGGAGGAAGCATTCGTGAGTCATGCTTACAATAAATTTTACCTGTAAGCCTTGGTGGCCAGGTCATCACAGGGAAGCAAGATGCAAAGGCCCCATTGTGGCCATGAGCACAAGAGCAAAGCCCTGTTACACAAAGACTCTTTATCAGGCCTAGGTAGCCAGGGGTGGTGACATGGCTGGGAGTGCCCACATGAACAGAGGAAAAGCACCAAGAACACGGCTGGGGTTTGAGGGCCTGGAATGGAAGGGCCTGTGTCTCAATAGGACAGAAGGGACAGAGGGACTCCGAATTCCAAATCCAGGGTCCAAGAGTGACATCTCCTAGAGGAGTGGTTCTCCACCTTCTGCAGTCCGCAACCCTTTCATACAGTTCCTCATGTGGTGGGGACCCCCAACCCTAAAATTATTTCATTGCTACTTCATCACTGTAATTTTGATAATGTTATGATCATAATGTAAACATCTGATATGCAGGATGTATTTTCGTTGTTACAAATTGAATATAATTAAAGCATAGTGATTAATCACTAAACAATATGTAATTATATATTGTGAAATATTTATTTCTAATGACAAATAAATGAAATTTTGTCATGGTGTAGCATGGGTAACAGTCTTCATGCCGGGTACTCATATATGGGTGTATCTGCATGTGGGCAGACCCACCTGGAGACAAATAGCAGAGCGGTGTCTTGGTTCCTAAGACCATCAAAAATACGTGTTTTCCGATGGTCTTAGGCGACCTCTGTGAGAGGGTCATTCGACCCCTAAGGGGTTGAGACCCACAGATGGAGAATCGCTGTCCTAGAACAAAGCATCTGAGAAAAGTCAGCTTTTCTGGGGGCAGCTTCAAGCACAGGTTGGGAGTGGTGGGCTGCAGGGGGAAGGGTTCTCAGGGAGGATGAGAGGAGGGCCCCTCCCTCGATGACTGCAAAGCAGCAGGTTCTGAGGGTGTGGATCGGAGCCAGGGTTGTGAGGGGAACCTCTGAAAGAGGCCGCCTTACAGTATGTGACAGCCTATCCCAGAGAGAGCGCTCTGCCAGTCAGGAGGAGCCACCAGTGGGCATTGTTGCACTGACTGCAGGTGTCAGGAGGGTCGAGGGCTCTGGGGTTGGGGGCATCCACTGGGTGTGTGCATGGACAGGGGAGCAGGTGGTTGAACACAAAACTAGAGGAGAAGAGTTTCTCCAGGAAGAACATGAAGGCAAAGTGACTGCAGTTGATGAGCTGTGTGTGCAGAAGCTGGGCTGGAGGTTCAGGAGGTAAGCAGTCTCTCATTGGGAAAACAAATCCACCCCTTCCCTCTTGGTCACCAGGGGGCATGCTCTGAAGTGAGTGTCATGTCTCCCCTTGTTTTCCAGAGGGACAGCCAGCCCTCCTGTGTCATGGAGCCTGATGAGACCCCAAAGTCCAACCAGACACTGGTGACAGAGTTCCTGCTACAGGGGTTCTCAGAGCACCCCCAGCTGCGTCTGCCCCTGCTCGGCTGCTTCCTGGTGCTCTACACTGTGGCTGTCTCGGGCAATGCTCTCATCATCACTGTTGTGGGCTGCAGTGCCAGCCTCCACAGCCCCATGTACTTCTTCCTGTCCAACCTGGCCACCATGGACATCATCTGCACCTCCACCATCCTGCCCAAGGTGCTGGCGGGCCTGGCCACGCAGGAAAACACCATCTCCTACTCAGGCTGCATGTTCCAGCTCTTCTTCCTCCTCTGGTCCGCATCTTCAGAGTTGCTGCTACTCGCAGTCATGGCCTTCGACCGCTACGTGGCCATCTGCCGTCCACTGCACTACGCCACCATCATGAGCCCACGGGTGTGTGTGGCAATGGCCATGGGTGTCTGGGGCATTTGTGCCATGAATGCTTCAGTCCACACTGGCCTGATGGCAAAACTGACCTTCTGTGGCCCCAAGATCATCACACATTTCTTCTGTGAGATCCCACCACTGCTGCTGCTCTCCTGCAGCCCCACGCCAGTGAACAGCATCATGACGGTCGTGGCTGACGCCTTCTATGGCTTCATCAACTTCCTGCTCACGCTGGCCTCCTACGGTCGCATCGTGGCCAGCATCCTGCGTATCCGCTCGGCCGAGGGCAAGCGCCGCGCCTTCTCCACCTGCTCCTCGCACCTCATCGCTGTTTCTGTGACCTACACAGCTGTGTTTTGTGCCTACATCAGCCCAGCGTCCAGCTACAGCCCCGAGAGGAGCAAAGTGGCTGGGGTGCTGTATACTGCACTGAGCCCCACCCTGAACCCGCTCATCTACACGCTGCGGAACTCGGAGGTCCAGCGTGCCCTGGCCAAGCTCCTGCCTTTTGGCCGAAGGTGACCCTACAGCCCAAGCCATTCTCCTGCCCGTCTCCTGCTGATGGCCCTCATGAACCTCCAAAGGAGCTCTTTCAGCCACAATTCATGAGAGCAAGTCTTTAGACAGCCTGAGTTCCAGACCTCTCTCTGAGAAATATAAACATGTCCTGCTGTCTTGGGAGAGGAACTGACAAAAAGAAACTGGAAAAACAAGAGCAGTAGATTCTGTGCCCCTCAGCATGATGCGCGAGGTACGAACTGCTCTGCTCTGGAAGATAGTTGTGATCTGATCCCCTTCCCCCAAAGCTGAGTAGCAAAGCTCATTGTCTGCTGGCTGGAAAGGGGAGTTTGGGATCTGCTGTGCACTGGCTCCTAGAATCTGGTTAGAGCTGTTGGGGATTGGATTGTGGTAGCACTTCCCTGGAGCACCAGAAACACTGAGTGACCCGAGTGAGTGCAGAATCAAGAGGACACTTAGTAGGGCAGACAGTCAGCTCAGCTGTGAGGGAGGATTTCTCTGTAGGCTCAGGGCTTGAAGTGCTAACACCTGCATGCTTGCAAGCCCATGGACACATAATAATTCGGCCCAAAATTGTCACACAGGCCCCACAGGATAGATCTGGTGAACATCGCACTGCCTCATCATGCTGGTTTGGTTAATCATCTGCAATGTTAGTATATATATTGCCAAAATGAGCTCTGGTTAATCATTCCCAAGGTCCTCCTGGTCACTTGGAAACCAGTCAAAACCAGAACTTTGATAGAGGTAATATTTACTTGTTTGCTGCTCCTGATGAGGGTAGGCTCATACTGAATTGCCTGGCATCCTTTGACAACCTAGGTTCCACAACTGGCGTATGGAGATTACTTTGTATTTAGAGAGAAATATATATAAAAAAACAAATTAACAAGCAATAGCACTATGTCTCAAAGCAGCAAACTCTGCACCTTTGTGGATCTAGGAGAAAACAACTCAGTTAGCACAGCACAGAGGTATGGTTCTAGAGTAGTTCCTGGAGGAGGAAAGGACCATGGCTCCTCCCACGAGAGTGATTACGGTGCTGGTCTCCAGGCACTTTAAAAAGCCGGAGAAAAAATTACATGGAAAAGGAGGGGAGAAATAAACCAGATGACAAAATTCAAGAAGTTAGGAATGCTCCAAAATACGATTCTGCTAAAATTAAATAAAACTAGAAAGAATTCAACTCCAACTAGAAATACAAAGGACAAACACCGAAAGATTAGAACTGGATAACATCATGAAAGAACAAAACAGCATGATCGCAACAATGGAGACAAGAATTGGTGACCTCACTACATCGGAAGAACTGGAGGAAATTATCCTAAGTAAAGTAAGCCAAGCACAAAAGGACAAGTACAATATGAGTCCACTGAGGTAAGCTTAAAAAGTGCAAAAGTATCAGAGGGAAAATGGTACTGTATACAAACATTTCTGGCATGAGGTCCAGGTAGTATGGCAGGGGTCAGACCAAATCCAGGGATACATATGGTAGCCAACTAAAAAGGAAGAGGAGAAAAGAAAAAAGAAAAAGAAATGGGTAGTGGGGAACAGGGCACTAACCCACCCAAGGGGAGGGTATTGTTTATATCTCCTCAGGGAAAGAGAGACCAGACTTCAACCTGGTGCTCCAAGATGTGAATGCAACATACCAGCATGAAGCAGGGAACCAGTAGAGAGGTCTGAGAGGCCGGCTCCAATCCCAGCTATGTGGACAGCTGCCCCTCCCCCCAGAAGAAGTACTTCAGAGGACAGTACTGAAGCTACAAGCTCATGGAGAGTGTCATGTTTGATCAGAGCACACGGGAGCAGATAGATGAAGGGGGAGGAAGAGAGAGTGGAGCACATCCTGGCACACCAAGCCTTGAGGACGATATCCCTGCTTAGAGCAGCCAATGCACAGAGAG
>NW_022103968.1:119420-123953 GCF_000313985.2 Echinops telfairi | reverse complement strand
TTCCTGTCTCCAGTTCGAGACTACAATTCCCGGCAGCCACTGGGCTCCAAGGGCGGCCCTCTTGCCTGGGGGCGGAGCGTGGGGCGAGCGTAGGGGCGGGCGTTCGCCCTCGTGTCCGGGAGTGTAGCGCACGGCGGGGACGGAGAGTCGCTGGTGGTCCTGTGACTCGGGGCCCGGCCTTTCGTTCTCCGCAGAGATGCCGAAAACCAAGTCGGGCGCGAGCGGCCGGCGCCGCGAGCGGCAGGAACAGCGCCGGGAACTGAAGAGCGCCGGAGGACTCATGTTCAACAAGGGGATTGGGCAGCACATTTTGAAAAATCCTCTCATTGTTAACAGCATTATCGACAAGGCTGCCTTGAGACCGACCGATGTTGTCCTGGAAGTTGGACCTGGAACTGGCAACATGACTGTAAAGTTGCTAGAAAAGGCAAAAAAGGTAGTTGCCTGTGAACTTGACCCCAGGCTAGTAGCTGAGCTTCACAAAAGAGTGCAGGGCACTCCCATAGCCAGCAAACTTCAAGTCCTGGTGGGTGATGTGTTGAAAGCAGACTTGCCGTTCTTTGATGCCTGTGTGGCAAATTTGCCTTATCAGATATCGTCTCCTTTTGTCTTCAAGCTGTTGCTGCACAGGCCTTTCTTTAGATGTGCGATACTCATGTTTCAAAGGGAATTTGCGCTCCGGCTGGTTGCAAAACCTGGAGATAAGCTGTACTGCAGACTGTCCATCAATACACAGCTGTTAGCACGGGTAGACCATCTAATGAAAGTTGGGAAAAACAACTTCAGACCACCACCCAAGGTAGAATCTAGTGTCGTAAGGATAGAACCTAAGAATCCGCCACCGCCTATCAATTTTCAGGAATGGGATGGGCTTGTAAGAATCACCTTCGTTAGGAAAAACAAGACCCTGTCTGCTGCATTTAAGTCAAGTGCTGTACAACAGCTGCTGGAGAAAAACTACAGAATCCACTGTTCGATCCATAACGCTATAATACCAGAGGATTTCAGCATAGCAGATAAAATACAGCAAGTCCTAACCAACACAGGCTTTAGTGACAAACGGGCCCGTTCCATGGACATAGATGACTTCATTAGATTGCTACATGGATTCAATGCCGAAGGCATCCATTTTTCTTAGGTTTCTGAAAAGCAGAACTTTGCAAGGTCAAGGAAAAACAAACTGCATATATATATTTTTAATAGTTTAAGGTGAACTATGTTTTGTATCACTGAAACAGCATTTGCTTGACTGATTTTAAATGCTTCCACCATTTATTACTCTGGGTTTTTTAATGCAAATTAACAAATGCATGATGCAGCAGTTACACAAGCCCTATGGAAGATGAGTGGTGCACACCTACCGTTACACGGAGAATGCTGTGGCAGTAAGTGCGCCCCCTACAGCTTTATAGCCTTAGAAACCCTATGGGGCAATTCCACTCTGATTTAGTGTCACAATTGACCTTGACACTGCTAGGTCCTGTCTTGATACTGGAAGTTAATTCCAAGTACCCGGTGTTGCAGACACGCACAACTTTACAAACTGCTCATTTCTAACAGTTTATTGTATAAAGATGTTACTCTTCTATTTACTGCCCATTATATGTATTGCTGTGAGAACTGCCCTCAAGCTTAACTTGTCACATTTTCCTCATACCGCTTTTTGTCATTCACATGGACAATAAAACCATGGTTCTTTAAAAAAAAAAAAATCTAAAATCAATGGCAAGGCTCATGTATAAGGTCGCCAGATGTCCCACTTTTGGCGGGACAGTCCCGATTTTTGGCGTTTTACAAAAGGTCTCGATTTTTTGAAAGAATGCACGACAAGCTAGGGAACGGTCTATTTGTTCCATATAGACCAAATTTTTAATCAAGAACACCTCCCCACCCCCGTCAATGGCGTCCCACTTTAAATCTGGTCACCTTACATGTAAGAGACCTGGTAGGGCTTGATCAAGGGCAATGTAACCTACAGGAATTACTGAAACCCAAATGAAGGCTGAGCATGCTAGTGGGACAAGAGGAAAGTAAAAGGAAATAGAGGAAAGAACTAGGAGGCAAAGCGCATTTATAGCAGTCTAAATGCAGGCATGTACATATGTAAATATACTTATATTTGATGATGGGGGAATAGATCTATGTGCATATATTTATATGTTAAGTATTAAGGTAGCAGATGGACATTGGGCCTCCACTCAATGCAAGAACACTTTGTTCTATTAAATTGGCATTCCATGATGCTCACCTTCCTGACACAATTGCTGAAGACAAATGTGAGCATAAGCAAACGTGGTGAAGAAAGCTGATGGTGCCTGGGTATCAAAAGATACAGCATCTGAGGTCTTAAAGGCTTGAAGGCAAACAAGCGGCCATCTAGTTCAAAAGCAACAAAGCCCACATGGAGGAAGCACACCAGCCTGTGTGATCATGAGGTGTCGAAGGGATTGTTATCAGGCATCAAAGAACAAAACACCATATAATTTTGAATGAGGGGGAGTGCAGATTGGGGACGCAAAGTCCATCTGCAGGAAACTGGACATCCCCTTATAGAAGGGTCATAGGGAGGAGATGAGCCAGTCAGGGTGCAATGTAACAACGATGAAATATACAACTTTCCTCTAGTTCCTAAATGCTCCCCCCTCCATCACTATCATGATCCCAATGCTACTTTACAAATATGGCTGGACCAGAGGATGTACACTGGTACAGATAGGAAATGGAAACAAGAAATCCAGGACAGATCATCCCTTCAGGACCAGTGGTGAGAGTGGCGATACCAGGGGGGTGGAGGGAAGGTGGTGTAGAAAGGGGAAACTGATTACAAGGATCTACATATGACCTCCTCCCTGGGGGATGGACAACAGAAAGTGGGTGAAGGGAGACATCAGACAGTGTAAGGCATGATAAAAGAATAATAATTTATAAATTATCAAGGGCTCATGAGGGAGGGGATGGCAGAGATGAAGGGGATAAAATGAGGAACTGATACCTGGGGCTCAGGTGGAAAGCAAATGTTTTGAGAATGATGATGGCAACAAATGTACAAATGTGCTTGACACAATGGATATATGTATGGATTGTGATAAGCATTGTACAAGCCCCCAATAAAATGATTTTAAAAAAAGAATTGGTGATCTTGATTATGAATATCTCAAGACCAAAATTCAAGAAGATAAGAATATAAAAATGACCAGAAAAGCTTAAGAAACAACCCATGCCTGATAAATATCCCAGCACAGAAAGAACAAATGTTAACTACAGAGAAAATAGTTGATGAGGTACTGAAATTCCCTACTATCATGACAACATAAAATAACTATTCAGGAAGTCCAAAGACCTCTGAACAGAATAGATCCCAAAGGAAATCACCACACCACATAATAATCAAACTCTCCAATATTAAAGAGATGTAAACAATCCTGAGAGCAGCACTGCAAAAAAGCACAATCATATATAAAGGATAACCAATTAGAATACGTTCAGATTTTTCTATTAAAACCAGGTAGAAATTCAAGCATGAAGGCAATGCAATGATATATTCAAAATTCTAAAAACAATACTGCTAACCAAGAATCTTACATCCAGAAAAATTATCCCTAAAATATAAGGGAGAAAGAAACATAATTTACACATAAGGAAGAACTAGAGGAATTAACAAAAATGTGACCACTGTTACAAAGAATACTAAAAAGAATTCTATGGGTACAGAATCTGTAACAACAGAAAGCAACTTAAAAATACCAGCAGAAATTATTATGAAGTAAGCATACTACTCAAGTAATGCTCAAAGTGAAACAGAACTAAATGAATTAAAACAAGAAATGATAACTAACATTCCACAATGAAGAAAAATAACAATAAAGCAGAGAAAACATAGTAGAGAGTGAATACTTAAATGGAGAAGATATTGAACTGTTCACAAAATACAACAAATGCTTGAATTTGAAAAGAAAATCACAAAAAGCAAACAACCTCAAAGAAAAAATTAAAACCTCAGCAAAACAAACAAGATGACAATCATATAAGTTAAAAAAAAATGAGGAGCTGATACCAAGGGATCAAGTAGAAAGAAAATATTTGAAAATGATGATGGCAACAAATGTAAAAATGTGTTTGACACAACGGATATATGTATGGATTGTGATAAGAGCTGTATAAGCACCCAATGAAAGGATTTAAAAAAAGAAATCATAAGCTCTACAAGCAATAAGATAAAAATTAAAAAGGGAAAGAGGTTTTGTAGGTAAGACAAACAACAAATAAAAGGAACACACTACAAAAAAAGATCATGAACATTGAAACCAGTAAAACACTGAAAAACGTACAACAAAGTGATGCCATAAAACACATATTTATCAAAAAAACACAATGTAAATGGACTGATTACCAATTAAGAGAAAAGACTAACAAAATGGGCTTTAAAAAATGAACTTTTAATCATATCATTGTGAATGAGGGGAGTGCGGAGTGGGGACCCAAAGCCCATCTGTAGGAAACTGGACATCCCCTTATGGAAGGGTCGCAGGGAGG
>NW_022103968.1:114366-118653 GCF_000313985.2 Echinops telfairi | reverse complement strand
TAAATTATTACTATTTTTTCATGTCTTACACTGACCAATGTCTCCCTTCACCCCTTTTTCTGTTGTTCATCCCCCTGGGGGTCATTATATGTAGATGGTTGTGATCGGTTTCCCCTTTCACCCCCACCTTACCTTTACACTCCTGGTATCACTACTCTCATTATTGGTCCTGAGGGGTTGAACTGTTTTGGATTCCCTGTGTTTCCAGTTCTTATCTGTACATTCTCTGGTCTAGTCGGACTTATAAGGCAGAATTGGGGTCATGATAGTGGGGGTAAAGAAGCATTAAAGAACTAGAGGAAAGTTGTATTTTTCATTGGTGCTATACTGCACCCTGACTGGTTTGTCTCTTCCTTGTGACCCTTCTGTAGGGGGATGTCCACTTATCTGCAGATGGGTTTTGGGTCTCCACTGCACATTACCCCTCATTTACGTTGATATAATTTTTGTTCTGGGTCTTTGATGCCTGATACCTGATCCCATTGACACCTCATGACACACAGGCTGGTGTGCATCTTCCATGTGGACTTTGTTGCTTCTCAACTAGGTGGCTGCTTGTTTGTCTTCAAGCCTTTAAGACCCCAGACACTATATCTTTTGGTAGCCAAGCACCATCTGCTTTCTCCACCATATTTGTTTATGCACCCATTTTGTCTTCAGTGATCATGTCGGGAAGGTGAACATCATGGAATGCCAGGTTATTAGAACGAAGTGTTCTTGTGTTGAAGGAGTACTTGAGTAGCGGCCCAATGTCCATCTGTTACCTTAATACTTAACATATAAATATATTCACATAGACATATTCCCCTGTTGTTATATATAAATATATTTACATATGTACATATCTGTATTTCGACCTATATAAATGTCCTTTGCCTCCTAGTTATTTTCTCTATTTGCTTTAACTTTCTGCTGGTCCCACTATCATGTTTGGCCTTCATTTGGGTTTCAGTAATTCATTTCGATCACATTGCCTTCTAACAAGCCCTACCAGGCATCCTATGCCATCCTTGCCACCTATTTTAGATCACTTGTTGTTCCTTTGTCCCTGGGTTTGTCAAGACCCACTTTCTTTCCCCTGTCTCCCCGAAAACCGTTCATCTTGTTGTTTTCTCTTCTTGGTTGTTTATTCTGCCTGTCTTATCTAGATAGACATGCAGAGACAAAAATAAGCACAAAAACAAGACAGAGCAAAACAAAACAACGAAAGAAAACAAACAGAACAACAACCAAAAACCATCGACAAAAAAAAGCCTACAAACACAGTTCCAGGTCTGTTTGTTGAACTTAACGAGTGTTATCCATTTGAGTATGATAAGGTGCCACACCCTGGTCTAATCGTCTTTTTTTGGTATTCCCTGAGGACTTCATTGCTTTGCTCCCCTTGTTGCACTGTTGCACACCCTTAACGTTTTGCTCCTGTGTGGTGGGGTCAGATGGGGCACAATTCTCGCACTGTGCCTCAAGTGTTGTCCTTCGAGCAATGGGTTAATGAGGAATGTTTTGTCTTACAGTGGGGCCAGCCCTATTGTGTTCTCTGTGCACTGGCTGCTCTAAGCAGGAATATCATCCTCAGGGATTGGTAGGCAAGGAAGTGTTCCACTCTTTCTCCTTCCCTCTTCGTTTGCTCCCATGTGCTCTGATCAGAGGCGTCTCTCTTCCTGAGCTGTAGCTTCAGTGCTGTCCTCTGAAGTGAATTCTTCTGGGGGCAGGGAGAGCTGTCCACATAGTTGGGATTAGGGCCTGGTCCTGCAGACCTCTCTTTTGGTTCCCTACTTCATGCCTGTATGTTGCATTCACGTCTTGGTGCACCAGGATGAAATCTGGTCCCTCTCTCCCTCTCCTGTGGGGATAGGAACAACACCCTCCCATTGGGTACATTAATGCCCTTTTCCGATGCGATCCATGTCTTTTTTTCTTTTTTCTTTCTTTTCCATCCTTTTCAGTTGGCTGCCACACGTATCCCTGGATTGAGTCTGGCCCCTGCTGTGCTACTTGAACCTTGCCTCAGGAATGTATGTATCCAGTAGCGTTTCCCTATTTCCCTTTTGCACTTTTAAGCTTACCTCAGTGGGCTCATGTTATACTTATCCTTTTGTGCTTGGCTTACTTTGCTTAGCATAATTTCCTCCAATTCTTCCCATGCAGCCATGTGCTTCATGCGTTCATCACTGCTTTTTAGAGATGCATAGTATTCCATCGTATGTATGTACCACCGTTTTTTAATCCATTCATCCCTTGATTGAAATTTGGGTGGTTTCCAACTCCTTGAGATTGTGAACTGTGCCACAATGAGCATTGGAGCACAGATGTCTGGTCGTGGTTTGTTTCTTGCCTCTTCTGGGTATATACCCAGTAGGGGGATCGCTGAGTCATATGGTAGTTCGATTTCCATAGTTAGATATCGCCAAATCGGTTTCCTTAGTGGCTGCACATACCTACAGGTCCACCAGCAGTGGACGAGAGTTCCTATCTCATCACAGCCCTTCAAACACTTGTTACCTTCTGATTTTTAAAAACATTGGGCTATCTTTGAGGGTGTTAGGTTGTCTCTTAGTTGTTTTAATTTGCATTACTCTTATGGCTAATGATCGGGAACATTTCCTCATATGTTGATTGGCCATTCATATTTCTACCCCTGTGAAACTTCTGTTCAGGTCCTTTGCCCACCTCCTTAATGGGAAGTTAGCTTTTTCTTATTGGAAGCTAGCAGAGTACTGTAGATTTTAGTAATAAGGCCTTTGTCTGATGTGTCATTGCTAAAGATATCTTCTCGGTCCTGGGGCTCTCTTATTACTTCCTTGGTGAATTCTTTCGATGTACACAGGTGTTTCAGCTTCAGTGTATCCTACTTGTCAATTTGTGACTCCTCTTTATTTGTGTCCGTCCCTATTTATCGTAGCCTTTGTGTTCCCTGCGCCCATGTTTTCAGGTTTGTCCTAATTGACTAAAATTGATGGCCCTAATCGTTTGGGGTTTTACTTCAAGGTCTGTGATCCACCTTGAGTTTATTCTTGTGCATGGAGTGAGGTAAGGGTCTTGCTTCATTTTTCTGCAAGTAGATATCCATTTTTGTCCAGTACCACTTATTGAAGAGGGCATCCACTTCCCATTTGATATTTTTGTGGCCCTTTTCAAAAATCAGCTGTCTGTATGCTGATTTTTTAAAAATTTCTGGATTTTCAGTTCTTTTCCATTGATCTGAGTATCTGTCATTATATCAATACCATGCTGTTCTGACCACTGTGGTTGTATAATAGGTGAGTCAGTTAAAGCAAGCCCTTCCACTCTGTTCTTCTTTTTGAGAAGTTCTCTGCTAATTCTGGGCTTCTTCCCTCTTCATATGAGGATGGTAATCAGTTTTTCCAATTCTTTGAAGAAAGATTATCGTATTTATATTGGGAAAGCATTACACTTATATGATGCCTTGGGCAGAACTGACATTTTTACTTTATTGAGACTTCTGATCCACGAGCATGGGCTATTCTTCCATTTGTTGAGGTCACTCTTAGTAATAGTGTTCTGTAGTTTTTCTTGTAGAAATCTTTTGGTTTCTTTTTAGTCAGGTATATCCCTAGATATTTCAGTTTGTGCTTGGCTGTTGTGAAAGGTACTGCCATTTTGACCCCCGCTTTCCATGGTCTTGTCCATGGTCTGTTTATAGCAATCTGATAGACTTCTGCTTGTTGATCTTGTATCCTGCCACTCTTTCATATTCTTCTATTGCTTCAAGTACTCCCCTTGTGTAGCTTTTGGGATTCTTCATATATAAAATCATATCATCTGTGAATAAAGATAGTTTCACCTCTTCCCTCCCCAGATGAATATCTTTGATGTCTTTTCTTTGCCGTATGTTAGCTAGAACCTCCAGTACAATGGTAAATAAAAGTGGACCCCTTTTTCAGTGGGAGTTTTTCCTATGGACTACCATGTTAACTGTTGGTTTTTCATATACAGCTTGTATTATATTGAGGAATTTCACTTCCATTCCTAGCTTCTTTAGTGTCTTAAATAGGAATTAGAGTTGGATGCTGTCAAATGCTTTTTCTGCATTTATCAATATTATTTGGTTCTTATCCTTCTTCCTGTCAATGTGGCGATTGATACTACTGGTCTTTCTTGTGTTGAACCATCGCTGCATCCCTGGTACGAATCCCATTTGGTCATGGTGAATTATTTGTTTGATGTACTTTTGTATTCTATTGCCCAGTATTTTTTAAAAGGATTTTTGCATTGATGTTCATTAGGGATTTTATTAGTTTAGGTACTTTAGAGAAACAAATCCTC
>NW_022103968.1:106860-113226 GCF_000313985.2 Echinops telfairi | reverse complement strand
ACAGGCTCCCTTTAACATTCAGTCCCAGAGAGGAGTTTTCTTCATGGTTCCAGATTTTTTCCAGCTTCTGACAAAGACTACTGGTCCCTGAGAACGCCAAAGAACTGGGTGGGGCAGATATTTTCAAAGCTTTCTTTGCAGGCATGGCCAAACCCATGTAAAGATAAAATTTTAATGGCTCAAAGTAAGTGGGCTTTCAAGCTTTCTATTTTCATACTTTCCATATTTCCCCCATAAAACAACCGAGTAAATAGTGTGGCTTTATCTGACCTCTGGCTAGACAAGAAAAACTAGCACAAGGGAGAGGTCAAACAAGTATCTGCTCTCCATATGAAGATTTGTTTCTCCAGTACCCTACTCCCACTGAGGTTGTTGGGGCTGATTGCTGGACCAGTGAGGATAGTGCTGCACTGGATGATCTCATAGGACGCTGTGGTGGTATGGCCCAAGGAGGCTTGGGTGCCTCAGAGGGTGTGTGGAGTGCCTACTGCAATGGGAGTGCCACAGAGGGCAGGTGGATGTGCCTGATTTTGTGTAGAGCACCGTGGATGGTGGGAGGAATTGCCCTAGCCAGCTAGATTGCTGCGTAGGTCGGGCAGAGGTTCCTGAAGCAGCGTGGAGTGCTGGAGAGGTTGGCAGAGCTGCCTTAGGCCTGATGAAGCACGATGGCAGGTGGGAGGAAGTCCCTCAGATGCATGGCATCATGTGGGACAGGCAGGGGCTACCCCAGTCACATGGAGCACCATGGAAGGTGGGCAGAGGTTCCCCCCAGCAAAGTGTTGGTGGGAGTTCCTTAGCCACTTAAAGAGCCTTGGAGGGTAGGCTTGAGTTCCCATGCGGCAGAAGGTGGGTTGGATTTCCCCAGCCTGTGTTATGATACAGAGTGCAGGAGCTCCCCCCAGCTGGCTGGTGGGCTGGTGTAATTGCCCTAGGTGAAGGGGGATTGCCTGGAGGCTGGCAGTGACATATGAGAGGAAAGAGAAAAAAACTGAGTCTGCTGAGACTGTAGGGGGAAAGAGGGAAGAGAGAGAAACAAAAGTAAAGATTTGCCTGAGTCCTGATCACCTGCCTGACTGTGGGGCTGGAGCGGGTTAAACCCTACCCAGAGGTGGTGGCAAGCTGTGGCTGTATTGAAGCAAAACCCTTGGGCTGGCCAAAGGAGACCGGCTCTGGCCGAGACTGGTGGGGCTTCGCTAGCCTCCACAGTGGTAAGCCCAAAGACCACAGCTCCTCAAAACTTAGTGGATGTGTGTCTACTTATCTTTATTATGCTCCTCCTGTGACCCGGTAGAGTGGAATTTCCCTCTCATTTGATTTCCCGTGCTGATTTCTGTGGAGTTCCTCTGGTATGTATTATTCGGTTGCCATCTTGCTGGACATCTCAAAAAAGTGAACCTTTAATATGCTGCTTACAAGAAATACACATTATATATAAAAACAAACATAGGCTAAAAATTAAACGATGGGGGAAAGATCAAGCTCATGGCATTCAAAATAAAGCTGGAGTAGCAATATTAATCTTAGACAAACTAAATATCACAGTAAATGACATATTGAGAGACAAAGAAGGTCATTATATAAGTATGAAAGATTTAATTGAGCAATAAACCATAACCATAATTAATACATGTATATACACACCAAATGAAAGACCATAAAAATATATTAATCAAATTCTTACAGGAATGAAGAGAAAAAGACATCATAATACATAAATATTAGGAGATATTAATACATCTCTTTCCATTAAAGATTAATCAACCAGAAAGAATATCAACAAAGTAATAGAAAGAGTAAGCAACATAATCAAATTGCTCTTTTAGCTATATAAAGAACACTTTACCCAACAAAAAGTCATTTCATTTCTTTTTCTATTGCTCATGGCAGCTACTCCAGAATACATCACACTTTAGACCATAAAGTAAGCATCAATACATACAAAAACATTGAGCTTCTACAAACCATCTTTTCAGATCACAATGCCATAAAATTAGAAACCAACTACAGAATGATCAACTCCAAAAAGTCAAATACATGGAAACTGGACAATACTTTACTTTTCAAAACATTGAGTAATTGAAGAAATAAAGAACACAGTCAAAATATTCCTTGAAACAAATGAGAACAAACATACAACACGTTAAATCATGGAACACTGCAAAAGCAGTTATCAGAGGGCAGTTTATATCAATAACTGCACACATTAAAAGGACAGAAAGTAGTACCTAAACACCCTCCCACATTAACTCAAACAATTGGAAAAAGACCAGTAAAACAAACTCCCAGATACTAGAAGAAAAGAAATAATAATGACCGAGAAAGAAAGAAAGAAATGAGTCAGAAAGCCTTTAAAATAGTATAATTACAAGAAATTGGTTCTCTGAGATTAACAAAATCTACAAACCACTGGCAAACCCAACAAAGGAAAAGAATAAGAAAAAGCAAATTCTATGAGTAAGAAATGAAATGGATGACTTTAAAACAGAACCAAATGAGATAAAACATAGTCACGCAGTATTATGAAAATTGTATTCCAGAAAAAATTGGAAATCTAGAAGATATGGATAAATTTCTAGAAAGGCATTATTTACCTAAATCATCACAGACTGATGTCGAAAACGTCAACAAGCCTGTAACATGAGAAGAAATAGAGCTATCATAAAAAACAAACAACAAACAAACAAAAAACTCGACATAAAAATGTCTGGGACCAGATGTTTCCATTGGGGACTGCTACAAACAAACATTCAGAGAAGAGTTAATACTAAGTTTACATGAACTATCAAAATACACAAGTGGAAATATTCTACCAAACACATTTTACGGAGCAGCTACAACTGTGATAAGCAAGCCAGGCTGAGGCATCACCAGAATTGAAATTTAGACACATGTATTTTATGGGCATAAATGTCAAAATTTTACATAAAATCCTTGCCAACAAAATTCATCAAAGCATAAAAAAATGCACCATCAAGTGAGATTCATACTAAATACGCAAGAATGGTTTAAAATAAAAATAATATAGTTCACCACATAAATAAAATAAAGAAAACAATATGATTATATCAATCAATGAAGAAAAGGCATTTGATAAAATTCAATACCCATTTTTATAAAAACACTCAATAAAACAGGAATAAAAGGGAAATTCCTCAATGTAATAAAAACTTATAAGTGAAATCAACCACCAATATCTCACTTAATGGAGAGAAATGGAAAACATTCTCCATCCATTTATTTATTTATCTATCTATTTATTTATTTAAAATAATTTTATTGAGGACTCTCACAATTCTTATAACAATCCATAATCAATTGTATCAAGCATATTTGTACATATGTTGCCATTATTATTTATAAACATTTACTTTCTATTTGAGCCCTTGCTGTCAACTCCTCCTTTTTTCCCTCCCTCTGCTCTTTCCCTTCCTTGTGGCCCCTTGATAAATTATAAGTTATTATTATTTTCATAGCTTAACACTGGCTGCTGTCTCCCTTCCCCCATGGTTTCTCTTGTTTGTCCCCCCTCCCCCCCCCCCCCCCCCCCCCCCGGTGGTGTGGTTATGTGTCATTCATTACGATCGGTTCCCCCTTCCTCCCCTCCTCTACTCACCTTCCCCCAACCCTCCTGGTATCGTTACTCCTCTTTCTGTTCCTGAAGGGTTTATCTGATCTGGATTCCATGTGTCATGAGCTCTTATCTGTATCAGTGTACATGCGCCAGTCTAGCCCAAAGTGAAAGGCAGGACTGGAGTCATGATAGTGTGTGTGTGTGTGTATGTGTGTGTAAGCCTCAAGAAACCAGATGAATATTGTGTGTTTCATCAGTCTATACTGCATCCTGGTTGACTCATCTCTTCCCTTCCTGTGACCATTTTGTGAGGGGATGTCCCATTGTCTACAGATGGATTTGGAGTCTCTGCTCTAGCCCCACTCTTTCTCAGCAATGTTTTGTTAGTTTGTTTGCTTGTTTGTTTGTTTTGGGGTCTTCTCAGGCCTGTTATCTGACCCCATCAACACTTCATGATTGCACAGGCTTGCGTGCTTCTTCTGTGTGGGCTGGTTACTTCTCTGCTAGATGACCACTTATTTAACTTCAAGCCTTTAAGACCCCAAACACTATATCTTTTGATAACTTGGCACCATCAGTTTTCTTCACCACTTTTGCTTGTGCAACCATTTTGTCTTCAGTGATTGTGCTGGGAAGGGTGAGCATCACAGAATGCCAAGTTTTTAGAACAAAGTATTCTTGTGTTGAGGGAGGGATTGAGAAGAGACCCAAAGTCTGTCCAATTACTCAATATATTGCCATATAAACATATGTACATAGGTCAATGCCTCTATCTTTATGAATTAATATATTTTCATATGTAAACCCCTATCTTTATACTTCCATCCATAGCTCAGATTCCTAGATCTTCCTCTATTTCATTTTACCTTCTTCCTGTCCTACCATCACATTCACCCTTCTTCTGCTTCTTAGTAATTCCTCTCAGCTAGATTGCTGTTGCTCCAACACCCCCCAGGAATTCTACGTCCTCCTCATTGTTGATTTTAATTCCCTAGTTGTTCCCCTGCCTATGATGTTTTTTGGACGTTGTTCCCCTGTTTATGACTGTTGGTCCCATTTATTTCTCCTAGGCTTGCTTCCCATGCCTATCTTATATAGGTAGGCAACTTAACAATAATGGGGACAAAACAAAAGATTAAATTAAAAGAGAAAATAAATAACTAGCAAAAAAAACCCCAAACCCTGAAAAAGCATACATAATTTCAGATCTGTTCTTTATGATTATCTTACCACTGGTCCTAGGGGGGTTCCAGGAACTGTCCCTCCTAGCCTGAAGTCTATTTTGGGGACTCCTCGGGGGCTTTGTGGCTTTGCTTTGTTCCCGTTGCTGCTCCCTTTTGTTCCCTTTTTGGTTCCCCCCACTGTGGATTGTTCAGATCATACTAACTCCCCACTGTGTGTCCCCAGTATTGTCTTCTGTCGTGGTATCCTCCAGCAAGGTGACATTACGTCTCCAATTGTTGTCAGCCCTACAGTCCACTCTGTGCCTTAGCAACTCCATGCAGTGACATTGTGCTCAGTGCTTGGTGTGATGGCCGATATGAGGTCTAGACCTTTACGCTCTCCTTTTCCTTCTTGATTTGCTTCCATGTGGGCGTGGCAGGCCCACACATCTCTCCAACCAGCAGACTTTCATCGGGGCTGGTCCTGAAGTCCACTCATCATTCTCCCTTTACACAAGGCTGCCCTTTGTCACCACTTTTATTTTATACAGCCCTTGAAATGTTAGTTCGAGCTATTACACAACAAAAGACATCAAAGGCATCCACATAGGCACAGGAGAAACAAAACCCCATGTGTTTGTAGGCGACATAACCCTACATCGAGAAAACCGCAGAGGTTCAAATAAAAAATTGCTGAAACAAATTGAAAAATTTAGGAGTATAGCAGGCTATACGATCAACATAAAAATCAGTTTGATTCTCATATATTAAAGATGATGATAACAAAAAAGATACTAAGAGAACAATACCATTTAAAAATACTACACAAAAGATTTACTCAAGGATAACTACAAACCTTTCCTACAAGAAACCCAAAGAAAAGAAGGAGGACCTGATTCCAAGGGCCCAAGTGGAAAGCAAATGTTTTGAGAATGATGGGGTCAACAAATGTACAAATGTGCTTGACACATGGATGTATGTATGGACTGTGATAAGAGTTGTACGAGCCCCCAATAAAATGATTTAAATCATAAAAAAAGAAACTGATTGTGGTAGCAATTGTACAATACTGTTTGATGTGATTGAACTATAGAGTGATATGATATCTGCACTAGCTCCCAATAAAATGATTTTTTGGAAAAAAAAAAGAAACCCAAAGAAATGTACACAAATGGAACAAGCTACCATGTTCCTAGATAGGTAGAAAATATTGTGAAGATGTCAATATTACCAAAGAACACTATACAAATTCAAAGCAATCCTGATACAAATCCCACTACAATTATTTAAAGAGATAGAAAAAATAACGATCAATTTTATATGGCAAAAAAAATATTCAGAACAAGTAAAAGACTATTAAAAAAAACAAAATAGGTGGACTTTTATTCACAGACTTTAAAACCTAATATATTAACCATGGTAATCAAAACAGCCCGGTACTAGTACAATGATAGAGATGAAGACCAATGGATTAGAACTGAGAACCAAGAAATACAACCAAGTACTTATTGACACCTAACCTTTGATAAAGTTCTAAAGTACATTAAGTGTGGCAGAGATAGTCTTTTCAAGAAATGGTGCTGGCCTGATCTGACCCCGCCATGCCGAGGCAAGGCACTGGGGGGGCAGGGG
>NW_022103968.1:103834-105022 GCF_000313985.2 Echinops telfairi | reverse complement strand
AAAAGAAATGGTGCTGGAAAAACTGGATCCTAACCTGAAAAAGAATGAAACAGGACCCATACCTCACATCATATATAAAAATAAATTCAAGATGGACTAAAGGCCTAAATATAAATCACACAACCATAAAAATACCATGGATGAAAAAATAGAGACAAACTTAAGGACCCTAATACAAGGCGTAAACACACTATGGAACACAATGAAAAAATATACACACTATGGAAAACAAAATGAAGGTCTGGAGCCTGCTACAAATAAATTTATGTACATAAAAAGATTTCATCAAAAAGTTAAACAAGAACCCACATGTTGGAGAAAAAATAGTAATGCATCAGATAAAGGGCTAATCTCCGAAATCTATAGAAATCTTCAATATCTTAACAAGAAAAATACAAATAACCAATCAAAAGAGGCACAAGGCATGAATAGAAAATTTACCAAAATCAACATCCAGGCTGCCTGGAACCCTATGAAGAAATATCTCTGTTCATTATCAATAAAAGAAGTAAAGATTAAAATAATAATGAGATATCACCTTACACAAACACTTTTAATATTTTATTATGGTTATTTTAAACAGTTTCACTGGCACTTCATCCACATATCATACAATTCAACAGTTCAACCATATCAAGAAGAGTTGTATAATCTTTACCACAATCATTTTTAGAACATTTTCTTTTCCTCTATACTCACTGTAATTCATGTATTTTTTTCAATCTTTGCAAAAATATATCCAACAAGACATTCAACAACTTCTATATGTATTTTTCAGTGTCATTGATTATGTTCTTTGTGCTGTACAATAATTATTGTTATCCTTCTCCAAATTGTTCCATCACCATTAAAAAGAATTAAATGACCCTAAGTAAAAACTCTTCCTCCTTCACCCATGGTAACCATAGGTCAAGTTTGGTTTCTTTCTTCTTTTCTCAGTAGTTTTCTTGATATACTACTCACATATCATTCACTTCCATAGTTAAACCGCTTCTAAAAAGAGTTTTATATACATCATAACAATCAGCTCTAAAGCTCCCTTCCCTTGCCGCATCCACTGATTGTCCCCACCCTCCAACCTTCCCGATAGATCATTGCAGCAGTTATATTGTCTATATGCATCCACTCTTTCTGTACTCCCTAAACTTGGAGGCCTAACAGAAACCATTTTTATTTATTTATTTATTT
>NW_022103968.1:59967-103136 GCF_000313985.2 Echinops telfairi | reverse complement strand
TTTGGCCCTTCATGATCACACATGTTGGTGTGCTGCTTCCATGTGGGCTTTGTTGCTTCTGGGCTAGATGGCCGCTTGTTTACTTTCAAGACTTTAAGTCCCCAGACGCTATAGGTCTCGATAGCCGGGCACCATCAGCCTTCTTCACCACACTTACTTATGCACACATTCATCTTCAGCGCAGAAACCATTTTTAAAAGGTACCAGAAAGAAGAAAACAGTGACCATACACAATCCTTTCCTCCACTTAAAAATTTCTGTTGGTGGATAAACAGGAGGAGCAATCTCACATCAGGGAAAACAAACAAAAAACGCTTAGTAATGCTTACATAGAACCCAAAGGGAGAATATGCCTAGCACTATGTTCCTATTTGGACACTTTAGACGTAGTTTCTATCCAGCCTTTGGTGACTTAGGTTGTGTGCTATAGACTACTGGGATTGCAGATGTTGTTCTTTTGAGGTGCACAATATCCGTCACAGTCTATACCAAAAGGACTTGTTGTGGAAACCCCACTGAGTGAACTGGACTTTACCCCAAACTCACCAGAGCCCTTGGTCTTAAGGCTGACACTCCCTGGTGTTCAAAAAAGCGGATGACAACTATCCCAAAGTTATAGCACCGGTGGTTGTTTGACTTTGGTTCTGATATCTTGCCTTGAGGGTGCCCAATGAATGGTGGTCCCAGGACCACCATATATTTACTATTTTAACACTCTCCTTGCCTTACTATAACATGTATGAATCTGGTAGGTATAGTTCTGCATTTGTGAATGGTTGTTATTGAAAGTTTTGATCCCATTGTTTGTATCAATAGTGTCCAATCACTTGAGTTTAATCTATGCAAGTCAGTAACTCATGTATTTCGGTCTGAAGCCAGATTATACTTGTTTAATTTCTTTTTTTCAACAGTGTTTGAAATTCTACACCATTGTCTAAATTAATGACAGTATCAATAGAATTACTTTATGCTGCAGAGGGATAATTGATAATGTTCTGTAACATAAAATAACAATGATGTCTCTAAGGAGACTCAGAGAGATAAATAAACCATAGCTATTTGAATGGATTTAGGGCTAACATTGAATCCTAAGAACCATCAGTTCTGACAGGACTCTGTCTGAAACTCGTCTTCATGAAGAGGTCACTGAAGACTCGCTGAAGAACCCACGTGGTGCCTGGCCTTCAGAGAGAATAGTGTCCAGGGTCTTAAAGCCTTGTCTTAAAACAAGCAGCCATCTGAGTGAGGCATCAACTAAGTCTACAGGAAAGAAGCACATCAGCCTAAGTGATCCAAGGATGGTAAGTTATACAATCTAAATTCAAAGGAAGGAATGGTATCAGAACCTGGCATGTGAACACTCAGATTGTAGATGTCTAGGGAGGCAGCGGAAGCCCAAAATCCATTTTCAGAATCCACACATGGATTAACTTCCAGTGAATCTACTCTGACCATAGACCGAGGGTGTAGATGCCTTGCTGTCACACAGAGTATATTGGAAAGTAGGTCACTACAGATGTGGTTAGGTTAAAATTCTGCTTTCTTTTTAATTGAGATTTCTCTCTGATTTACTTTGTTACTAATTTTGGGTTTTTGTATTTCTGTATATGAAATCCAGGATATATAAATACATAGAAACAGTTACTGGGTTAATGGTTTCTTGGGGGTATGGCAGGGAGGTTTAGGAGAAATTGTGGAACTAATAACAATGAGTACAAGAAAAAAATGATCTAAAATTGATTGTGGTGATGCTGGCACAACTCTTTTTAACAGGATTGAACTCTTGGACTGTATGATATGTGAATTATATGCCAATAAAACTTTAAAAACCCATATAAAGAAAACCAAGCCCCAGGATCTCTGTCAGGACTCTGCTAAAGGAGTGGGTGAAGTATGGCAATAAGGCAAGTAGCAAGCAAGGAGGAGAGAGAGGGGGACAGTGGATACGAAGGTAGGATGGACAAATATAAAGGTGCATGCATGAGTGGGTGGATTGGTGAAAGGGTGACTGACTGATAGAACTGGAGGCTGCGTGGGAAAGCAGGTGGGTGGTGGGTGGGTGACTAGACGGTGAATAGGATGGATTGAAACAACCTTTCACAGGCTGAGAACTTGAGGCTCTACATGCTCCTGCAATAAAATCCAAAGCCTCTCCTGGAGAAGAGCTATTGCATTACTAGTCCATGTCATGGTCAGTCATGGCCCATAGGTTGGAGGTTTAGCATAGAAACAATCATCAGAAGGTATTCAGGCAGTCGCACAGAGACTGGACATGCTTTTGAATAACTGTATAAAAACAGAAAAGCGGTACTTCATGTGTCGCTCCAGCAGAACCAGGACCAGCCTGCTCTCTGAGCAGTCTGACTGAGAAGGCGCTGACTGCAGGTAGAGTGGAAAGTCACAGACAACGTGGACTCCTGGGCCTGTGGACCCCAAACTCTCCTGTCTCCTTTTCCCCTAAAAGTTATGAGGATCCTGTTCACCAAGCCCTGGCTCCACAGCTCACAGGATGAAACACACACACTCGCTCACATACACACGCTAAGATCTCAAAAGACATACCCCACTCCCACCACTCGGAGAGTTAGTCACAGACCCTGGCCTGAACAGATTTATAGTGGAGGGAAAGTACCAGAAGGAGGCCCAGAGGACTGAGCATCCGCACAGCCCTGGGGTCAGACCACACCAACATTTGCATTTGTGAGCCCAGTCCCTGTAGCTGAAATCACAGCAAGTGATGGCACTTACCTGTGGGTGGCCCTGCTGCTGTAAAGCCCCTATGTTCCCTCCCTCTGCCTCTGCCCTCCTTCCCGCCTTAGCTCAAATTTCCACAGGTTCTCACTAGGCGTTGGGCTGCTAACCACAAGGCCATTGGTTCAAATACACCAGCCACTCTGTGGGCGCATCATGAGGCTGTCTGCTCCCCCAAAGGCTTAAAGTCTCAGGAACCCTACACAGGATCTCTATGAGTCAGAATCCACTTGATGGCAGTGGGTTTGGGGGTGTCCTGTTTTTAGTACAAACCGGTGCTAGATTCTAACATACCTCAGCAATGTCCGAGCAGGGAGAAAAACAGATGGAAGAAGAGAAGAGACTGGAGCAGAGGGATGGTTTCTCCTGGCTGTTGGGGTCCCCCTAGCCTTCCTTGCACTTCTCCTCTGTATTAGCACCGGCCAGGGAACCCCTCACCCGCTCATCCCTGCCATCACAATCGCCGAAAAGCTCGCAGGAGGAGCGTGAGCTGATCTCTCTCTCCTGACAGCTTGGCAACGAGTCACCTCAAGAAGCCACCAGCTCAGAACGTCCAGCGTGTCCTCGCTGCTCCCACATCCCCACACAACGTCAGGAGCCAGCAGCGCCGCTCGGGCACCAGGCTCACCACCTGGTCCAGAGTGCTGGGGGGTCCTCCTACCCTTCTTCTAAAAACCACACACTTTTCCATTTCACCAGCCCATGGGGCTTGTGCGAAAGATGCTCCTGTCAGCACTAGCCTACACCACGGAAGCAGAGGGCGCCCAGCCAGCACCGTTGTGACCACTCTCAGTGTGCACAGAAACTGTGTGTTCCGATGCATTCCTCTGGAAAGCAGGAACTGCAGTAGACGTGCTCTTCAGGGTGCCACGGGCCCGTTACCCGTCTGGCCAAGCTCTCCTGGAGAAGCAGGCTTCTGCTTCCACGACCCTCCTGCTCCAAAGTCCAACACAGGACCAGCTTCCTCCTCACCACTAACAACAAAGTGCTCCACGACTGTGTCTCCAACACCAACAGGTTAAAGCACATACTTTTGAAAGTACATCGATCCTAAAATTCAGTGGGATTCCCACGCATCCATGCATTCTGGGTAGAACTCGTAGTTCAATGAAGAGGAGCACTTGATATAATAGAAAACTGAACTCTAATTGAACTATGCAATGATATCATATATGTCAAAAATCCAAATTAATATTAAATTAGGAAGAAAAGCGAGCTGTAGATTAACCTTAGAAGTAGCCCTGGGAGACTCCCATCCCATCCAAAAGTTGATCAACACCAAGTTTTCATCCTGTCCTTTATAAGTGGATTTTGCAGGTCAGAAAATTACATTGCTAATTGGCCCTTTTCAAAGTGACTAACACATTTATTATCCTACTAATTATTTTACAGCTCTAAGCAAAGATGATGAGGTGTCAGTTTTCAGTAGAAAATAATTAGCAGTTAGTCAGGTGCGTGGCTATCTCTCAGGAAGAGAAAGGCGGCCCCATGAATCTAATATTGTAGAGTCCCTGGGACTGCTGAGCGGAACCTGGGACCCCGCCAGAGAACCATTAGTCCTTCATCACCCAACTGCAGGTCTCAGCCACTCAGGGGCCATTTCCTCCAGGTGTTTGTGCGGCACAGAGCACTGGGTCGCTCCCAGGGAACAGGTGTGTGTGGTTAGGCGTCAGGGAGAAAGACTGGGGTGAGCCCAGTGGACCTCTCCAGAGTCGCCACCTCCTTTGTGACACCCTGCTGCCCTTGCTGCCCATAGTGTGTTCCCCATGGTCACGGTTCACAGCAAATCTGAAGCCATTTCTGTGAGACCCAGGGCAAGATTCCCAAGGGTGCAGTCGCTTCCATGGTCACATCACATGGCTAGGGCTCCCTCTACTTAAAAACCAAAGTTACCTCTGCCCGCAGTACCGCTGTGTCCCTGATCAGCAGACTGTGGCCACGCTGGAGCACCTGGCAAGGTGAGGAAAGGGCTCCGTGTCATGGTTTATGGGGTATGACAGTGGCCTCATTCCAAGGAGCAAGCCCCTCATTGGGCAGGTGGCCATGGCCAGCGGTTGGGTGGACTTGTCTTGGGGGCTTTGCTGGAGCACTTCATGAGATAGAAAAAAGCTTTTGATGTGAGTTGCTTTTAAATCTTGTGCTGTGCCTTCCACCCCCTGCCCCCACCCCACCCCCGCCAGTGTGATAGGCAAACAGCCATCCTTGGAGCCCAGGCTCCCCATATGTCAGAGGACATAAAGGGCTTTCTGCGAGCACTTCTGATGCTCAGTGAGGGAGTCTGCGTTTCAATGTTAAAGAAAAGGTGGACAAGGGAAAGAGTCCATGTGGCTTCCGTAGTGCAGGGTGCAAGGCAGAGGGGAGTGGGGGCCTGGGTGCAGGGAGGGAGAGCAGGACTACACGGCTCGCTCCTGTTTGTGTGTCCATGTGTCTGTACCTCTGTGCCCTTCTCTGTGTCTGTCCCTCTGTTGTCGTCCTTTACTTTGGTGTCTGTAGGAAACACACCCCAGAACGTCCACGGCCGGCCCTCGTTTGTAGAAAAGTAGGCACTTTGTTTTCCGGGAGAGCTCACGAAGGGTCTGGGTCAAGAGTGCACAAAGCACAATGGAGGGATTGCGCTAATAATTCAAGAGCAGGCAGCACTCAGTCTTGGCCATGGACTCTCCTCCTCGAGGTGGGGGAGGCAGGGCTCATTCCCCCAACCAGAGCTACCCACCAAAGCTTGCAGTTGCTTCTTCTTGCTTCCAAAGCTTCATAGCTCTACAACAGGCCCCCACACCCCCACTGTCCCCAGATCTTCCCCATCACTGGGTGGCTCCTGCTGTGATGTGAAGACTTCTCACATCCGTGCACGGCTCCCGGGATCAGCCCGGATACCTCCGTCCCACACAGGCCATGCTCAGCTTGTACCCGGCTGTCTTTGGGAAGCATTCAAGGGAGCAGGAGTGGACTCAGCGTGCAGACACTGACCCTGTCAGGCACCCACAGGTGGGCCGTTGTACATGGCATATCCACCTCCACACCGGTACCTCCAACAGCAGAGCGGGCTGCCTGGGAAGCACGGTGAGATTTGAATGCAGACACACAGCAGACATTTTTAGGACCAGTGTTTTTCTGAACTGTTTGTTCCTGTTTGGGGCGTGCTTACATTGCATCTGGGATTCAGAGTCACCCGGCCATCCGCATTTTTGTTTTCTGGACCCAGGAGTGCTCATCTGCGCCCAGGGCAGGGTCAGCAAGTAAGTAGTCATTCTTTTGGAGGAGCCATCAGACTGGCCATTTTGCCAGCACAGTCCAAACCCCATGTGTCCTGTGCAGAAAGCAAGTGGGGGCTGGGTCTGGAGGTCTCCTGGGCTGTGGCAGGAGACTGACCCGCTAGCATGTCGCAGCATGACTCACTCCACCACAAGCTAGAACAGCTGAACAGAGGCGTCATCCCCAAAAAGACTGCTGTGGATCGAGTCCTGTCCCCACAACATGTGGGGTGAATCGTAACCTCGCTGCCGGTAGTTGGAGCAGCGTGTGGGCCTGGGCTCTTGGTGGTGTCCATGAGACGACACGCTGAGTTTACAGTGTGCTTTAGATCAATCTCTTTTGAGATGCAAGAGCTTACACAAGCACACGAAAACAGCAGATGTGGGAAGGTGGATGCCAAGCCTCAGGGAGCCCTCCCAGGAACCTGGAAGCAGCCTTCTTCCCTGGCCAGTGGAGAGAGATGACCCTGAGACTGGACTTCCAGCCTCTTAAGCTGGGAGAAAGTAGCACCTGTTTGCTCTCACCACCTCTGCGATCTTTCTGCTATAGCAGTTCTGGAGATGAAGCCAAGTCCCCTAGCCAGCATCTGTCTGAGCCCCTCCTTACTCTTTGCCCTGGTTTGCATTCTGGGGTGGGTGCAGGGCAGCATCCTACTGGCACACTGGCACACACACAAGCAGCTTGAAGGACCAGAGTTCATGCCACTGGGGTTGAGGGAAGAGGCAGCTGCTTGGTGGGTTCTTATCCTCTGGGGCCTGGGGTCTGCTCCCCAGCCCTTCCCACATAGCTCCGTAAAGTCAGTCTGGGAGCTGCTGTCACCCACAGAGTCTGTGCCAGTGCCTCAAAGGACCAGGCCGTGACCACACTGGAAGCATCCTGGTTTGTGACTATGTCACACAGAGAGAGCAACAGACGGCTTCCTGTGTGACCAGGACCTTCATTCCTTCCTGCGATGGTTCTGGAAACATAAGCCAGCTTATGGTGAGATAGGCAGGAACCATTCACTCTGCACACTGTCTCAGGCCACCGGGAGCTGCACTGGAGCCTCATCTAGATGCCACACTAGCCTGTAAATGGGTACCCACCCGAGTCAGCCAAATGACAGAACCACCCTGCCCCTTTGATGCCTGCGTAGAACCATACCTCCATTACCCGAGTGTCCCTGCGCCCAGGGAGCTGGGTGCTGCTCTGCACCCACTGATGTGGGCTCAGCCAGCTTCCTCTCCTCTTTGTCAGTAATTCATCTGGTCAGGAGGATGTTGGTTCTAGATTGTCTTTCAAGAGCTTCCTGGCCAGCTGCCAGGAACCGGGATCCTCGGGTGGTGTTGAGGACATCCTGGGGGTAGCAAGCCGTGGCGTGCTCTCCAGGAAGCCCCAAGGCTTCTGCACCATCAGTGTTCACAACATGAACACGGATGCCAACTTCTGGGCATGCCTCTTCCAACCCCTGTACCACGTCCTCCTGTGGCTGAGGTCCTGCTGCTCCCAGGGCTTCCTCTTGGGCTGGTGGCTGGTGGAGCTCCTGCACTGCCGCTTATTCCATGGCCTTACTCTGCCTCTGTGGCGAGGGGCAAGGGTAGTTCTTGGAGATGTAGCGCTCTCTGCCCCTAGCACTCTCTGACACCTGCGGCAGGGAGCCCATTTGCTTGTTCTGTGAGGGGCAGGTGCTTGTTCCCTGAAAGGCAGTCTCGTTTTCCTCCCTCCCTCCCCCAGTTCCAGTGCCCCTCACCCTACTACCCCCGCTTCCCCTCCAGGTGTCCTAGGGCCTGTAGTGTGTCTGGCACCTGCGCACACTGGCCACACCCTCCTCTCTCGGCCTCTTGGGTAAGGTGGAGGAAGTCGCTTCCACAGGACACCCTTCTCTCTGGAGATGGTGCGGCCAGGTCATGATCTAGCACCTACAGATGCAGGGCCGTCAACATGCTCGGTGCTGACCCATCACTGCACCTGCCTCCCCCTGCTTGTGTTGTCTCCTAATGAATGAGACAGGAACTCAAGTGGGGCCTTGACAACGCCCACAACCCCTCTCCAGGGCCTCTCACTTACTGAAGCTGCCCCCTTTGTGTTTCTCAGCTAGAAACCAATCCATCAGCTCCTGCCTAGGAAGTGGCCCTCAGCGAGGGGTCCACCAGATGCAGCCCAACCGTCTCCCATGGCCGCGGGGAACCACACGGTGAGCGTGTTCATCCTGCAGAGCTTCACCCAGGACCCGTGGCTGCAGGGGGCCCTCTTCTGCCTCTTTTTCACCCTGTTCACAGTGGCTCTGGCAGGGAACGGCCTGATCATTGCAGCCATCCAGCGCAGCCCTAACCTGCACACCCCCATGTACTTCTTCCTGGTCAACCTGGCTGTGCTGGACATGGTCTGCACCTCGTCCATCCTGCCCAAGGTGCTGCAGAGCCTGGTTGCAGACAGCACCATCTCCTTTGGAGGCTGCCTCAGCCAGATGTTTTTCTTCACCTGGTCGCTGAGCTCTGAGCTGTTGCTCTTCACTGCCATGGCGTATGACCGCTACCTGGCCATCTGCCGGCCCCTGCACTACAGCTCCCTCATGAGCAGCAGGGCCTGTGTGGCCCTGGCAGCCTTTGTGTGGTCCACAGGCATGTTCAATGCCTTTCTGCTGACTGGCCTGGTCCTGCGGCTGACCTTCTGCGGCCCCAACCTCATCGCACATTTCTTCTGTGAGATCCCGCCTGTGCTGCAGCTGTCCTGCAGCCCGACCTTCCTCAATGACGTGCTGACCATCACTGCAGACATGTTCCTGTCGGGCCTGAACTTCCTGCTGACCATGGTGTCCTATGGTTGCATCATCTCCAGTATCCTGCGCATCCGCTCAGCTGAGGGCAAGCGCCGCGCCTTCTCCACCTGCTCCTCCCACCTTGTTGTGGTCACCTTGTACTACTCCACTGTGCTCTACACTTACGTCCGACCGGTCCTGGGCTCCGCTGGACTCGTGGACAAGGCCGTCGCTGTCCTCTACACCATCGTGACGCCTACTCTGAATCCCCTCATCTACACGCTGAGGAACAAGGAGTTTAAAGCTGCCCTTAAGAAACTCGTTCCTCGTTCCAGTAAATGACTAACCCGAGAAGAAAGACTCACTCGAAGGACTGGCATTTCCCCGGGGAGAACCCTCAGCCAACGGGTGAATTGTCCACACAAGCAGGCCATTGGGAGATCAGGGCTCTCATCCATATGGCTCTTGGAATTAGAGGACAATAGATTGTGTTTAATATCTCATTTGTTGTTCATATACATTTTCTAAAGTTCTAGTAAGTCGTAAGCACTGCCTATACCACTAATAAATTAAAATATGCATTTTGTATCTTACATTTTCTTAGACATTGAAAATTATCTAAAACTCATTTAATCAAATTTCATATGTTGATTACAAAAAATATTTAGGATTCTTTTATTTATTTGTTTTGAAGAAAGAAGTAATTTATTTTCTTCACAATTTGTATCATTTGTGCAAATACACCATTAAATAAATGTTAAATGGATATTTACATAATACAGATAAGGGAAAATATTTCTTCTCTTTTCTGAATGTAATAGTTGCATGCCAACTAAGAATGTGGTTCTAACCAACTACACCTTAAAATATTTCTCTATGCCATAGCATAATTCAAGATGATGTTGTGTCAATTAAGTCATCGATAGTAGCAACAAGAAGCTCAATGTCACCTTTCCCTCCATGCAGTGGTCACTCTTCCGGAGGCTGCCGTCCACGTCTGTGCTGAGAGCTCCCGCAACAGCCTGCGTGGAGGTCTGTGGGGCTCCAGGCCATGCTTCATGCCGCGGATTCAGCGTCTGGGCAGTCACAGGGATGGGGCTCGGTAGCAGGCAGTGGGGCCCTGTGTCTTCAAGGAAACTGTCCTGAAGGCAACAGGCTCCTCCTTCACTAGGCTTCGTTGGTATTGACCACTTGCCTTTCATCTCTATTTCCTTTCCACCTCAGGAGAAAGCTGATGGAAGCTTGTCGCAAAACTATCTGGAGAAGCAGCCTCCCCAGTAAGAGCGGCCATGTTTCCGGCCGGGCCATGGCAGTATGGAGCACAGACCGTCCACCTGGACTGCATCCAACGAGTCTTTGTGGCACCTCAGCTAACTCATCAAATGCAGAAAGAGCATCTTTCCTCCATCTCCCCACTGTGCATTCCTCTGAAACGCCATCTGATTGTCCAAGTCCCGCATCATCAAACCGCATACAGGCGTGAGTGACCTAGAGATGGGCAAACCCCTCACCGCCAGAGCTTTTGCTCTGGGACCCTTTCATTCAGTTCCTCATGTGGTGGTGACCCACAACCATACAATTATTTTCGTTGCTACTTCATAATTGTAATTTTGCTACTATTATGAATCGTAATATAAATTGTATTATGAATCTGATGTGCAGGATGTATTTTCATTGTTACGAATTGAACATAAATTAAATCATAGTGGTTAATCACAAAACAATATGTAATTATATGTTGAGAAATATTTATGTGTTTTCCGATGGTCTTAGGAGAGCCCTGTGAAAGGTTTATTCGACCCCCAAAGGGGTCATGACCCACAGGCTGAGAACCACTGCTTTAGAGAGAGTCAGCGATGAAGACAATGCCTGGACTTTTGTCTTTCAGCTGCGTAGAAGCCAGGCCTGGAAACTCTGTTAGATTCCGGAAAGAGAGTGATGCCCTGCCTGCAAGCCAGAAGTCCAGTGGTCAGGACCCATGGCACCCTGACGACGGCCAGGGGAGCCCTGGAGGGAGGTCCAGCGTGTCTCATGGGGTTGCTATCACTCAATGGTACTTAACAGACTGATTATCAAAGTTTGAAAATGTTAACTCCAAACCAAGTATGTATCTGGGAACCAACGTGGTGCCCATTCTGGCTTCCATGCTAGGAAAGCGCCGAGGCCTCCGCGGGGACTGAAAGAAACAGTTGCCCAAGCCAAGATCTGACAAAGTGCCCAAGCCATCAATGCAGTGGTCCCCACCGCCATCTTCCCAGCTGCCTCAGCGCCCGGACCATTTTAAAGTCTTTTAAAAGTCTCAGATGCCTTGAAACATGGTCAAATGATCAGAATTATGACAGCATTTATATGATCTCTATTGTTTTAATGATATTATCAAAATCTTGGTAGTATAAATTCAATTGCTTTTAGCTTTTCAGTTATCACTTTATATTTTCTTAAATCTTCCTTTGCTGACCATCCCCGAAAGACAAAGAATAATTTTAAGCCAGAGATGCCGACCATCCATCTAGTCTCTCCTTCCCACAGACAACGAGCTATTTCCCAAGGGCTGTTGCTTCATGTGAACATATTCGAGGTCAAACTCAGGCTGTGGTATCCCCCATATCAGTCCGAGGATGCAACTACCCCCAGGGCAGGAGGGACAGCTCTGAAAATGTTCATTCTTCCACGGTAATGAGTTTGCCTTAACTTCACCTTAAAAGTTAATGCTTTCATCGTGGCTACACTGCACTCTGACTGGCTCGTTTTCTCCCCATGACCTTTCCGTAAGGGGATGTCCAGTTACCTACAGATGGGCTTTGGGTCCCCACTCTTCACTCCCCCTCATTCACAATTATTTGATTTTTTTGTACTTTGATGCCTGATACCTGATCCCTTTGACACCTCATGATCACACAGGCTGGTGTGCTTCTTCCATGTGGGCTTTGTTGCTTCTGATCTAGATGCCTGCTTGTTTATCTTCAAGCCTTTAAGACCCCAGATGCTATACCTTTTGATAGGCGGGCACCATCAGCTTTCTTCACCACGTTTGCTTATGTACCCACTTTGTTTTCACAGGGTGCAGTGTAACAATGATGAAACATACAACTTTCCCCTAGTTCTTAAATGCTTCCCACCCCCGATCATGATCCCAATTCTACCTTGCAAATCCAGCTAGATCAGAGGATGTGCACTGGTACAGATAGGAACTGGAAACACAGGGAATCCAGGAGAGATGATCCCTTCAGGACCAGTGCTGAGAGTGGTGATACCAGAGGCTGGAAAGGGGGAACTGATTACAAGCATCTACATATAACCTCCTCCCTGGGGAATGGTCAAAAGAAAAGTGGGTGAAGGGAGACATCGGCCAGTGTAAGATATGACAAAACAATAATAATTTATAAATTATAATGAGCTCATGATGGACGGGGAGTGGGGAGGAAGGGGAAAAATGAGGAGCTGATACCAAGGGCTTAAGTAGGAAGCAAATGTTTTGAGAATGATGAGGGCAACAAATGTACAAATGTGCTTGACATACAATGGATGGATGTATGGATTGTGATAAGAGTTGTATGAACCCCCAATAAAAAGATTTTTAAAAGTTAGTGTTTTCACTGTATTAGGATGCATATACTATTTGAAACATCTCATTCAACATTTATACTTAATTTTCAGTTTCTCTCACAAACTTTAATTACCTTTCCTTTCCCATTGTGAAGTTTTTTGAACTGCAGGATATTTTCCTGTGTCTCCAGAGACAGACTCGCTGGTGGGGACCTGGCACGACTTGCATTACCGGTCAAGTGAAATACAAAGCAAACCTTTCTATCTGTGTGAGATAGCTTTTGTGTCCCAGGGAATTGTCCAACCAATCTAAGTCGTTAAATTTTCAGATTAAAGTTTTTAGTAATATTTACTCATCATTTATTTATTTATGGGCATTTAAATTTTATTTTTATTAAAAGATCATTTTGTTGTGGGCTCTTACAACTCTTATTTCAAAGATTGCATCGGGCATGTTTGTACATATGTTGTCATTCTTTTTGAGACATTTACTTTCTATTGAGCCCTGACTATCAGTTCCTCTTTTTCCCCTCTCCCCATGACCCCTTGATAGATTATAAATTATTATTATTTTCATCTCACACCGATCGCTGTCTCCCTTCCCCCATATTTTCTGTTGTTCTTCCCCCTGGAGGATGTGGTGGTGTATGGTTATGTGTCAATCATTGTGATCCGTTCTCTCTCTC
The DNA here is from genome assembly GCF_000313985.2 of Echinops telfairi. Taxonomy (NCBI): domain Eukaryota; kingdom Metazoa; phylum Chordata; class Mammalia; order Afrosoricida; family Tenrecidae; genus Echinops; species Echinops telfairi. Next base: position 90,164 of record NW_022103968.1, on the reverse strand, counting down.
TCCCCTCCTCTTCCTTCCCCTCCCCCTGCCCTTCTGGTATTGCTAGTCCCATTCCTGGATTCCACGTGTTGTGAGCTCCCATCTCTTATCTATACCTGTGTACAGACTCCAGACTAGTCTCCATTGAGAAGCAGCACTGGGATCAAGATAGTGGGGAATGAGGAAGCCTCAAGGAACCGCGCCTTCTCCACCTGCTCCTCACACCTCATTGTGGTCTGTGTGTACTACACGGCTGTGTTCTATGCCTACGTCAGCCCAGCCTCCAGCTACAGCCCCGAGAGGAGCAAAGTGGCTGGAGTGCTGTATACTGCACTGAGTCCCACCCTGAACCCGCTCATCTACACGTTGCGGAATGCTGAGGTCCAACGAGCCCTGGCCAAGCTTCTGCCCTTCTGCCGAAGGTGACCCCAGAGCCCAAGTCATTCTCTGTTCATGTCTCCTGCACGTGGATGCCAGACCTGAGCTGTAGGTCCCAGTTGGGGTGCAGATGGACAGGTGGCTGGTAAGCTTGGACTTGTGGCAGATAGCACACCACACACTGTCCCAGGGCACATAGATGTACGGAGCAGAGCTCCCCAAGGTGACTGCTCAGTGTGGCCCATGCCCCCTGAAAATTCCTGTCTTTCCTGGATCCAATTCTTCCTTAGTTGTTTCTGCTACCCATGCCCCAAGCACTAACCCATGGGCACCTGCACCTCACTGCCCACTCCTTCACCTCACTTCCCAGTTCTTTATCTCACTGCCCACACCTGCACCTAACTGCCCACACCTGTACCTCATTGCCCACACCTGCACCTGACTGCCCACTCCCGCCCTCAGCACCGCCTGGACCCCTGTCCTACTCAGTCTGTATATTTGGATATGACCTCTATTGGGCAGAGGCTCATCCTCTCCCTTTAGGATTACAGCCCTGTGGTAGTTATGTATTCTGTCATCAACTTGAGAGGATTATTAGCTAAGGGGTGGAGTCTAGCTTGTCAATCATTGTATAGCCAATGAGGCCTCTGTGTGGGCATGGCCTTTCCCTGAGGGTTCTGGGAATTACTGTATATCCTCTTTGGAGGTAGTAGACTCTCTCTCTGCTCACTCCCTGAGAGACTCTACTGACAAGACACATGGCACTATGCTGATAGACCCCACGCCCTGGGAACTGTAGGAGCCACGTGGAGGACCCTGCCAGTGCTGAGATGCTTACAATGCCACTGGATCCACAAGACTTCCCACCCACTGGCCTGTGATCTTCCTGCATTTGGTGTCATTGCATGTGTTTCTGAAGAGGACTTTATAGATTGGTATTGGACATATGGGCTATTATCAGACTTATGGGCTTGTTCTGGACTGGGCTGGGTGTTTTCTCAATATTGAATTGCTCTTGTATATAAAGCTCTTTCCTATACACATATGAGTCCCTCTGGATTTGTTTCTCTAGTCTACCCTGACTAACACAAGCCCCCGCTCTCCTTCTGTCCCTGGGTTCCCGCCTGACTGTGAACTCTAAGGGTCTTTTTTCTTCCAGGGTGTCTGAGTTCCTTCTAACCCATCTCTGTCTGTTGGTCTTTCACAGATGATCCAGGGGTCTCAATTATGTCCCTGCCACAGGGGCTCCCACAGTCTGTCTGAGAGTACACCGAGGTAGTCATTGGTGCCTTAGTGACTATACCACAGAGTGGCCAGTCTGAGTGTGGGATCCCATAGCCATCCTGTGTCTGGGAGTCCTGTCATCCTATGTTTTCTTAATAAGCTGTCTTCATACAGTTGGGAGCTAAATGATCATTTCCCTTCTTGAGTGGTGTGTTTTCCTCATGTGAGTTCCTGTATTCCACTCCTACCTTCAGCAGACTCTATGTCTCCAGGACACACCCTTCAGTCCTGGACCAGCATCCCTACAAGCATTAGAGACCCTTCCTGGGAGCCAGGCTCTTGGTCCACTACTCTCCCCATCACCTTTTTGGAACAGTCCCCACCCCAGATCTCCACATGCCCTCTGAGTGTTGCATGAAAGGACCCATACTCCCAGGTCCCATTTGCAGCCAATACAGACCCTTGGTTACAGCTGCACCAATTTTTTCAAGGACCTTTTATGAAATCCTTTCAATCCCATTTCATAAAAGCTGGATTGTCCAGCTCAGAGTTGTATGGGATTTAAGATCACCTGATCCATATGGGATTAAAGATCACCTGATCCATTCGTTGTTAAAGAAAAAACAAAACCCTTTAGACAAGTCTACAAGAGTCAAAATGCATCTGTGAGCTTAACACATCTGAATTTGGGGACTATCTCAGCAATAGAGTTGGCACATTAAACACTAATGACCAAAGACAAGACAAGTTGGGAGATGACATCAAGAACAGCAGACACGAAGAAAGCAAATGATCATTAAGCAGGAAGCAAAGAAATGACCAAGATGGATCTCACAAGAGCCTCTGAAATTTGCTCTTGAATGTAGAGTAGCTAAAGTGACTTGAGGAAATGATGAATTAAAACAGTTGGACATAAGATTTTAAAAGACAGTTCAGAATACTATGTAACGTATAAAGAAATTTGAAAATATCTGGCGTTTGAAAACCAGACAGGAAGAACATGCTCAGCATTTCTCTAGATAAAAGAACTGAAGAGAATATTAAAGGATTTCTATATTGAAGAAGTTGCAATATTGAAGGATTCTGTGGACAGAATATTAAATTCAGCGGGAAACATCAAAAGAAGATGGAAGAAATCCAGAGTCACGACACCCCAAAACATTGGTGTGGGTTCAGCCATTTGAAGAATTAGCCACTCTCAGGAACAAGGTGATGTATTCGACGGAGTCATCTAGAGAAACAAAACCAGTGGTAACAAAGCTCATACTCATGTAGAAGAAAGAACTTAATATGAAGAAGTATTATTATAGTAAAAAGGCTTCCCAGCTCAACCGAATTCAAGTTCATGGGTCCAATGCTAGCCGGGGCTCTCTTCAGGCCTAAGTAGCTGTAGACTGAGGCCACAGAGAAGTGGAAGGTAAGCAGGGAGATCACAGTCCAGTGGATGCAGAGCTGTAAGGATCCAAGGTCAATGGGAACATATCAGGGTGCTGACTGCTCCCAGGTTTGGTGGCCCACATAGAGCCATAGCTGGAGACTCACAGAATCTAATCAAGCAGGAAGGATGAAGGGCAAGAGAGAAACAAAGTTTGCCAGTGTCTCCCTATAAAAAGCCCCACCCCCAAGGAGACACCATCAGGATGTCCTTTGATTGATAGGTTGGACTCCACCTCTACACTTTCCTGCTGGTAGAAATTGACATAAAACCGAACCATCACAATAAAAAACTGATGGAATTGACAGAAGAAATCCAAGCAGCACCGAAGGTGTTCAACAGAACCCAGACTTTAGGAATTTATGGAATACTAATTACAACCTTTGAATAAATGAATCAAACTCTGGAAAAGTTTAGGCATGTACGCCAAGAAATTTCAAATTGCAGTATCAAGCTCATATGGGAAGATTCATGTCTGTGCTCATTACCAAAAAAAAAAAAAAGGTAAAAAATCGTGGGAAAATATCAAATTATATCTAAAGGAAGTAAAATTATGCTGAAGATCATTCAAAAGTGGATCCAGCAGCACATTAGCATGAAGCTGCCATAAATTCAACCCACGACCCAAGGAGGCGATTGAAATAAGGGTATCATTGCTGATACCAGATGGATCTTGGCTGTAATCAGAGAGGACCCAAACAATGTTTCTTTCTGTTTCATTAAGTATACAAAGGCATCTGACTGTGTAGATCTGTGGGGGGAGGTCAGATGAGCAGGCATTCCCCCCACTGAGGGCAATCAGTTGCCAGACTGCTGTCTCATCCGACCACAGGGGTGGGCCTGCTCCCTGCCGCTGGGGATAATGGACAGGCTCCTGTAGGTGGAGTTTGGACCCTACTGATAATGGTTCCTATGGAGACCCAGAGACCATCCCCTAGACCACCCCCTCATTACTGTGTAACCTATAGTGCAGGCCCTCCCTGTGACGTATGTCTCTACCTGTAATTAGTGGTCTGGCATGCCCCCAAAAGGCATATAGGCGTGGGTCAGCAATATAGAGCTCTCGGACTCTGACCTCCTTGCTGCTCACTCCCTGGTCACTCCCCTCCCTTCCCCCTCTCCCTTGTTCCCTTGCCCTCCTTCCCTTCCCCCTCTCTCCACGTGGACCACCAAGCTGGGCTGAGGTGAGCAATGCTACCATGTAACATGTCTGACTGTATTATTGTAATATCTCTCATGCTCTCGATGACTTTAATATAATATTTATATATCTCAACCGTACAATTGTGTATTACTGAACCCAGAAGTAGTATTACTGAACCAGTGAGTTCTAGCAGCGGGTGGGGCTGGCACCCCACCCACCTCCCTCTGCGCCACTTTTAATTTAATACTACATAGATCTTGATACATTATGGATGAAATCATGAAGAATGAGAGTCCCCAAACACGTCGCTGTGTGCATGCAGGACCTCTACTCATACAGACACCACGAGGCAGCCGTTAGAAGAGGACCAGGGCTTTGGGGAGTTTCAAATCAGGAGAGGTTTCCATCAGGGTTTTACTTGTTCAACATACTTATCCAATCAATGCCCTTAGCAAGTAACTCCGAAGCTGGACTATGTGAAGAACTACTATTTATCTACAAAACTTAAAGATGTGTATCAAAAAATGAATGTGAACACATTTATTAACTGTTTCTAAGTACTTGTCATGGAAAAATTTTACTCATCCTAAAACAGAAATTGTAAATGTAAAGCAACCACAAAAGCAATACAGATTTGAACAAGGAAGGTTGGGAGACCTTAAAAATGAGCCAAGAAAAAAGGAAGATTATCAGCTTTGCGAAATGAGGATAGTGGCTGAGGTCCAGAAACTTATGGAAGACAACCTTAGAATCACCATTGAGGCAACAGTTACTGAACTTAGAATCTCACGTGGTTTGACATTTTCAACTTAAATTAATACCTTGGATTCAAAAGCTTTCACCTTGATGCGTGTCAAAAACACGGCAGGAAGGTGGGTGAGCTCGAAGACCGGACCTTTCCATCAGTCTCCCGAGGAAGAGCGACCCTAATGAAGACATGGTTACGGCATGAATTCTAACCAAGGTCTTGAATGCACCAACATGAACCAAAGAGCAAAGCCCAATCCAAGGGGGGTGTGCAGGGCAGGTGAAATCCCAAACAGAGAAATCCGTACAGAAAGTTATCAGGACTGCTTGGGGTTCACAAGGGGTAATCCTGGTAGATTTGCTCAAAGGACACATGAAATTGAAGAATGCTTACTAGGAAGAAGTCTTATGAAAACTGCACTGGTGAAGGAAAGGCCAGGATGTTGCACCTAAGAATGGTTTTCGATCACAATAATACACCTGTTCAGGCTTCTAGGGCAGCCATGGTTTTCCTGCAAGGATCCCATTGACAAAACTTACTCTATGCAACCCCGAGCCTTAATCTTTCCCTTTCAGACTTCTTTTTGTCACCCAATAAGGAACACTAAAGGAACACAATTGGAGTCACCCAGGAGGCCTAAACTGCCATGTTGACGTGGTATAAATCAAAGAGCACAGAATTCTCAGAGGGGAGGGGGAGGGGGAGAGAGATAGACAGAGAGAGAGAGAGAGAGAGAGAGAGAGAATACTGCCAATAAAAGTATAACCACTTAGATGGTTATGTGGCTATGTGGACAAACAATAGGTTCACATTTTGCTGTTTTTTCAATAAAGGTTTCCATTCTTTTGCTGCAATACTTTTTTACTCATGCCCATGTATCTCAATATAGCTATTTGAACCAAAGAACAAACAAGGAACCCACTGCCGTAGAGTCAATCCCAACACATAGTGACCCTCAACAGGACAAAGGAGAGCTGCCATTAGAATTTATGAGACTAAATATTTTCAGGAATAGACAGCCTCCTCTTTCTTCTGTGGAGCAGCTGGTAAGTCTGACATGCCAACCTTGAGTGTGGCAGCCCACTGGCTAACCCACTGCATAATAAGGAATCCTTAGAGAAACCTGAAGTGAAAAATGTTATGTATAAAAGAACAAAAATGAAAATGACAATGCATTTAATATCATACTTTAAATATGCCAGATGATTATAGAATGGTATCTTTGATTTGAAGAAAGAAAAAAATTGTCACAGTAGAATTTTATAGCCATTTGATTATTATACTGTCATAATTTAAGAAAATACACCGATTCTGGAAAACGTGCTCTATAGTAATTGCAGGGTGAAGGGTAAGGGTGTATGTAACATAACCCTCAAATTATTTTAAAAATAGATTGTGAATCAAGAACAAAAATAGATTGTATGTACGTTCAAGTACATACAGATGAGCATGTGCGTTTGCATATCTTACTACATACTTTAGGAGGGAATAATAAGAATTCTGTCAGGCATCTTCCAGGAAAGAAAAGCACTAAGAGCCTTCTTTGCCTATTTGACGCAGTTAGCATTGCCTTGACATGCAGACAAAACATTGTAAAGAAAGGAAACAACAGACCAACGTCCTCAAAAAAATGTTACCAAATTAGATCCAATAATGTGCAGAGGATGACATGTCATGTCAGGTGGGATTATTCTATTAATTCAAGGATAATTCAATGTTTTTTCATCAAGCTGTATAATTCACAATATCATCAATTTTTAAATACAACACGATTATCTCATTCTGTTTGGAAAGAGTTTGGCATTTTATTGCCTCGTGACTCATTAATTCTACTCCCCAAAGCAAAATAAAAGCAGACCATGTACCAACAACAATTCAAAGACTGGATAAAAATGCTTAGAGCATCATTCATAATAGCTCAAAATTAGAAACAAATCAATGTTTGCCAATATGTAAATGGTTTTGAAAAATAGTGAAAATTTGTAAATGGCTTTGAAAAATCATGAAAACTCATACAATGAAAGGCTACTTGGTAATAAAATTGAAAAATTTCTAATACATAAAATATAGATAAATCTCATAGACATTGTTTAATCAAACAAAAAAGTGAGCACAAGAGAGTACAACATGTATCATTCCTTCTGCCTTAAATCCCAGAGGGAGAGAAGCCAGGATGAGGTTTCAGGAATACGACTTGTGGTACTGTGGCCGGGAGAGAGCAAGGCAGGGAAGTGAAACTGGCAGCAAGAGGACATAGAGGACCCTCTGGAGTGATGAGGCTATTCTCTCTCTGTCGTAAGGGAGGTGGTGGTGGCACCAGTGACTATCACCACCATAATTTGTAAAATTCAATGTTAACTCTTTCTCATCAAGGTAACTATCCCACCACCAGGTGGATGAACCCAGTGGCAGCAACAGTGGGCTTAGCATAGGAACATTGTGAGGGTGGTGCTGGGCCAGGCAGTATTTCATCCCGCTGTGCAGATTGCCGCTGAGTCAAAAATAACCTGATGGCACCTCACCACAAGAGCATCTCTCTTTAAAGTGAATTTAAAAGGGAAGAAAGTTGAATGATACATGTTTGATCAAAACATGTCATTTATTGAAGAAAGTTATAGAATTTGGAGTAACATTCAGAAGGGTAAACTATGAAAATTTGATGTATAGATTTTCAAAAATTGAAAGTCAAATGGGAGTGTTCTGTATCACTTATCATTACAAGGGAACTATAATGAATTCTGCAAGCTCAAATGTAGGGGGAGTTACTAATCGCATACATGGATTAAAAAATGATCTTGGGATACACCCACAGGATTCGGTACAAGTTTCATGTGAGATGTGATTAGTAGAACACCAGTGAAAACAGAATAGACTCCCTTGACTTGGCTGGAAAGGTAGTGGAAGCTTCCACGCAGGAATGTTTGAAATCACCATGGTGATGCATCCAAGACAATCACCAGGGAAGATGTGCTAGAGGGAGGGTCTTCAGAGATGCGCCCCTCCTGATCTTGCATTCTGAAGCTGGAACTGCTGACTCTCTTCAACACCCAATTTGCAGACAGCATTGGTCAGGCACCCAAGGGCCTCAGTTAATTGCTCCCAAACATGTTCTCTGAGAGCTTGCCTCCCCAGGGTCCCCAGGGCTTGGAAACAGGAGGTTTACTTGAAGGCCAGTGAAACTCAGCCCACACACTGTCACGGGGAGACCTGCTGGTGACACAGGAAAGAGCTTGTGGTCACTCAGTGGAGCTTCCCTCACAGACGTCCACTGGACACAAAGGTGAGCGAGAGTCCTCCTGCTTCCCAGAGTTCAGGCTGCCATTGGGGCCACAGGACACTGACTTCACAGTCAACGTGAAGTTGAGAACATGCTTATATGGCAGCATATCCCGAACAAATGAACACTCCACGTGCTATGAGCCAGGAGTGACCACTGATAAGGGAAGGGGAGGGGAGGGTTGTTTTCTCCACCAGTGAGCTTACTCAAAGCTGTATTCTTATGTTTTGTTCATAGCCTGGGTTTCTTGCTTGTCCTCCTGGTCAATAGCTGTGCTCATCAGATGTGACCCTTGGAGCCTTGCCACATGGCATCTTCTAATACATCTTCCCAAGTATTTGCCTTCAATTTATCCCCACTGTCATTCCAACAAGCCTGAGTGGAAGGGCTCATTACCTTTCCAGGAAATTCCAGTGAGCAGACTTGGTCTCATTGGTGTTCTACTGAATTAACCTTGAATTCTGCCTGCTCCTGACCCTTAGCTGACCCATCTGTGAAGTGGGATGAACAAGAGAGTGGGTAGATGACTCCTCATGGGGCCATTGCCTGCAAAGGGAACTCAAGCAATATTTCTCTCCCTTCTATCCGCTCCAAAGAAAGTTGCTGATAAGAACAACTGCCAAGCTCAGACAAAGGAGAAGGGGTGCAGAATGGGTGCAGGTGGAAGACCCTGACTTAGGGAGCGTTAAGGGCACCTGGAATGCTTTTCCAGAGAGGCAGGGGGCTGAGCGAATCTATGTTCTTCCGTTCACGCTCTTCGGCTACAGCCACACTGGCCTTTGCACTGGTTTCTCCCGGGGAATGCCACCACTGGACATGTTCAAGGGCGATTCCTCCCAAATGCATCTTCCCTGCATCTGGGCAAGCTTGATAACTGGAACTTGCACTATGTTTACAGTTTCTAAGGCAAATTTCCATGAAAGAATGAATCTTCTGTGAACATTTATAAATGTTTTGACAATATTTATATTTCATTACTTGTTGCGATGCAGGGCAATTCCATAACCCCCACATATTCTTACCTGGCCCTCCCCACTAAGGCCCTCCCCAGGTCCCCAGACTCAAACACAGATCAGACTTTTGTGGTTATGTACTACTTTATCTGTTCTAAAACTCCACTTATATGAAATTATTATATTCTCTTACGTGTCAGCTTATTTTGCATGCCTTATGGTTTAAGTTTTGATGTTATTTTGTGTGTCAGCATTTTAGTCCTTCCATACCTATATTCTGTTTTTTAACTATGTTTTCTTGTTGATGAATATTAGGATTGCTTACAAATTTGGGTGACTATAAAGAAAGCTTCCATGAATACGGTCAATCAAGACTTCTTGAGGATACATATCTTTATTTCTATTTGCTAAATTCCAGTAACGAAGCTATTGAGTCACAGGGATGCTATTTCTAATTCACATCAAATGTTTCCTTTGTAAGAAAGGATCTTCCAAAGTGGCTGTGCCGTTTTCTCTCATTCCCAAAACACATGGCTCGAACTGCTCCATCTCTTCACTGACGTTTGGTCTAAATCTAAACTTCAACCATTGGGGGCTAGAGGTTTATGTCGTGGTTTTAAACACTACTTTTCTGATAAGCATGTCAGTGGGAATTCTTAAGTGGCACCAGTCATTCCCAGGGGGTGTTAGAGTCGTAGGTCTCACTTGCAAAGTGGCTGGTGGCTTGGAACAGCTACTTCACAGTTTATTTCCCACCACACAACCAAGTGCACAGGCAGGGTTCCTTTTGGGTGAACCAAAGTGGTGATTTTCTGAAGATGTGGCCACCAAACAAAAGTGTGGTGGAGAAAGATGATGGTGCCCAACTATCAGAAAGCATAGCATTTGTGGTCTTAGAGGCTTGTCTTACACAAGCAGCTATCTTAACGAGACGTCAGCTTCGTCCACATGAAAGAAGCATACCAGCCTGTGTGATCCAAGAATTCTAAATAATAAAAACTAAATCCAGAGAAGGGAACGATATTAGAGCTTGAATTTTGAACACCTGGTCTGCGGAGGGCTATGGATGACAGTGAATGGTCAAATCCATCTGTAGGGTTCCCCATGAGGACTAAGTCTCAGGAAAAAAAAACCTGACTATGGACCAGGGATGGGAAAGGCCTGGTTATCAGACAGAATATATTTTAGGTGGATTCTTGCCATTTTAGTTAGGTCAAAATGTGACACCTTGCCATTTTATCTCTCTCTTGATCCAGTACCTATTTGTTCCAGTTCTTAGTATTTTCCTTGTGTCTTGAGGTTTTTCTGTTTCATCTGTTGTTTGGCCTCTGTTGGTGTTTTGTTTTGATTTCACATGCTATTCTGTGTATGAAACCTATATAGGTAGATAAACCCATACAGACAGCCATTGGATTAATATTTTCAAAGGAGCATAGCAGGGGAGGTGGGTGGGCAGTGGAGAACTAGCTCCACTGAGTACAAGAAAGAAGAAATACCCTGGAATTGACAGCGGTGGTGGCTGCCCAACTATGATGAATGTGATTAAACTATTGAAATGTATGATATGTGAATTGTATGTTGGTGAATAAATTCACTAATTAATTTTTTTAAGTTGTAATTTTGATGAAGGCTGATTTATAAAAGAACTGTCAGTGCTATTTGCTAACAGAGGTATATCTAAAACATGGTCCCTGCCCTGGACATCTCTGGAAATCTTCTATTTAACAGCCTAGTTTCCATCAACAACTGTGAGAACACAGCTATGGAAAACAAATAACTTTTTATTTGAAGGCTTGTGGTCAGATCAGACTGTGAGCTTGCTCTTTTGAGTATAGAAAGATAAGAAACTGAAAAAATATACTTTGAGCATATCATAGACCAATTTTCATCATTAAAAGCAAGGAAGATGCAACAAGGAAGATTAGTATTCTCCCACGCTCACACACATCCAATTGTTTCAATATAAGTTATTGAAAGTACTTCTCTTTTGTCATTACATTTTTTCATATGTTCATCAAAGTAAAAATCGTCAGACAATATTCTGTTCTCATTAATTGTCTAGTCTTATGAAAAAACAAAAGTGTTCCAAAAAATAAATCACTTGCTTTATGTAAATCCTGCCCGAAGGTAATTTCTTTGTTCATGGCCATTTTGACAATGTTAGATCCACTGTATGTCTGTAGAAATTTTAGAATCAAATTGTTTACTTTTGTTATTTTAAAAAAGATTCTTAAGGAATTATAATTAAAATTGTGTTTAATCCAAAGAGTTATAAGGGGAAATTTAACATTTTAATAATGTTGTCTTCTTATTCATGAACATTGTATACCTATTTATTTGCCTTCCGGTGTTTCTTTAAAAATTAATTTATTAGGAACCCTTACAGATATTATAACAATACATAGTTCCATTAGATCAAGCATGGTTGTACAATTGCTACCACCATCATTCTCAAAACCTTTTTTTTCTTCTTGAACTCTTTGATATCAGCTCTCTTTTATCTCCTCCTTCCTCCACCCTACCACCCCCATGATTGACTCCTGTTTCTATCTCTCAGCAATGTTTTGAAAATTTCAATTAGAGATATTGCATACTTTGTTAAATTTATGTGTTTAATTTTAATGCTCCCTTTGTGTGGATTTCCAATTTTCATTGTTTTGGTGCTAGTATGGCCAAATACAATTGATTTTTAGAAATGACCTTGTATCCTGCAACTTTGGTAATTTATCTTATTTTTTTCCTAATACTTGTTTTGTCAATTCTTTAGGATTCATTTCATAAACAACCGTATTCTCTCCAAACAGAGAGGATTTAGTTTCACCAGCAAGGAGCAGTCACCAGACTATGACTTAATCGATAGGTTGGACTCCATCGTTACAGACTCACAAACGGTCAATCTGACGTAGACTCTAGTGCCACTGACCACCCCTTCTCAACTTGACACCTTTACACAACTCTTCAACCATACAAAATCTTTAAACAAAGACAATTTTTAAAAATCGTGTTTTCATCTAAAAGGTTACAACTAAAATGTGTGCAACCAAATATGCTCCAACCTCATTTCAATATTATATTCCATAAGTGAGCAAAACAAAAATATTCTATGCCTAACAATTGAAGTTTTGTGAACATCCACAACTGAATCCTTTAATCCTATCAACATCTTCCACTCATGAATTTGTTAACCAGCCACTTCATGCCTTTATCTCCCCCCATTTTGGGTATCCAATTTCCACACTGCCCATTTCTATCAACCAAGTGCTTTGAGTAGGCAAGCATGCTATCTGATGTGAAGAATCTTCATTCCAGTTGGAACCCTGTGTCTGAATCCATAAGCAAAGTCAAATCTAGAGCAGGTAATCCATCAAGTCAGCAAGTAATGTGCACAGGGACAAACATGTTGCTTCCCATCCGATTGGATTCTGGTCAACTCAGTCCTAGCCATTCCAAACTAGGTCACTGGGTGCAGTAGCAAGTTAGAGAGTTCTCCACATGATTCCCCCCACTTCAGATCACCAGCCTGTGCACAAATTCTCAGCAACCCTACCCCCCTCAGGCGAGGTCATCTCATAGGCTCAGGTACTACACAACTCTTTAAATGTTGCAGCAGCCTGCCTGCTCTGTCTCTCCACTAGTCCCTATGAACTAGGTCTACAAGTGTCAGTGGCCAGACTCAACCAGTCTCTCCATTGCTACTCCATTGTTCCATCACTTCCATTCAACATATGAATTCAGGTGGTCCCCTAGCAAGCACTTCATGCTGCCCAAAGGCTCCCTTTAACTTTCAGTCCTGGAAGTGGTGGGGGAGGGGAGGGAGTCTCTGATGGAACAAATTGTTCCAGCCTAGGCACATGCACAGTCAAACTGCTTGTTCAAGATTCAAAAAGCCAAAGTCACCCCCACTTTTCCCCCCTAGTCTCCCAACAGTTCTAGTTGTATGTCTTTTCAAATGCAAATGTCCTGGCACTCGAGGCACTGGGTGGGGCTTACCTATACTTTATCTTCTCTTCAAACAAATAAACAAACAAGTCTTTCCAGGCAGGCAATTCCTAATAGTGTTTTTAAAATATCTGATTTAATGGCTGAAGGCAGTGGGCTTGCAAGCTCTCTCTAAAAATAATTTCTATCACATTATGTCAATAGAAATTGTTGTTCTTGTGAGGTGCCATTGATTCAGTTGTGACCCATAGTGATCATCTGTACAACAGAATGAAACACTGCCCTGCTCTGAGCCATCCTTACAATTGTTCCCATGCTTGAGCCCACTGTTGCAGCCAATGTGTCAATCCATCCTGTTGAGGACCATCCTCTTTTCCACTGCCCCTCGACTTTACCGAGCATGATATCCTTTTCCAAGGACTGATCATTCCTGACATGTCCAAAGTATGTAAGACATAGTGTCACCATCTTTTTCTCTAAGGAGCACTCTGGCTGTACTTCTTCCAAAATGGATTTGTTTGTCCTTTTAGCAGTCTAGGGTACTTTCAATATTTGTCACCAACACCGCAGTTCAAACACATCAATTCTTCTTTTTTCACATGCAAGGGAGGCAACAGCACATACCAAGGCTTTCATCAGTCATGCCTTAGCCTTCAAAGTAACTGCCTTGCATTTCAATACGCTAAAGAAGTCTTATACAGCAGATTTTCTCAAGTCAACGCATCTTTTAAGCTATAGGCTGCGGCCATGAGCTTTGATTGTGGATACAAGCCAGATGAAATCCTCGTCTTGAATATTTTCTGTTTGCTGCCATGATGTTACCTGTTAGTTCAGTTCTAAGGATTTTCGTTTTCCCTACATTGAGTTGTAATCCATACTGAAGGCTGCAAGCTTTGATCACAATCAGGAAGTGCTTCAAGCCTTCCTCTCTTTCAGCATGGAAGGGTGTGTCATCTGCATATTTAAGGTAGTTAATAACCCTTTCTCCAAACCGGATGCCCCATTTTTCCTCATATGCTCCCACTTCTCTGATTATTTGCTCAGCACACAGATTGAATAAATATGATGAGAGGATACAACCCTGACGCACATCTTTCCTGATTTTAAACAAGCAGTATTCTTTTATTCTGTTCACAAAACTGCCTCTTGATTCAAGAACCAGTTCAACATGAGCACAGGGAAGTGTCCTGGGATTCCTGTTCTCTCAAGGCTATCAGTAGTTTGTATGACCTGCACAGTCAAACGCCTTGGCATAGTTAATGAAACATAGTAAACATGTTTCTGGTAATCTCTGCTTCCAGCAAAGCTCCATCTGACACTGGCAATGGTATCCGTTGTTCCATGTCCTCTTCTGGATCTTTCTGGAACCTCTGGCAGCTCCCTGTTAATGTACTGCTGCAATCATTGTTGTAGGATTTTCAGCAAAATTTTGCTAGCTTGTGCGATTAATGAGATTTTCCTATAATTTTAGCATTCTGACGGGCCACATTTCTTTGGCATGGGTACAAATATGGATTTTTTGAGTCAGTTGGCCAAGTAGTTGTCAGCCCAGTAATCCAAATTTCCGGGCACAGTAAGTGAGTGCTTTGAGAGCTTCACCAGCTTTTTGGAACATTTCAATTCGTAGTCCGTCAATTCTTGGATACTTACTTTTGGCCAATGCTTTCAGTGCAGCTTGAACTTCTTCCTTCAGTACTATTGGTTCTTGCTCATATGCTAGTTCTTGACATGCTTGACTATCATCGGCTAATTTGGGGTGTGTGTGTGTAGTGACTCTGTATTCTTTCCATCTTCTTTGGATGAGTCCTGTATTACTCAGTATTCTGTATATAGAATCTTTCGATATGGCAACTCAAAGTTTGAATTTTTTTCTTGAGTTCTATCAGTTTAAGATAGGCGGAGGGTGTTATTTTCTTTTGTTTTCTAACTAGATTTTTGCACATTTCATTATGATATTTTATTTTATCTTCTCAAGCTACCCTTTGACATTTTTAATTCAGTGTAGACTATAGAAACAAATCCATGGACACACAGATGTTTATTAAAAAGAGATTTATATACAAGATCAATTTGAAAATTGAGAAAACATCCCAGCGCAGTCCAGATCAAGTCAATAAGTCCGATATCAGCCCATACGTCCGATAACAATCTATAAGGTCCTCTTTAGACTCATGAAACACATGCAATGAGGTCGAATGTAGAAGATCACAGGCCAGTGGGTAGAAAGTTTTTGGATCCAGTGGCATTGGAAACATTTCAGCGCTGGCAGGGTTCTCTGCTGGCATCCCCAGCATCCAGGGCCACATCAGGCTGGGTCCATCTGTCTTGTCAGCTGCTATGTCTCCCAGGGTGTGAGCCAAGAGTCTCCCACCTCCAAGGAGGAAATACTGGAATTCCCAGAATCCTTAGGGGAAGGCTATGCCTACACAGAAGCCTCCTTGACTATAACCTGATCGACAGGCTAGACTCCACCCCTACATGCTTAGTCCTTAAATTGACAATTATATAACTACCACAAGCTCTTTGAGTTCGTCATTTCTCCCATTTGCCTCAGGGACTACAAGCCTAAGAGCAGCTTTCAGAGTCTCGGCTGACATCCACTTTGGTCTTTTCTTTTGCTTCTTTTAAAAGACCTTTGCTTTTCACTGAGGATGTCCTTTCACAGCCCATCAGGTATTTAGTCACTAGTGTTCAATGCAGCAAACCTGTTCTTGAAATGTTCTAAAAATTCAGATAGGCTAGACTCAAGGTCATATTTTGACTCTCATTTAAAATTTTTTTTTTCAGTTTTAAGCTGAACTTACATAGGAGCGATGAATGGTCTATTCCACAGTCAACCCTTGGCCTGGTTTAGCTGCTAATTTGAGCTTCTCCATGTTTGTTTTGTTTTATTTTTGCAACAGATATTGTCTGTTTGATTTCTGTGTATTCCAGCTGGAGAAATCCACAGGTATAGGCACTGTGGTGTTGGAAAAAGGTATTTTTTACAAACAACGTTCTATTACACAATCTCCAGCTTTGTTTTTATCAAGTCCATATTTTCCAACTAGCAGTCCTTCCTCTTTGTTTCCAACTTTTGCGTTCCAATAGTCAATAACCATCTATGCATCTCGATTGCATGTTTAATCAATTTCTGACTTAAAATGTTGGTAAAATCTTTGTTTTCTGCATCACTAGTTTTAGCGCTTGGTGCATAAATTTGAAAAATAATTGTATTGATTGGATTTCCTTGAAGGTGGCTAGATATAATCCTATCACGGACAGCATTGTACTTCAATATTGACCTTGAATTGTCCTTTGTGACAATGAATGCAGTGCCATTCCTCTGGATGGTGTCATTGCGAGCATAGTAAGTCAGACGATATTCTGATTCAAAATAGCCAATGCCAGTCAATTTTAGTTCACTAAGGCCCAGGATATTGACCTTTATGCATTCCATTTGACTATTTATGACTTCCAATTTTCCTAGATTCATACTTCATATATTCCAAGTCTCTTATCGGTAGATGCTTGCACCTGTTTCTTTTCCCCTTGAGTGTATGCCATCAGCAAATGAAGACCTGCAAGGCCCCAAGTCCACAAGTTTTACTCCATTCCCATCACCGTGGTCGACTCAACTTTGAGGAAGCAGCCCCTCCTCAGTCACTGAACAATCACGTAGGTAAGAGAAAGCAATATTGTCTTAGTACAGCCAGATCCTAAACACGGTTACTTAAAAACCCCACATTCAAAATCGTCTTAGATGCTCCATTTGTGTTCGTCCAGGTTGACTAGAGAAACAAATCCAGGGACCCTTTCTTTGTTTTTGTTTCTTTTCCTTATTTGATTCTTATTCTTTCCTTCTCTACTTTCCTTTTCTATTTCTTTCCTTCTGTTTCTCTTTTGTTTTCTTCCCTTCTTCATTTCTCCCTCTTTTTTGCTTCTCTCTTTTTTCATTTCTCTTAGGATTTTTCCTTTTCTTTGTAGAGTGGTCTCTTTTTACTTTCACTGTTGTTTTCTCTGGTTTTGCTTGTTGTAATTTCTTTGCTTTTAAGAAAGTCTACCCTTGTTTTTACTTTGTTTTCTTCTTTTTCTACTTAGTTATAAATGCCCTTTTCCTGCTCTTGTTTATTTATTTACTTTAAAAATATATCATTTTTTCCTCTTGTTTGTTTTTTCCCCCTTTATTCCACCCAACTGAAAGGAGCAACCATGTCCATGACTATCCTATTTTCTACAGCCACATCTGCAGGACTAGGTCTGTTATACTCTCCTGTAAGACCTGATCATCAATAGGTAAACAAAAATTCCAGCCCACCTTGCCATCTACTGTGTTATAAGAACACCCAAAATAGAATTGCAGGCACATTCAAGTTCCCTACTACACCCATCTAGAGATAGTCATGACGTGGGTAAAGGCTAGCAAGATACAGTCATCCATTAAATAAAAATATACCACCACAAAAAAGTGTCAGAGAAAGCAGACAATTTTCAGTTCACAAACAGAAACAGGATAGAGTTGCTCAAACAAATGACCAATATTCAAAGTTAGAAGACATTTCTCAGGAAGAGAAAATTTTGGAACTGCCAGATAAGGAATTCAAAACAAGCATGTTTATACTTCTTCATTGGGTTGTGATAGACTTATACAGCTACAGACAAAAATCAAGGAAAACAAGACTAAAAGAATTCAGGAAAATATTACAAGAGAAAAGTGAAAAAATAAAAGAAAGCGTTTTATTTTGTCTGTTTCCCACAAATGATGATATACTGTGGGATTTTAAGGCATTCAGTTCAAAGTGAGTTTTAATTACCTTTGTCATTTCTTTGTTAAAAGGTTTCTGGGGTTTGTAGGTCTTAGCTCCCATGGGAGAATTAATCCCCCTTGGAGAGACAATATTGATTCCATGAACCAGTAATTGAGAATACTTCCTGGCCACTTTAGGGTCCCTATGCCTCTGTATCAATAGGCAAAGAAAGGAATTTTGATATTGAGTAGTGGATCAATCTTGATTGAAAGGGAGAATTTGGGTTGATATTACAGAATGCAGGCAAAGAAGACTATGTCTGGAATGTGATTAGAAGTGACTATTATGTCACCCCTTGTTATAGATCTGTAGGTTTTCTGGCGGGACAGCCAGCCCTCCTGTGTCATGGAGCCTGATGAAACCCCAAAGTCCAACCAGACGCTGGTGACAGAGTTCCTGCTACAGGGGTTCTCAGAGCACCCCCAGCTGCGTCTGCCCCTGCTCGGCTGCTTCCTGGCGCTCTACACTGTGGCTGTCTTGGGCAATGCTCTCATCATCACTGTCGTGGGCTGCAGTGCCAGCCTCCACAGCCCCATGTACTTCTTCCTGTCCAACCTGGCCACCATGGACATCATCTGCACCTCCACCATCCTGCCCAAGGTGCTGGCGGGCCTGGCCACGCAGGAAAACACCATCTCCTACTCAGGCTGCATGTTCCAGCTCTTCTTCCTCGTGTGGTCTGCATCTTCAGAGTTGCTGCTGCTCGCGGTCATGGCCTTCGACCGCTACGTGGCCATCTGCCGTCCACTGCACTATGCCACCATCATGAGCCCACGGGTGTGTGTGGCAATGGCCATGGGTGTCTGGGGCATTTGTGCTGTGAATTCTTCTGTCCACACTGGCCTGATGGCAAGACTGACCTTCTGTGGCCCCAAGATCATCACGCATTTCTTCTGTGAGATCCCACCACTGCTGCTGCTCTCCTGCAGCCCCACGCGAGTGAACAGCATCATGACGGTCGTGGCTGACGCCTTCTATGGCTTCATCAACTTCCTGCTCACGCTGGCCTCCTACGGTCGCATCGTGGCCAGCATCCTGCGTATCCGCTCGGCCGAGGGCAAGCGCCGCGCCTTCTCCACCTGCTCCTCACACCTCATTGTGGTCTGTGTGTACTACACAGCTGTGTTCTATGCCTACATCAGCCCAGCCTCCAGCTACAGCCCTGAGAGGAGCAAAGTGGCTGGAGTGCTGTATACTGCACTGAGCCCCACCCTGAACCCGCTCATCTACACGCTGCGGAATGCTGAGGTCCAACGAGCCCTGGCCAAGCTTCTGCCCTTCTGCCGAAGGTGACCCCAGAGCCCAAGACATTCTCTGTTCATGTCTCCTGCACGTGGATGCCAGACCTGAGCTGTAGGTCCCAGCTGGGTTGCAGATCACAGGTGGCTGGTAAGCTTGGACTTGTGGCAGATACCACACCATACACTGTGCTAAGGCACATAGATGTATGGAGCAGAGCTCCCATGGAGACTGCTCAGTGTGGCCTCTGATCCCTGAAAATACCCACTGGTCCAGTTCTTCCTTAATTGCTTCTGCTTCTTACATCCTCCAAACACTGATCCATGGGTACCTGTACCTCACTGCCCACACCTGCACCTCACTGCCCACACCTGCCCTCAGCACTTCCCTGACCCCCTCCCCTACTCAGTCTGCCTAGCTGAATGTAGCCTTTCCTGAGTCTTCCATCCTGTCTCCCCAGGAGCACAGCCCCCACTCTCCCTCTGCTGTGGGTGCCACCCGACTGTGAGCTCTCAGGGTCTTCTCTCTTCCAGGAAGACTGAGTTCCTTCTGACCCTTCTGACTATGTCAGCCTGTGCTCCAGAGATGATCCGGGGCTCGTAGTCATACCCCTGCCTCAGGTCCCCCACAGTGTGTCTGAGAGTGTGCTGAGGTAGTTATTGGTGCCCTAGTGACTATACCACAAGTGACCAGTCTGAGTATGGGATGCCACAGCCATCCAGCGACTAAAACCCAACTCACTGCCATCAATTCAAGTTTGACTTATGCAACTTAATAGGACAGAGTAGAACTCCCCTTGCCTCAGCTTTCTTTCACTTGGGGTCCAGTAATCATTTCTTCTTCTTCTTCGTCTTCCTCTCCCTCTCCTTCTCCTTCTTCCTCTTCTTCAAACACTGCCCTGATTCAGTATGAGCCCTCACTGGAGGCTAGTTGTTCTTCATGAAAAACTGATTAAGTTCTGTCCCACCCTCTCCTGGGGCATCCCCACCCTCCTTAGCCACTCTGCCCATGTGGCCTGGCCTAGGTGCCCAATACCTAGGAACATGTGCTATAGCATGCAGAATGATTCATACTTCCCAGTCCCCAGGCCACCCAGAAACCTAAACCTTTGCTATTCATTAGTCACATTCAAAGTTCTGGTTTGCTTTTTACCTTATCTCAGGCAGCGCCCTCGGTAGAACTGCCTGTGGACTCTCTCACTGGAGTTTGTAAATGACAGTGAGCCCAGCTTTCATCCCTCTTAGAGTTTTGTTTTGTGTCCCACCACCCAGAGAACCTACCTGACACCTTAGGATTGTGAAGCACATGGGCCACAGACATAATGTTCAGTGTAGGTTTCACACTCTTAAGCACCTTGTGGGCCACTTGTGGGCCACTTGCAGTAGGAAGGGCTGGGCTGTGTGTGTTCCCCCTTGTGAATTTCTGCAAGCTGCCTCAACCACCTGTCCAGACTCGATGTCCAGATCGTCCACTCAGTCCTGGGTTAGAATCAGCATCAAAGTTGGAGAGCCTCCATCAAAGCCAAGCACTGAGTCCAAAGCCTCCTCCCTGCCCCCCCACTCTCTAGAAGCACACCCCACTCAACGGCTCCACTTGTCCTCTGAGTGCTTCGTGACATAGTCCACATGCCCATGTGCCCATCTGCCCCATCTGTAGCTAACACAGCCCCTGGGGGCAGCTGCATCAGTTCTTTCCGGAACTTGCTAAATCACACTTTCACTGCTATTTCAGAAAACCCGGGCTGTCCAGCTTCGAGCTGTCATATCATAGCCATGCACCTCTGAGCCAGGGGAAGGGCTCCGAGGTGGCGAGTTATGCTCAGTATTCTGGGAAAGGGGACAGAGCTGGTGGTGTCCACCGCCGCGTTCTGGAGTGAGAGTGTGCACCAAGTGCCTAGCTCATTTCCCCTCACTCTAAAAAAGACATACGACACAGATGAATCTTGAAAGCATGATGCTGAGTCAAAGAAGAGAAAAGAAAACATATCTGTTTTGTGTGAACCCATCTATATGAAATATCTAGAACAGGCAAGCACATGCAGACAGAAACCAGAGCAGGGGTTCCCGAAGCCTGTGGGGCACAGGAGGAAATACGTGATTGCATCATCAGCACAGTGTTTCTGTTTGAGGTGAAAAGGCTTTGAAAACAAATATTGGTAATGGTTGCACAACATTGTGAATGTGATTCATTCCACTGATTTTTACACCCGAAAAGAGTTAGTATGGCAAAGTTTATGGTATGCGTATTCTACCACATTTAAAAAAAAGATAATGGAAATAAACTATTAAACGTTGACTGGTTATAAATGAGTCACATGACCCAGCGCTCACACAAAAACATATATATAAATGTTTTTAGCAGACCCCCGAAGCGTTTCTAAAACTGGGAACAACCATGTGTCATGCAACAAGCAAACAACAAACCACCTCATCCCACATGCAATGGGGCATTATTCATGATAAACCAGAATGAACTATTATTAAGGCAATGGTGTGATCACCTCAAAGGCGTGCTGATAAGTGAGAGAATCCTGCACCAATAGATTAGACTCTGTCTGATCCCAAGTATGTGGTGTTCCTCAAACTACACTGATGAGGAAGGTCGTGGTTGGCAGGTTATGGTTGGGGGAATTGTGGGACCATAAGCAGTAACTCTGTGGAGTTTTTAAGATGGTGAAACAGATCTCCACAGGGAAAGAGGGACCAGACTTCAACCCAGTTCTCCAAGATGTGAATGCAACATGCCGGCATGGAGTAGGGAAACCAGTGGAGAGGTCGGAGGGGCCGACCCCAATCCCAACTATGTGGGCACCTGCCCCTCCACCCAGAAGAATTTATTTCAGAGGACAGCACTAAAGCTGCAGCTCAGGGAGAGGGACATGTCTGATCAGAGCACATGGGAGCAAATGAAGTGGGAGGAAGAGAGAGTGGAGCACATCCTGTCCCACCAATCCTTGACAATGATATTCCCACTCAGAGCAGCCAACCCACAGAGAAGACCATATGGCTGGCCCCATTATGAGACACAATATCCCTCACTGACCCATAGCCCTACAGGGGACAACACTGGAGAGACAGTGTGGGAATTGCATCCGATCTGATCCCACCACACTGAGGCAAAACACTAAGGGCATGCAACAGAACAGCAAGGGGAGCAGAGCAACGAAGACCCCAGGGAGTATCAAAAATAGATTTGGGGGCCAGGGCTTGGCATTCCATCAGACTCAACTGGAAAACACTTCTAAAGGCCAACAAACAGTCTTTGGACTAACTACAAGCTTTTCTTTTTTGTTGTTGTGTTGGCTTTTTTTGTCATTGGCTTTTGTTGTTGTTATTTTGTTTTCTTTTCTTTTGTTGCTTGGTTTTGCTCTGTCTTGTGCATGTTATTATCTCCGCAGGTCTGTCTAAATAAGATAAGCTGGATGAACAATCTGGAGGAGAAAACAATGGGACCAACAGTTCTGGGGGAACATGGGAGAGGGGGAGGGGGAGGGATAGGAAGTGGTGTTAACAAATCCAGGGACAAAGGAACAACAAGTGCTCCAAATCGGTGGTGAGGAGGGTGTAGGAGGTCTGGTAGTGTGTGATCAAGGTTAATGTAACTGAGGAATTACTGAAACCCAAATGAAGGTTGAGCATGATAGTGGGGCAAGAGGAAAGTAAAGGAAATAGAGGAAAGAACTAGGAGGCAAAGGGCATTTATAGAGGTCTAAATAAATGCATGTACATATTTAAATATATATATGAGGATGGGGAAATAGATTTATGTACATATATTTATAGGTTTAGTATTGAGGTAGCAGGTGGACATTGGGCCTCCACTCAAGTACTCACTTAATGCAAGAGTACTTTCTCTATTAAACTGGCATTCCATGATGCTCACCTTCCCCACACGATCACTGAAGACACAGCAGGTGCATATGCAAATGTGGTGAAGAAAGTTGATGGAGTGGCCGAAGCAACAAAGCCCGCATGGGAGGAGCACACAGCCTGAGTGATCACGAGGTGTCGAAGGGATCAGTTATCAGGCATCTAAGAACAAAAAAATCATATAATTGTGTGCTCACCTCCCCGATACGATCACTGAAGACAAATGGGTGCATAACCAAATGTGGCGAAGAAAGCTGATGGTGCCCGGCTATCAAAAGATATAGTGTCTAGGGTCTTAAAGGCTTGAAGGTAAACAAGTGTCCATCTAGCTCAGAAGCAACAAAGTCCACATGGAAGAAGCACACTTGCCTGTGTGATCACGAGGTGTCGAAGGGATCAGGTATCAGGCATTCAAAGAACAAAAAAATCAAATCATTGTGAATGAGGGCGTGTGAGGAATGGGGATTCATCTGTAGGCAACTGGACACCCCCTTACGGAAGGGTCGCGAGGAGGAGATGAGTCAGTCAGGGTGCTGTGTAGCAATGATGAAACATATAGCTTTCCTCTTGTTCCTAAATGCTTCCTCCCCACCCCCACCCTCACTATCATGATCCTAATTCTACCTTACAAATCTGGCTAGATCAGAGGATGTACACTGGTATAGATAGGAACTGGAAAGACAGGGAATCCAGGACAGATGACCCCTTCAGGACCAGTGGTGAGAGTGGTGATACCGGGGGTTGGGGGTTCGGGGAGGGGTGGGAGTGGAAAGAGGGAACCAATTACAAGGATCTACATATAACCTCCTCCCTGGGGGACAGACAACAGAAAAGTGGGTGAAGGGAGAAGTCAGACAGTGTAAGATATGACAAAATAATAATTTTTTATAAATTAACAAGTGTTCATGAGGGAAGGGGGAAATGAAGAGCTGATATCAAGGGCTCAAGTGCAAAGCAAATGGTTTGAGAATTATGAGGACAATGAATATACAAATGTACTTTACACAATTGATGTATATATGGATTGTGATAAGAGTTGTATGAGCCTCCAATAAAATGATTTTAAAAAAAGATGGTGACATGGTTTGGGATCTGATTATGGTGGTGACTATACAGACTGATGCTAGTTAAAAAATTCATAGACCAAAGAAATCTATTTTGCATGTGGTATATAAAAAGTGACGCTTCTGTTCAAGGATAGTGCGATGTTTTTTACTATAATTTCCTCACTTGAAGCCAACCAAGAACAACAATGGAATGAAAAAGTAAGGCAAACTCCAAAATGAGTGCAGCAGGGAAACTTCTGCAAACACCACACACAGAGTGTTTCAGGCAAGCATCTACTGTAATGTCTTCATCTAGCAGAGGAGTAGACAGAGATCAGAAACCTCTGATTGTGGCTGACTTATCTAGATTCAAGAGTCTGACCTAACAGAAAATGATTTGACTGCAAGGCCCAGGTATGCAAGGATTATGAGATAGATCCAGGAGGCTACTAACAACAGTTTGTGGGTGATTTTTTTTTACCTTCAATTATGGCTGCTTTTTATTTTTATTTTAAACAATTTTATTAGGAGCTAATCCAGGTCATAGTGCATTCATAGTACCATTCCATGGATCAATTGCATCAAGCAGTATTGTACAATTACTACCAAAATCAGTTTCAAAACATTTTCTTCCTTTCTCAATTCCCTGATCCCAGCTCCCCTGCTGTACCTCCCAGGAACCTTTGTTCTAGTTGTCGTCTCTATAGGTCCACCTATCATATACACCAAAAAATCAGAAAAACACCTAACAAAGATTCCAGGAGGCTACTCACAATGGCAAAATACAACAGAGATGAACCGCAATATGGAGGGGAAAAAACACGCAGAAAATATTAAAAACCGGATCAAGGCCGAAGTGTATCAGAGGGGATATCAAATGGCAAGGTTTTAACCATTCAAGTTAAATTTATCATTTTAATCTACTATTGTTGTCTGTCCAATACTTTGACTGATAACCTGGTTATTCCCATTGCTCAATTATGGTTAGAGAAAAATCACAAGAAACTTATTCCATTTGCAAATGATGCAAATGTATTTTGGGATTCCACTGTCATTCATAGTCTTCTGTGCAGTAGAATGTCAAGATTTACGCTCTGATATGATTCCCTCCTTTGGATTTGAAGTATGTAATCTTTGGATAACAGATGGTAGTGTGCTTCTTCAATGTGGACTTAGCCGAGGGCTCGTTTAGTTGGCTGCTTGTTTGGAAACAAGTCTTTTAGACTCCAGATGTTATTCTATCTGATAGTGCGGCACCATCTGATTTCTTCACCACATTTTGCTATAGCACTTATCTCTTCTGTGTTTCCTTCATGAGGGTGAGTGTCAAGCATGGCCATGTTGCAAGACATAATTGTTCTTAGATTGGTGCTAGGATTAAACATGAGCCCCAAATCCATTCCTGAATCTATGATTTTTATCTGCCTTTTGCTCCCCTTAGAGACATCTTTGTTAATTTCTGGTAGAGAATTGTATCGATCATCTCCCTGGAGCACAAGGATCTTCTGTTAACTGTCATTGATTAGGCCATGGTACTAAGTTTTAAAAGACTGTTGAGAGAGGGAGAGTGAACCACTGTACATTAACTACATATTGCAATACCTGAGTTATTCACTTGTACAGAATAAATCCTTATGTGACTGGGTACTATTTACAAAAAGGGAGCTAGTTGCCAGGCAAAATTTACAGTAATATTCACTGAGAATGTCAATCACAGGTCTGCCAGATAATATATATTTTAATACAGCAAGTAGGGCATTGATGTGCTAAGTAAATGTTGGTCCACCTTCCAACAGTTCAATACCCTTGGTATAGCTGTCTTCTGGCGCTGCTTCACACATCACGTAATTTCAGTCTTAAGTCCTCAGGTTACAGGTGTGTTTGAGGTACAGTCTAGTTCACCTAGTGGGGTTTCCATATTGGATCCCTCTAGTATGGGCTTTGGACCATGTTGTGTGGTGTCTTGAAGATACAGGATCAAATGCCCCAATGTTCTATGCACATGGCCTGGGTCCCAAGGGGGTACACAGAAACTCTGACCAATGTGGCTTATTAGGTGCATGTTATTAGGTATACTTCCCACTGTGGATCTTGGAAGTATTATTTGTCATCCCCCCCCCACTATGAAATTGATTCTCTCCTGTTTTCCATCAAATGACATGCACGTGTCTTCTCCCAGACATGTCTGCTCCATTTCCCCTCCAGACTTGATTTTCCCACCAGTGAACCTCATCACTGATAGGAATGTCTGCCAGTCCAGCGGGGACCTCATCATAACTTTGCATGGCAACCACTAAGCAATCATCCTTTCCTCCCCCTCTCTGGAAAATCTGATTCCACAGCTGATGTGAGGACCGCTCCATCAAAGTGATTTTCAACATCCGTGCGTGATTAGAGAGGATGGTGTGGGTTCATCGGCACCAGTCAGACTGGAAGACCTGTAAGCCTGAGCCTGCTCATCCCCACAACAGTGAACTCATGCAGTATCTGTCCTTTTGTAATTGACTAACTTCACTCAGCATAGTGGTTTCCAGATCCCTCCATGTCATGAGGTGTTTCTTGGTTTCCTCTCTGTTTTTTAGGAATGCGTAGTATTCCGCTGTGGGTATATATCAGTTTTTCGTATCAATTCTATCACTGATGGGGATTTGGGCTGTTTTCAACTTCATGCTATTGTGAAATGTGCTGCAATGAACATGGGAGAGCATATGTTTGTTCATGATCTGTTTCTTATTTCTTGGGGCATTTGCCTGGCAATGGCATTACTGGGTCATATGGTACTTCTATTGCCAGTTGTTTTAGGAATTACCATCATGCTCTCCACGGTGGTTGTCCATCTTTACAACACCACCAGCAGTGCATCATACTTCCAATCTCTCCACAGCCTTTTCAGCATTTGTTGTTTTCTACTTTTCTTTAAATTGGGCTAAAGTTGTGGTTGTTAGATGGTATATCATTGTTGTTTTGGTTTGCATTTCCCGGGTGGCTAGGGAACTAGAGCATTTCCTCAATTGCTTGCCAGCCATTTGGGTGTCATTGTTTATAAGTTGTCTATTCAGATCCTTTGTTCACCTTTTAAGACGGTTATTTTCTTTTACCTGTTGTGGGCTTGCAGCATTCTGTAGAGTTTCATAATTAGTCCTTTGTCCATTGTGTCATCGCAAAACATCTTTTTCCAATCTGTGGTTTTATCATTTTACTCTTGATGAAATCTTTAAAAAAATTTTTATAATCATTTTATTAGGGGCTCATACAATTCTTCAAAATCCGTACATAGACCATTTGTGTCCAGCACATTAGTACATATATTGACTTTATCATTCTCAGATCACCTGCTTTCTACTTGAGCCCTTGGTGTCAGCTCCTCATTTTTTGCCCCTCCCTCCCCGTTCGCCCCTCCCCCTGAAACCTTGATAATTTATGTTATTATTATTTTATCATATCTTACACCATCCGACGTCTCCCTCACCCACTTCTCCGCTGTCTGTCTCCCAGGGAGGAGGTTATATGTAGACCTTGTCATCTGTTTCCCCTTTCTCCCTCACCTTCCCTCCACCCCCCCGCTATCACTGCTCTCTCCACTGGATCTGAGGGTTCATCTGTCCTGGGTTCCCTGTGTTTATGTACGCAACTTTTTTCTTTTCAATAGATCCCATTCATCTATTTTGTCTTTCACCATGTGTGCTTCTTTTGTTATATCTTGTAGTCTGTGTATGCCCTGCACTAGAGCCCTTAGACTCGTCCAAATTTTCTCATTGATGATCCTGATAGCTTTAGGTTTGTTTTTTTAAAAAAAATCATTTTATTGGGGGCTCGTACAACTCTTATCATATATCTATCCATCGTGTCAAGCACATTTGTACATTTGTTGCCATCATCATTTTCAAAACATTTTCTTTCTACTTGAGTCCTTGGTATCAGCTCCTCATTTTTCCTCCCTCCTCCATGAACCCTTGATAATTTATAAATCATTATTATTATTTCATGTCTTACACTGATCAATGTCTCCCTTCACCCACTTTTTTCTTGTTCATCCCCCTGGGAGGGAGTTATACATTTTTAGGTATTACATTTAAGTCTCTGATCCACCTTGAGTTCATTTGTGTGCATAGGGTGAGGTATGGGTCTTGTTTCATTCTTCTACACATGGATATCCAAATTTTCCAGCAGCTTTTGTTAATGAGGGTGTCCCCTTCCCATTTAAGGTTTATTGGGATTTTTAGGGTGAATTTAAGAATGAATTTTCTCTATTATCCAAAGTGAAGAGATTTATTCCTCTCTTTTCTGAAAGCATTTCCTTGAGTAAACCTGAAATTTCAAGTCATTCCTCAGTCACTTATATAAATAAGGAAGTATTTTTTAGGCTCTCTGCTCCTCCTCTTGTGAAAGGCAGACACATCTTCCCATTCCTGTGCAGTCTCAGCCGCTTCCAAGGGTGAAGTTCAGAGGAGTGAATGGATTTGGCTACATTGGCCATCTGTCACTAGGGCTGCTTTCAACTCTGGCAAATGGACATTGTTACCATCAATGAGTCTTTCGTTGAGCTGAACTACGTGGTCTACATGCGGCAGTATAATTCCACCCATATCAAGTTCAATGGCACCATCAAGGTTGATAACTGAAGCTTATCGTCAATGGGATGTATATCTCCCTCTTCCAGCAGTGAGAACCCGCCAGCATCCTGTGCAGTGAGGCCGGTGCTGAGTATGTCGCAGAGTCCACTGGTGTCTTCACAACCATAGAGAAGGCTGGGGCTTACTTGAAGGGTAGTGTCAAAAGGGTGATCATCTCTGCCCCTTCTGCCGATGCCCCTAGATTTGTGATGGGCGTGAACCACTAGAAGTATGACAACTCCCTCAAGAAGGTCAGAAATGCCTCCTGCACCACCAACTTCTTGGCCCCTCTAGCCAAGGTCATCCATGACAACTTTGGCATGGAGGAGGGTCTCATGACAACAGTCCATGCCATCACTGCCACCCAGAAGATCATGGATGGCCCCTCTGGGAAACTCTGGTGTGACAGCCATGGGGCTGCGCAGAACATCATCCCCAAATCTACTGGCACTTCCAAGGCTGTGGGCAAGTTAATCCTGGAGCTGAATGGGAAACTCATTGGCATGGCCTTCCGTGTCCCCATCCACAATGTGTTGGTTGTGGTTCTCACCTGCCATCTGAAGAAAACTGCCGAGTATGATGACATCAAGAATGTTGTGAGGCAGGCATCAGGTGGTCCTCTAAAGGGCATCCTGGGATACACTAGGCACCAGGTTGTCTCCTTTGACTTCAACAGTGGCACCCACTCTTCCACCTTTGATGCTGGGCCTGGAATTGCCCTCAGTGGTCATTTGCCATTTCCTGGCATGACAATGAATTCTGCTACAGCAATGGTGTGATGGGTCTCTGGTCCACATGGTCTCCAAGGAATAAGAGCCTCCCTGGAGAACCAGCCTCAGCAACAGCAGGAGGGGAAGAGAGACACTCAGCTGCTGGGGTATCTTTGCCACAAGTTGATTCCCCAACACATTGAGAATATCCCTTCATCTCAAATTTTCATCCAGATCCCCTGAAGAAGGGGAGAGGTATAGAGAGCCCAACCTTGTCATGTACCATGAATAAATTACACTTTACCCAGACCTACACACACACACACACACACACACACACACACACACACACAAACACACTAATTTTTTAAGCTAAATAAGCTTCTAGCTAGTGTTACCACGTGAGCCAACTCTTTGAAATGGAAGATAGAACTGGAGTTACGCTGTAACTAGAAACCAGTTTGTCATGGTGATATGAAAAGTATTCTCTTTTCTTTGGGTAAAGACAATGAATTCACACAGATGCCCCCTCAAACTACTAGATGAACTTGGAATGAATTATGAAAGATGGATACAAATGAACATCCAATATTTCCAACAGCTTTTGTTAAATTCTCTTATCTGAGGGTGAGTTACTTCATTTCTATAGAACAGAAAATGTGGGAAACAGAAATATTTCTCCCAAGTCATCTTCCCAAAATATATGGTAGACTTAGGACACTGCTTGCAGCTAGTGGTAAATGATTGTCAAGTTACCAGTCAGTTGCCAGACTACTGTCTGGTCCCACCACAGGTAGGCCCACTCCCTACTGTTAATGACAATGGGCTACTTCTCCCTAACAACTTGCGACCACTA